>NC_132878.1:53151084-53518584 GCF_030463535.1 Salminus brasiliensis | reverse complement strand
CTAATAGTACCTGATTTCAGACGCAGTGTAAGTCAAAGCCTGTTTCGATATGAAATATTCAGCATTCACAATCAAAACATGCTTGTCATATTTCTTGGCACCTTAATTGAATCCATTCCTTGGTGGTTTCTATTCTCTAACATAAACTACAACCACCCACTTGAGACAGCTCTCTTAGACCCATGACCCTGCACCAGTGGGAGGAATGATGGGTGTGAAGAGTCAATCAGGAAAGAAAAGCACAGTGACTTCTTTTTAATGCGAAGCTGCACATGTAAAGGCAAGCCGCAAGTTGCCTTTTATTCAGTCTGAGAAGTTACTGTGCCATAGATTACTGAAGTCGCGCGTCTTTGTGTAGTCGGCGTCATGCCATATTAGGACCTCCGGGTCTAAGTTCCATTCAGCGCAAATAATTGCTGTCGCTCCTTGTGGTGAACGAAAGAGTTTCAAACCTTAAGCGCATTTCACACCAGACGCCACGCCGGGAAACACTTTGGGTCCAGCATGTGTGCAGCATTCTAGCAATTTCCAGGCAGAAACAGTAGAGAGAAAAAGTAGATATATACATATGCAGTACTCTTACTAAATGTACATTATAGCTAATCACAAATATCAACAAACAACAAGCTACTTAGAAGCCAGTTAGCAAGTTAGCAAGCTAACAAAATCAAAGTATGCGTGTAGCATTAAGGTCAGTTCTATCTATGTTCAGTCTTCAGTCTTCATGAAGTTTATTAAAGACATTTGTAGCGTGTCTTCTGTGTATTTTCAAAAATGTGCGCAGGTCAAAGCCCCTGCGTTCACACCTGGTCACTTTATGAGTATTGAGAATCAGGATTATATCTGGATAAGGCAAAGCACACCTTAGGCTCTTTATATCAGACAGCCCAAACCCCTCCCAGTACAACTGAAACATTTAACATTTACATTTAAGGCATTTAGCAGACGCTCTTATCCAGAGCGACTTACAAAAGTGCTTTGCTATTTACTTAAGAATAACCTCAGCTAGTTTGAATAGGCTAAAATTCAAAGATACGTTAAGACACTAAGTTAAGAAACAGCAGTAACAGGAAGAATCTGCATATTCCGTCCCACACAGAGATCGGATTTCAGTCTGAAATGCTTTTCACTACCCAGTGTAAATGCATGTGGTTAAAATCTTATCAGGTTTAGAACCCTGTTCAGAAACTCACCTTAGACCATGAATTCCCAATGTGAGCATGACACCAACTACAGAATGACAACACCACTTCAGTGGTCTGCGTAAAGTCAGTGGACCTTAAAACAATGTGGTCGTATATGTATTGATGCTAGATATTCAAATCTTTTTTTCTTTCTTGCTTGAGCTTTACAAGTTACACAACAGCAGAGATAAGATTATAGAGATAAGAGTACACACACATACACACAGACACACACAAAGACAGTGCTCTATTTTCATAGTATCACTTTCGCTTGCTCTGAGAGCTTAATATAAAAATATAAATGCATCATAGAAACAGGTTATGTAAGCCTAAAGGGACTTACCCTCCCTGTAGTGTCCTATTCCAACTTTGTCAGGAGCTTACTTAGAACTTCAGCTACCTCACATCCACACCCAAACACACACTTTTCAGGATGGAACCCATTGTTTAACGTTTGTGTGCTTCCTTCCAGAGCGTCCAAACATGAGACAGAACTGGTTTTATCATCAATTCAGAAAGAAAGAGAGAGGTGGACACTAATAAAGCTGCAGATTAATTTAAAGGACCCATATTATAGGAAACTATACTTTCCTCACTTATTACAAATAGTTTGATGAAGTGTGTCAACATTATTAAAGTTTCACAACACACTCTTTACTACTCAGGCCATGCGTACTGCAAAAAAACCCAAATCTGTACAAGTCAAATCATCTTATATCAAGACAATAAATCTTATATTCTCAGGTAAGATTTTTTGTCTTACAAAGCACTTTAAGTCTAAGATAATTGAATAGAAATTGGATATTAGATAGCTTTAGATGGAAATTGTACCTTGTTTTAAGTTATTTAGGGCTCAAAATGAGCTGTTCAAATATGCATCCATATTTAAAATATAAAATCTGGACATTTTCACTTGTTTTGAGAATTAGGCTACCTTTAAATTATCTTACTTTAAGGATTTTGAGATAGGACCCAAAAACATTGAATATTGTTTATTTCTCATTAAGCCTTTATCATGTATTGCACAGACGTGCACTAAGGAATTATAACATTACTACTTAACAAAAGTACTTCTAAGGAAGACAAACAGAATCTTGTACACAATATGTATAAAGGACAGGAATCTGCCACTACCAGCCAAGTGCTTAACACTGTACAGGGCTCAGGAATTAGGTGCTCCAGTCCTGGAGGTTCAGACTCCAGTACAGTTTGGTGATTACCCCTGTACCACACAATAAAGAACTTGCAAATAATAATAGAACTTCATAACTATGTTATGTATATGTATATAAAAGCATTTATGTCTCATTTCAAATATTTTTTCTAGTTTTTGTAAAGTGATTGTTTACCAAGATACATAGTTGCCGTAGCCTATACCCCTAGCTGGCTCTGTGGCAAATGAAATCCAGGATTATGGATAGTAAGCTGCTCTTGGACCAATCAATGGTATCTTTGATGTCATCAGCTATTAGTTTTCTGTACCTTACATATAGTATGAAAGCAATTCATTAAAAAAGGTCACAGCTACATATTTGTCACTTTTGTGGCATAAACATTGTAAAAATTTTCACATTTTAGCAAAACTTTCTACACAAATGTGAATATTAGGTATGTCTTATTGCAGATGTATATCATTTAGATCTCACTTTAATGATGAATATTGGTTCATCCCAATCCAATATTAGTAGGTATTAGTATTAATAAGGCCAGTTTAGGTTGGAAATGCTAGTCTGCCCGTTAACACTACAGCACATATTTGGTTTTTGGCCTACATTTTAAAAATGGTCATTTTTATAGTGTGCTTAATGTTTACTAATCCAACTTGACTTATGAGCATTAACTGTGTTGGCTTTTCCTTTTTTGTGGTCTACTTATGTGAAATAATCATTTAATAGGGTTTGTGAATAACTGATTTCTAAATTGAATGTACATTGGCAAACACAGGGTAGCCAGCCAATCAGAAAAGAGTTAATGTATTAGCAGAGTCAATAACAGTAACCAAAATAGCCCAACTAATTCTAAGAGTGTTCTTCTAAGGAGTGTTTCTGTGGAAGTTTAATTTTTAGCTAGACATGAGTAAAAGAAAAAACAGGCAACCTATCTTAGCAGCTTTCTGAGTGATGTGCTAGTAAGTTCTCCTTAGTACGGCCTAAGCACGTTTTCCACAGTGTCAAACCCCATACAGGCCATTTCATCCATCCATTCATTTCTTCTCATTTACGCTCAAGATTGTTTGCTGTTGTGTATCTTGTGAGTCCAGTTAAAACCCCCTATACACATAATAGAGTGCTGCCACATATCCTAGGACTTTTACTCTTGATGACGTTCAAAAACAAAGTTGTGAGAGGCATTTTCAGATGATCCTGCCAATCAAACAACTGGGCTTACATCATCTTCAACTCGTAGCTCATTTCAATGAGGGCTCTTTTGGTCTTTTGTAGTAAGGTCTTGTCTGACTCCCATGCAATGACTTTGATGTGTTCTGTGACAGCTGGAAAGCACCACCTAGTCTTCAAGAGAGATTCTCAAGGAGAAATACATTCAAAAGTGCAGCCTTCAGCTTTAATCAATACCATATTTGTGTTTGGAAGTTTAGTTATCACATGATTGATTTGAATTTGATAGTTGTGTGTACAGTTTTGTTCTGCAGAAAGAAAACTTTTCATGACAGTGAAAGACAGAGGTGCAGACCGGAACCTGTCCATACAGAATGTAAAAGGATTCATTTTGCAATTGTCTACGTACTCGTATAGCGAACAAAAGCGATCCCTTTTACCATGAAACAGTTCATTACCAAGTTTAGTCGATGTGTTTGAGGTGGGAAATCAACTGTCCTGGAAGTTGGCCTACCAATATTTAATATTGATGACTTTTACATTTACCACAGCAAAGAAGACAGTAGTGTGAATTACTGTTTTCCTTAGTGATTGGTCTAATTGCCAAAGCAGTTCAGATATGGCTGCATGTTTTATCCAGCTTTAAGCACTATTATACCATATACAAGAACATGGTTGATGACCACTGCACGAATCCCATCTGGGTAACACTGTACTTGGATGGTCCATTGTAGATGCCTCAGAAGCTCAACTAACATTCAACTATATGTCTATTAGATGCAACAGAACTTGTTGGTCTGTTGAATGCAACTCTAACCCTTAGATTTAAGGTTAAGGTAAGGATTAGGGTTAGATTCCATGGGGTAATCCTTTCAAATCAGCTAAAAAATGATGCTTTCACAAGGCATCTACAAGGCACCATCCAGAAAAAAGTGACACCGATTTTAGGTTTCAATTCATTCCATGTATTGAATGGCAGTGTTATCTGTAGGAGAGCAAGAGGAAAACCGAGCTTTGTAATTAAACCTGTGGTAAAAAGTGTTGAATTATCCTGCAGATCATAGTTTTCTGTTGGTACTTGATTAAAAGATTGGGCATGTTTAAACATTTTGTTTAGAGTAGCAGTTTTTCTGTGTTAGCAATTGAAAGGTGTCGGAAACGGGTTCTTAGGAGCAATGCCATTGAAGAACCACCTTGCTCCATCAATGTATAGCTGTTTAAAGGCTTATATTAAAGGCTAATTAGAGATTTAGTTTTTTTGTGGAGCCCAGGAAATCTTTTTTTTTTTTAAGAATGATGATACCAGTTATTCTCTGACTACCATCAGATCAAATGCAGCTCTCTGACACAACCTGTACCCATGTCTAATGAGCTTATGGGAACTTTAGCCAAAGCCTTGTAAAGATCTCCAAAGCCTGCAGCGTGGCTCACGTGGACCAGTAACGCTGTCACAGTCATCACATGTGCATGTGTGTGTGTGTGTGAGAGCAGCTGATATGAGATGGTGCCTCGTTATGAGGCGAGGGTGACTGCTTGTTCTTAGACCGTGGATCTTTGATTTTATTATGTCACCAAAGTTTCTATGGTAACATAAAGAAAGTGACATCTGCAGAGACTTTCAACTCTTTTTTTATAGGCCACTTTACACACTTCAGTCTTTTCTCGACCACTCAGATCCTAAAAGAATGGCTATTAGGGCCTTTTATTCCCGCTCCATAAAAGGCTTGATCCAGGCTGTGACGCCACAATATGAATTATTCTGTTTATATTTTGTTGTTTGCGTTCTGCACTTTTATCTCAGTCAGACGTATGACTCACACAGGGGGGGTGGGGGAGAGAGAGAGAGAGAGAGAGAGATGGCTAGATGGAGAGATAGAGGGGAGGAGGGATGTTTTGCTATCCCTCCTTTCACTTCCCTTGCTCACGTCTCTTTTTCCTCCCCCTTTTTCTTCTCTTGGAATTTCATATGTGCTGCCCAGTTTCTTGTTTTTAATTGCTTCTCTGTCTCTCTCTCTCTCCTTCTCTCATCTCTCTTTTTCTCCTCTCCACCTTCTGTCATCATTTCATCATCTGAACCTTCATCCTTACCTGCCTGTGTGTGTGTGTGTGTGTGTGTGTGAGAGAGAGAGAGAGGGTCCTGGGGGATGGCTTTAAGGCTGTAATAGGTAATGTAAATGTCAGAGAGTGAAAGGAGGGACCGGTGAAGGGAGCCAGTGGCATTTTGGACACATCCCCGTAGAGAATACCTGTCTGCACACAGCTGTAACCGAAAGAGCTATACTCACTCATCAAAGTTACGCAATACTACACACACAGACAGAGATGGAGAGAGGGAAAGAGAGATGGAAAGGGATTAGAGAGAAAAATGGCGGGATGGCAAAAGAGATGAAAGAAAAGAGACAGAGAAAGAGACATACATACTACATGTACATGTTTACATACTGTTTGTGTGTATATATGTATATATGCGCATATATATATATATATATATATATATATATATATATATATATATATATATATATATATATATATGTCTGTGTGTGTGTGTGTGGGGAGGCATATATGGGACATGTACAATGTGTACTGGAGGATGTAAAAGCACCCCTATACACGCACACGTACAGAGAGGGAGGGTGAGTCTTGCATAACACAAGGCCTCAGTGTGGCACTGGAGGATTCCTCTTGATCTATGAGGTCCTTCTGAGCTGTCAAAGAGCACAAAGACTGAGGTCAGGCTCAATATGTGCCCTTTAACCTAATATATATCCCCGAGGGAAGTGGCTGTGTGTGTGCATGTGTGGGGGGCATTCCTGTTTATTTGTACATACTGCCTTTTGATTGGATGGGCTGAAAGTGTGCATTTTCTAGGGTGTAAGAAAATATTGATAAGCTTATCAATAGCAGCATGATATTATGTTTTGTGATACTGCATAATTTAAAAAAAATACACAGTACTGATGTTTAACTAATAGTTTAACTGTTAAGATCCATGGCAAAAAAGTATGAAACCTCAACAGATAGATATGGTATAATCTTTCTTCAACCATTTCATACTTCCACTATTCCAATATTGATTATAACTGAGTGCATGTCAACAACCTGAATGGCTCAATTAACCTTGTTAAGCTGCACGGAAGCAACAGTGATTCCAGTCTTGCAATCCTCGCTGTTTTAACGTAGCAATAACTCTGCAGAATAACAATCTTAATAAATAATGAAAGTATACAGTTAATAAAGGTTTGAGATGTTTATTAAAAGTGGTTTATTAATCAATAATCCTCACAAATCAAGGCCATTAGTAGGGCATTTGTCCCTCTGTTGCAGCATTAGCTTATTCTGGGATGGCTCTACACTGATTGTTGGAACATTGCTGTGAGGGTTTGATTGCATTCATCCACAAGAGCATTAAAGAGGTCAGGTACTGATGTTGGATGATCAGTTCTGGATCGCAAGCATTACTCCAACTCATCCCAGAAGTGTTGGATGGAGCTCCATCACTCCAAACCATGCAGTTTCTGTGACCTTTTGTGATCTTGGGTGTGTGTGCGTGTCAAAATGAACCCCTGTATAAGCAATAGGTGGTTGAACTGAGTGCTGTAGGTGCACCAGTTATTTGTTTGTTAATTTGTTTAGTGTCTGTATGTATTTGAGTTGTGTACTGAGTGTGGCTGCTGGGAGTGTGCTTCCTCTGGAAGTGTGGGAAAGCTTTTATTTCTCAGTGAGCTGAGTGAGAGTGGCTGAGCGTGTGTGTGCAGTGTCAGGAAATATTATTCCGAGCAACATTTATACAGTGGGGAGTTTTATCTGAAATACTTCCCAGATTTCTCCCCTTCTTAATTCTCTCTCTCTCTCTCTCTCTGACTGTGTGTGTGTCCCATTCTCACTTGATTCGTCTGCATATTGTAATTCAGTTATTTAAATTGTGCTTACTCTTTTTATACTATTCCCTTCTCCCCTTTTCCTGCTTAATGTCTCATCTCTTATCTTCTCTTCTACTCTTCTCTTTTTCTCTTCTCCTCTCCTTCTTTCTCTTCTTGTCTCTTCTCTTCTCTCTCTTCTTCTGTTCTCTCCTCTTCTCTTCTCATCTCTTCTCCTCCCTTCTAATCTTCTCTCATCTCCTCTCCTCTTCTCCTCTCTTCTGTTCTCCTCTCATCTCCTCTCCTCTTCTCTTCTCTTCTCTTCTCTTCTCTTCTCTTCTCCTCTCTTCTCTTCTCTTCTCTTCTCTTCTCCTCTCTCTCTTCTTCTCTTCTCTTTTTTCCTCTTTTCTGCTTGTCTCTTCTCCTCTTCTTTTCTCCTCTCCTCTCTCTTCTTCTCTTCTCGTCTCTTCTCCTCTTCTCTCTTCTCTTCTCCTCTTCTCTCTTCTCTTCTCCTCTCTTTTCTTCTCTTCTCTTCTCTTTTTTCCTCTTTTCTTCTCGTCTCTTCTCCTCTTCTTTTCTCCTCTCCTCTCTCTTCTTCTCTTCTCTTCTCTTCTCCTCTCTTCTCTTTTTTCCTCTTTTCTTCTCGTTTCTTCTCCTCTTCTTTTCTCCTCTCCTCTCTCTTCTCCTCTTCTCTCTTCTCTTCTCCTCTCTTTTCTACTCTTCTCTTCTCTTTTTTCCTCTTTCCTTCTTGTCTCTTCTCTTCTTGTCTCTTCTCTTCTACTCTCTTCTTCTTCTTCTTCTTCTTCTTCTCATCTTCTCTATTCTTCTTCTCTTCTGTTCTTCTCTTTTCTTCTTCTCTTCTCCTCTCTTCTTCTTCTCTTTTCTTCTCCTTCTGAATTCTTGTCTTCTGTTCTCTCCACTCCCCTTCTCTCACATTCTTCCTTTTTATTCTTCTCTCCTTTTCTGTTTCTTTCTTTTTTCTGTCTATAATTTATTTTCCCATTTTCTCTTCTCTTCTGTTTTCTTCTGTCTCTTCTTCACATTTCTCTTTTCTATTTCTCCTTTCCTCTTTTTTACATCTTTCCATGTATTTTTCTTTTTATTGCCTTTTTCTTTTTTTCTGTTGTTCTCTTTTTCTTTTCCTATTTTAATTGTAATTCTTTCACAGACTTGACCTTTCTTTCAATCTCTTTGTCTCGCTCTCTCTCTGTTACTCTCTCTTTTCTTCTCTTTCATCTGTTATAAGCTCTCTCCTGCTGTCTCCCTCAATAAACACAGTAAATAAAAACAAGTTTAATTAACTACAGACATTTTCTCCTCCATCCTCCCTCCTTCTTCCCACTTCTCTATTCCAAAACTTCTCTCTCCCACTCTGAGAATCTGAGATGGAGTGTGACAGAGACCTCATCAATAGCTTCATTTTTAGCTCAGTCCTAACCATTTTTAGCCCAAATGTCCCGGTAGGACTATTAAGCAGCAGTAATCTGATCTCAGATCAGACGCTTCTGTACTAAGCTGCTTAATGAATGCCAAGCCTGGATCATGTTTTGTCTGATAATGCAATAACAGCAGCAGCCAGAACCCAAAGCAGGGCCCAGAAACCTCATACACAAATATCATTCCATTGAGAAGCTATTTATAACGCGCAACCGTGGGTTTGAAAAAAGAGGAAAGAACATCAATGGGGCTCTGAAGGCCTGCTAAAAGCTTTTCTCCATTTAGACTCCCTGCCTCTCCGCTATGGTTTGAAAAAAATGTGGTGCTGTTGATAACATGCCAATTCTTGCTTGTTTTCCCTTTCTCGAGGGAGAACTTCAGTCTGTATGTGTGTGTGTAATTTGAGGAGTATGGTTAAACTTTGCATTAGAAAACAGTGGGAATGCAGTGGTTTTTGGCTTGTTTGTTTCTGTGGAGTGTTGGTCTTCGGTGGGTTGTATACAGCCTCTTTGAGAGTGCATGACATTTGATGTCAAAGTTTAGCAACAGGGCTTCAGTTTGGAGCTATGAACCATGAAAAGACAATGGATTTGGTCTTATCTCATAGTACTCAGCCTTACTATATTTGGAACATCTATATATGTACATCTATATCTGGAAGTTTGCTGTCCATCAAGGTTCTGTGATTAGTTAATTTAGTCACATGACTTATTGTTGATAGTTCCTGTGCTGTTCAGTCCATGCTGTTCCTGCATGAGAAAATACAATGACTCCAAATATGTCAAAAATAAACGAAAGATCAGCAAAAGCAATAGGGGGCAGCATGGCGGCCATGCAAGGCAGTGCAAGTGTCGCACAGCTTTAGGGGTCTGGGGTTGTGGTCACTGTCTGTGCGGGGTTTTGTGTATTCTTCCTAAGTTGGCCCCTAGATGTGAATGAATAAGTGTGTGTTTGCCTATGATGGACTGGCGCCCTGTCCAGGGGGTGTTCCTGCGTTGGGCCCAATGGTTCCAGTTAGGTTTGGACTTACCACGGCGCTAATCAGGAAGGAGTGGATAAGAAGATGGATGTATGGAAAAAAAAATAGAAAAACAGACCATTTTGCCAAAAAGCACTCCAAAATTGCACAAACCAGTGATATTGAGGCCCTGGGTGTGGACTTTCAATAGACATTTATTCCATTTGTGTAGCATAATTATTTATTAGTAATTACATATGTACTTTCAATTTAAAATACATTTACATGCAGCTTAGACTGTACCCACATGAATAACCTTTCACTATTAAAATTATAATAAAATATCTCCTCTTCCAGTTCTGAATACAGATGTGGAGTCGAATTAAAG
Source organism: Salminus brasiliensis (assembly GCF_030463535.1). NCBI lineage: Eukaryota > Metazoa > Chordata > Actinopteri > Characiformes > Bryconidae > Salminus > Salminus brasiliensis. The sequence continues at coordinate 53,508,421 of NC_132878.1, read as the reverse complement.
TGCAGAATCTGCCCTTTTGGTTGTATCACTTGTTTCAATGAGCCACGGGTGAGAAATAATTCAACACAAGGTAAGACAAGGATTTTCAAGGCTTCTTTTTATGCTGGGGATCTGAGAGGGTTAATGCCAATCACTGCAGGGAGATGAGACTCTTCTCTATCAATTTCTCTTTATCTCCTTAGTGAAAGCATCAGAGGCCAGATATGTGGTCAGATAAAGCGCAGCAGCAAGACACCTGCAGAACGAGCTTTTTTAATGTACCAACTCAGCCTGATAAGAGTCTATGTAATTTATTCTCTTCAGCTCATCAATTACGCACCCTCCTAGCGAGATGCCTTTAATGAACCGCCCCCACCCAACCCAACATCAAAGACGGATAACCCATGCTGACTTTGCTCCCACTCCACCACACATTACATAACAGAGCTCCAACACATGTGTATATGCTTCTATGTGTGTGTGCTCAAGGAGGTGGTCTTAGAGTGCCAGAAGACACTTTGAAGATCAGGGAGTGCGATATCGTGAAGACGTGGAAAGGAGAACATCAGCGATGAAAGAATGAGGGAAAGAAAGAGAAACACTCTCAAAAATAAAAGTGCCAAACAGGTTCCTACAGGGCAATAGCCCAGAAGAACCACTTTTGGAACCTTTCAGATGACTGCTTTCAATTGAATCTGCAGAATATCCATCCACTGAGAGGTTCTTTATGAATGAAAAGTGATTCTTCTGTTTCTTCTCCGGCGTCTCTTAAAAACAAAAAAACCTTCTTGCAACCTTAATTTGAAGCGTGTAGAGAGAAATAAGTAAGGATGGCTGGCCTGAGACAACCAGTCTTCACTGATTTTCCATCTGCTTTCTTCTCAGCCCTTTTTGGTTAAAGCATAAATTGAAGCTGAATCGCAATGACTAAGGCACAAGCCTTGCTAAATTCTGCCACACAGCCTCTGGTTGGATAATAGCAATTTAGAGCCACATGGCACATCCCCAGTTCACAGATTATACTCTGCATCTGTAATGCGATAATTGTAGTAGTCGTTTTTGAAAATGAGACGGGGAAACGGAGGACAATGAGATACAAACCAGGCAGGAATTAGAGCTGATGTGATTTCAGACAAACTGAAATGAATCAAAATAGCCAAAATAGCCACATTTCTATATAGGCATGCACGTACCCTTCCGTGCCAAAGGTTTTCATGTTAAGAAAAGCTATTCAGAAGACAACTGAGGTTTTTTCATGTCTGAATTTCAGAGATAACGGCAACTCATTACTCATATCAGTCTTTTTAAACGAGACTTAAATACACAAAGGTGCACCCATCCAGACAAAACACCTGTACCTGTTATATAATTTTGACTTAAATACTCCACTAATGTGTGTTTAAGTGTCTGCTTTGTTGAGGATTTAACAGCAAACGAGAGTTAAAGGCAGTTGTTCGCATATTTTGCATATTTACTTTATTGTCTTTGACATCTGGAGACAACATAAAATTATAGCCCAATTGTACGCTCTTAATTCAGGATACATTTAACAGTCTATGTACAAACACAGCCACTGAAACTGTACTGCTTTCTGTGCTACATCAGAGCACAAGCTAATGGCATTTGCAGCCTGTGTAGCGCAGTGTTTGTGAGATAAGGCATTGAGATAAGGCCACTGGCTCATCTCACCTGGCCATTGTTGTTCACTTCGAGCTCTGTCCAGTTGCTAAGCAATAGCTCCTTCTTTAAATCCAGGGATTCAGACCCCAAATCCGCAGCCCAATTCTTCACATTTCCCAGAGGTATTTGCTAGCTGGATCTCAAACACACACACACACACACACACACACACACACGCACACACACACACATATACACACAAGAGACAGACATGCATGTGCTTAAAAGCAATATGTAAATAATGCTTTATGTGGAGAGATGCATAAAATTCCATTCATAGTTGTGAGAGTTGAAAGGACATATTTGCATGTCTAAATATGCATATCCGTTCCTTGTATCACAACAAAAATAAATACTGCAAAAATAAGACGTAAACATTTTTAATGTTAATGTACTTTAAAGTTATTGCAACAGTGTCTGTTTCTCTCTAAGTCATTTTGGTCCATTCTTTATGAAATGTTTACACAATGTAAAGAGCAGCTGATGTTTTAAACACATAGACACCCAACCTCTGACCTTACTGACCTCCTGTCTGGGTCTCCAGTTAACGTCAAAGAGAAGATTTGCGAGAGTCTCGGCCAAAGAGAAAGGGACGCAAAACATGCTTGTAGAGATTAGAACAAGTCGGAATCAGTTGTGTAGAGCGTGTGAATAGCTTGTGTAGTTAAACCATCTTCTTTGCATCTCAGATCTTAGTGTCTTAGTGAAAGTGTGATTTTTACCATAAAACCCCTCCCACACACACACACACCTCTATGTACTTGATCCCAAATCTACTTGATCAGCCAAAGAAACTTGGTTCAAGAAGGTACAGTAGAAGGTACAGAAGCAAGTTATCAAGTAGTGGCCATTTGTGAAATTTGGATAAATACCATCTTGGTTGCTATGGCTGTCTTTAGCTTAGGCTAATTGTTAGCATCTGTAGCATACAGGAAACTATATAAACACACAGAGTACCAAACATTTAATTATTAAGACTAGATACATGGATACATATGAATATGAATTTATAAAAAGGCTAGAAATCATGTTTTGTATTCATCACACTAGTGAAATCTTCACTAGACTGGAGACTGGGCATTAAAGTGATTTTAATGTGGAATAAGAAGGAGATTTGAGCTTACGAAGCTGCCTCTTCAGAGGGGCTACTGGTAAAGCTAACACTGGAGCTGTTAAGACTAACTAAGGAGATACTGATGAGCACTTTGGCATACTTTAAGTAACCCCTTAAAAAGCATGTTTTCACAAAACATGATTTCTAGCCTTTTTATAAATTCATATTCATATGTATCCATGTTAGCTAGTGGGCCACAAGTGTTCTTACAGGCTTCTATTACCAGAGAATAGCCCCATCAGTTTGTATAGATGTCCCTGTAGTTACAGAGTAATACACCTTAGTGTGTGACAAACCTTTATACATTAAGGGGTTAAACAACTAAAATAAGAATAAGCAAAAATCCAAAATCCCTGTTTATGGACCCACACTTGAATTTCACTGCAGACATTACACCTGTCCTCATGCAACTTCCCCCGGCTGCCGATTGCCTACCTCATTAAGCATACAATTCTTCCTCTAACCTTCATAGCCCTACATAGTCTTGCCCTTTCCTACTTTAGTGAGCTTTTTTATACATACTGTGCCTCCCATGCCCATTGATCTTCCAGTTCTAGACCTCTGGCTGCCCAATGAATTAAATTAACATCTGTGGGTGGCAGATCGTTCAGTGCTGCTGCTCCTTACCTTTGGAATTCTCCTGCCACAAGCCCTTCATGACTTTTCCGCTCTCTCCTCCTTTAAAATTTAACCGAAAAGTTTCTATTTTTCTACACATTGTTCTTTACAGTGTTTTTTTTACTTGTAAAGTGTCACTGGGTTTGTTAAAGCTGCTATATAAATTGAACTTTTATAGCAGTTACTGAATAATTTAAAAGTAGTTACAGAACAGAACAGGCCTTCCTATTATTCATCCTTAGACATCATCTTAAAATGAGTGGTAGCAAAAAGAGTAACCCAGATAAAGCTTACCATGCCTTAGAGCCAGTAAAAGCCTGCCTGGTAACTGTTTTGCCATTGAGCCGTGAAGGTGGTCTTTCGCAAAGTTTGATTTAAAGCTTTTTCAGCTTCAGGAATGAAAAATAACACTCCTAATGACCAGGAAAGTGCGTTTGCATTAAATTTCCCTCAAAGGCATATTTTCAACTTTCTTGGTCTAATATTTCCACTATTCTCACAGCTGGTTTATATTTCTATCCATTGACGATGAAGGAAGTATTTAGGGAAAGCTGTGATTGGCTGAGAGGCATGTCAACTGTTACTTCTGCAAATAGTCAAGCTGACACTAGACTTGCTTGTGTTATGTCTGACGCTGCAGGTCACACCTTTACACACAGAAATCAACAGAAGTACACTGCACAGCTAAAAACAGTGTAGGAGCTTAAATTCCATCTGTACTTTTTGTCCAAATATGTCTTGGCCGACTGACTATGAACGGGATGTGAGCAAATTGTTTCAAATTGATTTCTTGCCAAACTATCCCATCAATCCCAGAAGTAATGGAGCTTGGATACTTGGAGCTCGGAGTCACTCTGGTAGCCAGAGTGACTGCAATAAGTAGCTGAACACATGCTGTATGACAAAGTGATTGCTAATAAACCTCTACTACAAAGTGGCTTCAGGGTTCAGAACTAATCAGGCACTGGACAGGCGAGTTCAGAGCTAATCACGCACATGATAAGTATGTGCAAAATGTCTCCTTTTGTTCAAACCACCACGCACTGTGATTCAGAGCTGAGGCACATGCACTTTTGTGCCACTAGAGAATCTTGAAGCAGTTCCAATTTGGAGTGGCGGATCAGGCACTACAGGTTTGAAAAGCTCCAAAGCCATAGAGGCATTGGTTTCAGTATGACTCACCCTAATTGGTCGGAAACTGGCCAAGGTGAGCTCCGGGCAGGGGCTACATGGGAGCTTGTGGTCATTTGCTTGGAGTCCTGTTTCTAAGGCAACCTCCAGTGAACTGCTGAGTAAAGCTAGTGAATCTCACTCAAATGACATCAGTAAGTGGGAGACAAATAGGCAACAGCAAGCCTTTAGGTATTCATTTAAGCTTCGTTAAGTTTTAACATTTCTCTGTTCTCATCTATTCCACTCCTCTTCAATCTAACATTCCTTTTCTTTAGTACTACCCTACCAATCTCTCTCTCTTTCTCTCTCTCTCTCTCTCTCTCTCTCTCTCTCTCTCCTCCTGATTCTAAATCTATCAGTGCTCTCAGCTGAGAGAGCTCCCGAAGTGGTATTACTCTAAACCCATGTCTGCTATTACACTTCTCTCTATAGCCGATCAATGGCAGATATAGAGAAGCCTGTTTGTCTTTTTTCTCCTTATCTCAGAGAGAAAGCGAGATGGTGGGGGGTGGGGGTACATATTGTTTGGTTCTTTGGAGTGGCATCATTCAGTACATATCCTTCGTTCTGCACGCTGAGAGCATGCCAAAAGCGCAGGCTGTAGGGCTCCCAGGCATCACTTCTTTTGACTCATCCGCCATTAATAAAGATTCACTTCTTGCATGCAGCACGCACAGTGTATCTACCTTAGGCGTGTATTCATGATCCATGAATTATTGTGCATTGATCTGAAGGTGGTGGTGATTCAATGAATTTGGTGTTCAAATCAACTACATTTCATATTTGTCCAAAATAAAAATTCAAGTTGTTCAAATTATGGTAAAACATGAGTTGCATTGAGCCATTCCTTAAAGAATCATCATAACTGAACTGTTTTTCTCTATTATGGAGCTTCTAAAACTGATTATGCTTAGGGTAATGGTTCGATTAAGTTTAGGTTATGGTAAAGGTTAAGGTTAGGGTAAGAATTAGGGTAGTTAACAGTAAGGCTAAGTTTATGTTATGGTTATGGTTATAGTAATAGTTAGGTTAAGGTTAGGGCTAGGGTAGGGGTTAGGTTAAGTTTAGGTTATGGTTAGGGTTTGGTTTGGTTTGGTTTGGTTTGGTTATGGTTATGGTTATGGTTATGGTTTGGGTTTGTGTAAGGATTAGGTAAAGTTTAGGTTATGGTAAAAGTAAATGTTAGGTTTAGAGTTAGGGTTAGAATTAGGGTAGTTAACAGTTTAGTAAGGTTAGGTTATGGTAAGGGTTAAGGCTAGGGTAAGGGTTAGGTTAAGTTTAGGTTATGGATATGGTTAGGGTTAGGGCTAAGGTTATGGCTAGGGTTAGGGTTATGGTTAGGGTTATGGCTGGGGTTAGAATTAGGGCTAGGGCTATGGTTAGGATTAGGGCTAGGGTAAGGGTTAGGTTACATTTAGGTTATGGATGTGATTAGAGTTAGGGTGAAGGTTAGGATCAGGGTTAGGGTTGGGGTTATGGCTAGGGTTAGGGTTAGGGTTAGGGTAAAGGTTAGGTTAAGTTTAGGTTATAGTTAAGGTTAAGGTTAATGTTTAGGTTTAGGCCGAATTGTCTTGTCACATATGTGTGAATTTCTTTGAGACCAGGCTGGATTTATACCCCCTAATCTACATATTTGCAAAATGCCAATGACCAATAGAAATGCTCTTTTTTTACACTGAAAATTAAGATGTGTTTTTTCCTCATCCTGTCAAATAAGTTTTTGGAGTAACAGTGTCGATATTCGTTTTATACCCTTGAATTACATTTTCCTTCTTAATACCTTTTCACCTTTGATGTATTGAATAATTTCTCAAAGAACTGTAATGAATTGAATCCAAGATCTCCTTGAAACAGCCTCTAGACCAGTCCTGTCTCGCACAAAGGCTACTGACTGCTAGAACTGCTCCTGACCTGACAGGCCTGGGTGCAGTAAAGGTGATGGAAATGAATGAAGAGAGAGCGTGAAATGGCTGTTCCAGTGACTAATGGGAATGAGTCACCCCACAGAGCAGCCGCTAAGTGAACATGTCTGACTCAGTGAGCATGAAACGCCAGTGCGACAAACAGATGTCACTGTCAGGTGGAAGGACACGCTTTCTTATCCCACTCTTCGTCCTGTCTCTCACGTTCGTGATGGCTTTAACGTCATTTGTGGGCATGAAGACGTGTTATTGAATAAGTCCTGATCTTCACTCAACTGCTCTTTATTGTTCACTCCTCCACACAGAAGCGCTCAGCTTTGATGGGCACGAGAATAGATCTGTCACTGGAAATATGTAATGAGAATTAAGTGTAAAGATATTAGAAATGACAGGGTTTGAGTGACTGGCAATCAGCCATGAAATTTAAACAGTTAACAAAAAAAAACAAAAAAAAGTTTTCACATTTGTCCAAGTCTCACGAGCCTATAATAGTTAAAGTATACACCTTTTCTGTCTGCTCTGTCTGGCACCATAGACTACTGATCAGGCAAAACCATAGAAAGCAGGCAAGAAAGGAAGTTTTATGTAAATGTCTAAATGCCACATTCTCAACATTGCCATGTTTTTCCCTGCTCTACAGTGAACTCTACAGTGTCTAATAAAACTTTACTATTATAGTAGATAGCAAGCAACTAGCTAATACATGACTGTAGGACAGAACTTGATTTTATGAGCCAATAAAGTAGTGAACTTGTCCAATTAATCAGCTGTGAAAAGCATCCATCCATCATCCGTCCTTTTATCCATCCATCAATCTATCTATTCATCCATCCATCCATCTTCTTATCCACTTGTTCCTGCTCAGTGTCTGGAGCCTACCCGGAACCATCGGGTGCAAGGCAGAAATATCCCCTGGACAGGGTGTCAGTCCATCACATGGTACTATACACAAGCATTCACTCACACCTAGGGTCAATTTAGCATGGCCAATTGGTATCACTTTATTCGGACGGTTTATCAAAGATGCCCACCCAACATTCAACTGAATGCCTATTAAATGCAGCTGAACTTCAAACTGAATGTAAATAATTTTGAATTATAGAGCATTTATGTTGCATTTGCAGCAATTTGAAGAGATGCTGTTTATTTTCTTTACATATCTTGGAGGTCCTGGTGGGATCGTGTGATGGGGGCGGTTTTAGCTAGCGAGGAAACTAGCAATGACAATATTGTGGAGAAAACTTGGAAAGCTTTATTTTAAAATTCAGTTTTTTAATTAACAGCATTCTTCTTATTCTAAACCTTTATTGAGTACATGCAACATTGATGAATATCATATATGATTTGCATTTGAACTTAAACAGTTCGCTGTGCTGTAAAAATCTTTTTTTTTTGCAACAGAATGGTGGAGAAGGTGTGTTTGGTTTTAGTTTTCATTTTTGTGCCACTTCTAATTCTTGGGAACAGCATTTAGCTGTATAATACTTGGCCTGACAGGCCTAATAAAGCTGGAGAAATACAGCCCGCTGAAGAAACAGCCTCATTAAACTGTCAAATATATGCAATGAGGTTGATGCAAAACCTGTGTGTGTGTGTGTATGTGAGAATATTTTTTTAAGCTGCTGCAGAGCATCTGCCAAATGACTAAATGTAAATGTAAATGTGAAACACACTGTGTTGACCGTCCTCCAGATCAACAGTCCTGCTCTGTTTTCACTGAAAGACTCCATTGCAGGCCTGAAGCCTGGGCATTTCCGGCATGGTCCATGATGACAGGAGTGACAGGCCTCAGGGGGGAAAACTGTCATCACACACATACACAAGCACACAAACCAGAACAAGGCAGGAAAAGGCAGGGCAGGACCAGTAGCAGAACCAAGTGTTCCTATACACTCTGAAAACAACTTGTACCCAGTATTCTCCCCGGTTTAGCCCAAATTAACCCACCCACTCACTAGGACTTCCCCTATCACTTGTAGTGACCCAGGATTTGTAATACAATTTCAGTAGAAAGGTAGCAGGTCACCAACAGCATTTAAGGCTCCTGAGTGGCACTACTGTCTATGTGTTGGCTCTGTCATTGTAAAATTGCAAATTTGATCACCAGTGATAAAACAGCCACCTGTGGCTGGGAGGTCCACAGAGCCTTATCAACCTTGTGGATATGATGACCTTCCCTCTCCCCCCAGGCTTTAGTGAGATGCTAGCCAATGCAGACGTCTGTAAGCTGTTATAACAGAACTGAGAGTTAGCGTTCTCACCCAATTGCATTTAGCTGTCCGATGACAGTTAGAGTTAATGTTGTTGACTGGCTTCATGTGTCTCAGAGGAAGCTTCACCCTCCCAGTTTGCTTCACCCTCCCAGTTTCCCTGACAAGATTTAAGTCTAGTCATATGCTGTATTTTCATTTCATTAAAAATTCTGTGTATTCCAGGATTGCGTCTGGAAAGTGTACTCAAAAGGAATTAGTAACCAAATGCTAATGACTAAAATGTGACAGCAAAACACAGACTAAATTCCCTCACAAATAAACTCAAGTCATTTGAATATGCTCAAAAAAATCCACAAAATTGACTAAACTGAGTAAATCAGAGATGGTGAGGGAGGAAGGCAGTATGGTCAACTAATATATGACCCAGTTCTACTGCGTTCTAAGCTTCTGCCCATGTGTAAAACCCAGCCAGAGCAGAGGTCATGGCTGCTGTTGTCAAACAGACAGACATCAGCCCCTCTGTGGGCCAAATTGTGCATGTGTGTGTGAGACAGTGATAACCTGTGTGACCCAGACCCCACCGGCACTGTAACAATAGCTTCAGGCCTTGAAGTCAAAAGAATGTGGAATTAAAATAAAAGGAGAGGAAGAAGAGGGATTTGTTCGCCCAGCTGACGCTGCAATCTCTCTCTCTCTCCTCTCACGTTTCTCTCTCTCACACACAGATACACACACAGACACACACAGATTAAAACCTGTGTTAGATTACCAGTGTGTATGCAGAGAGGAAGCCCTGACACACTTTCTGTGGCCTGCTGCCTGTCGCTGTGGCGATGGAGTTCCCAGAATCCCCTCCGGCGTGTGCTCTCTGGTCAGCCCAGCGATTAACCTGCTACTGCATTTACCTCAGATGTCCGCGCACACACTGCCAAAATCTGCAGACCCGCGCTGGATTTACCTGAACTGATACTGTCCTACCTGCTCTGAAACAGAGCCACCCATAGACTTGCAGCTGCACACAGACAAGGACATATATATACATATAAAGCTTATGCCATTTCAGTTTATCTGAATGTCCACCATTTCCAGTAGCAATGCACTTAAATCACTGAAATCTTCACTGATATCCACAGAAGTCAAACTGCTCCTAAAAAGCTGCACTTCATAAAATGTTTAACTATTTAATCCTCAGTATTCACTGAACGGCCACTGGACTATGAGTATAAGGGAGTGATTGTGTGGAAGAAACACTGAGGTGTCCTTCTCTTCCAAAAAACAGGCTAAGAAGTGTTAGTTTCTTTGGTCTGTCCAGGGACAGATTGGTCCACGCCATAGTCCTAATACAGGCCCAATAAATGGAAGGAATCTGGATCACGGATCTACATCTATATCTCATCCAGTTAAGTCTGCAAACTAAGGAAGCCACCACCCCTTTTCATGCCTTTTTAATTCAGATTAATTGCAATGTGTAATATAACACAAATAAATGACCAGCACAGATGATGTAAACAATATCAATATCACATGATGTCTCAAATGTTCAAGCCTATTTTATGTGCAAGGCACCGCTCATCATTTAATACCTGATTCAGCATACACTCATCGTGAAGGACAAGTAGTTTCTGTTTTTTTTAAATAAACATTGCATAGACTTAATTTGAATTAGCCTATTTTTTACTTAGATGTGTTGATTTTCTTAGCTGGCTGTTTCGTTTGAAATAGCAGTTGCTGAACAGCATTTTGCTAGTGTGGCGCACACACCCTGTGGTGACACCGGAGGTGTTTTTGGCCAAGAGTACAGGTCGGCTTTCTGTGGTCTGCTTGTGAAGCCTGGTAGAAGACCAGCCACCAGCCGAGAAGTTGGTTCGGATAGGGATAGACTGTGTGAGGTGTGGGTATATATAAGTGGATGAATACCTAGAGAAGGAGGGGTTAAGGACTTATCCCAAAATCTCCCAAAATTAAGTTAAATTCTTAATTTGTATTTATAAATATGAAGAAATATAAATAAATACTTACTTCTAGCTCCAGGGTAGTTTGTAAAGATGCGTATTGGTCTAGATAGTACATTTAGTAAGAATACTTCATATATGGCACTGCAAATACTGCATTTTGTACTGTTCCTGCTTAGAAACCACTAGAATGCCACCCTACGCACATGTTCAGTGTGAAAGGCTTCACTGACTAAGATAGGAGCGTAATGCTCAGGGCCTGTCCAGATGTGGCGTGTAAACCAGTGTCACTGAAGCAATTATTTTTTTATTGGTGCAATTAGCTAAACTTAATGCTAGCTCACAGATAAGAACTAGAAGACACTGACATGTAGATGCATAGATGTTTTGTTGATTGTATGATAACCAACACAAATAACCAACACAAGCTTAAAAATACATTTTTTTTAATACATGTATTTGTTTTTATATTCAATTCACTCTTTTTATATTAACTGTATCATATCTGCACCTTTTTATTATTTGAACTAGTCCACTGGTTTGGCTTGTTCATTCCAAAATACATGTTAGGCCAAAATTGTTTAGCCTCTTGACATAACCTTAAGAGATTACACAGAACTGGTCCTAACCTGTATGGTTCAGATCTGGCTTACCTGCTCAAATCATGTTTGTGTGTGTGTGTGTGTGTGTGTGTGTGTGTGTGTGTGTGTGCTACAGCCAGGTCAGAAAGCCTTTCATACGGATGCAGCTTAAAGAATCTTGCTATCTGGGAAAGCTCCATGGCACACCTTCTCCACTGTGAAAAACGTTACACAGATTTGCTCTGCTGTCTGAGCGTAGCCCTGTCAAGCATGCTTGCTTGTGCTGGCTTCATGGTCGAGCGGGAACTGGGAAGTTTCCAGATTCCATTGTGGGAAAAATCAACTTGAATGGTCAACTTGTGCTTGAGTTTCTCAAGGGCACCAGGTTCTTAGAGTCGCAATTCCATGACAGCACTTAAACATGGCAGCCCAAACTGAACAGGAAATGAGGCTCAAAGATGTCTGAGCCAACAGAATGCATTCATATAATCTTGGGCGAATCAGCGCTGAATCGGGGTGAATTAGCTCGCCATTACCAACATCCATTCAGAGAATAAATCAACCAAAAATATTCTGTGAGAGTAAAAGGAATTTTTTAGTAAAGGTTGGAGGTACAATGCCAGTTCCCAGTTGTCATGAACAAAGCATTAGCCTTCCATATTAGCTCTGTGCTAACAGTGTGAAGCTAAGCCGTAATAATTACCAGACTTCAGTAAATACACAGAAGACTGTATATTGAACTGGAAACCTGAAGTCCTAATCGGGCGCAGTGTTTGCCTGTTCTGGCCCAGTGGGCCGCGGGACATTTAGCATTAGCGCTAGGCTAAGCAGGGTGTGTTTCAGGGGAGCAAGAGCAGGCTTAAGGGGACAATGAAGCTCCTAATTAGCAGCACACTGCAGGAGAGAACCAGGCAGTCATCAAGAGACTACTAATTGCGATCATTCATACAAAAGCAAATTTGAACACACACACACGTGCACACACACAGCAGTGTAATGGCTGATTAGTGATGTTCACTCCTACTCATATTCACTCATCTGCTTGTTTTCAGTGAATGAATGAGTGTTTGCCCTGCTTTCCATGTGGGCTTGGTGCGATAATCTCCGTTGCCGATGTCAAGCTGTGACTGAAGCACTGCATGATGGGACTAGATGCCTTCACTGTATGTGTGTGTGTGTGTGGTTGGTTGTATGTGTATATAAATACACAGTGATATTGAGCTCAGCTGGGATAGCTTGTGGCTCCCAGCAGGACAGAAAGTCAAGAATGTCACACACACACACACACACACACACACACATACACACACACACACACAGACAGGATGCAATAAACAGTGTAATGTCCGATTGTTAGATTGAAGGCAAATCAGGAGTCTTGTCTAATTTGAGTATTTGCGTGTGATAAAGCCCGAGGAGGGCCTTTGAGGCTGATTTGTCAGAGTGCCTATCCTGCCCTGCTGCTGCTGCAGCTGCTGGAATATGATTATCTTCAGTGGAAGTGAACGGACAGTCTGCCGTAACCCCATACTGGGAGGCAGAGATAACGGAGTTTGTGAAGCGCTTCGGGCAGAAATCAGGAGATGTTCAACAGCACACACAAACAAATACCTGCTCTCACTCTCTCTCTACACACCCACACACACTCACTCCCCCAGCGGACATACTGCACAAACACATATATATATATATGCAAACATACAGAAAAACTCCCATTATAATCATTATTAATTCTTTCAAGTGTGTTCATAGTCTCTTCCTTAAGCACTTGCACAATGAAGCCACGTCCTAGCTAACATGCTCGTGTGGGGCTCACATGTGTGGAACATGAGCTTGGTGTGTTTCCAGGTGGGCATGGGCTTTGAGTGGGTTTATACATACTTTGTAGCTGGGGCACAGTTGGGCTTCCCAAATGGGAATCATTGTTACAGCCCACCCCATCTAGGCACCATGTGCAATGTACAACCCAGATGGGGCCAATGCTTAACCCCTCCAAGGGTCCCATCACTGACCCTTATGGGCATTCATGTGGGGCCAACGTGGAACCCCGTGGACAAAACGTTCTGGTTCCCAGTTGGGCAACCCATACAGACCATACCAATACATGGATATGCTGTCTGGGAGGTGTTTTCATTAAACACTCATTCACATCACAGAACTGCTGAACATTTACAATGGAAAGTGTAGTTCTCTACTTTATTCCTTAAACAGCAGACTGCTGTAAACAATGGTGCGTTAATTAATGAATTTTACACCAAAGTATTTGGGAAAATAAGTAGCTAGAGAAGTTATCAGCAGCCAGTTTCTTCCAACTCTAAGTTGAATTTCTGAACTAAAATAAAGAGGATTTGTAAACAAAAATGTTCCAAACCTGATACATGTTTTGTCTTTTGTACACTTTCCTTTCCAATTATGACGTTTTTATGACATGACAATACTACTGTGTCAGTAAAGCCTGCTCATTGCTGTTAATGGGTGTAACAAAGCCCTTGAAAAAGAGCCTATACATTCCAGTAGCAAGTTAGCAAGATTTCTCCTGCCTCAACTTTCAGACAAGTCTAGGAACTGGCATTGTGTAACAGAACTTTAGGGTGATTCACAGCTTGCTTGAACCCCTGATAGACTTTTGCCATTTAAAGATGGTTGAAGGATCACAAACAACAGTTTTTATCATCAAAATGTCAGGTTTAATTAGAGCTCTAACAATGTACAGCTGGTGGGCAAAAACTGAAGACTTTTTTTTTTGCTTACTTCTAGCCTACTAATGGTGGAATTATGCTACTGCATATCTACAAGCCTGTGGTCATTGTGTGCATAGATTTACATATGTTTCAGCCTATGTATTTGAATGTAATGTAATTTGTGCAAACTAGGGGACAGTATCTAATCCAGAATGTACAGAAAACATAGAGGAACATCTGTGTTTTCCTTTTAAAACTCAGTTTACATTTTTTTAATAAGGTTGCACGTATGGGTCATAAAAATGTCTTAACGTGGAACCTCTTCTGGCCTCGGATTCTTGATCTTCCCTCCCTGAAGAAAAATCCAGCTTAATACCAGCTTTTGCAGGAAGCTGGTTTTAAACGGTCTAAGCTGGTCTTTTCTGGTCCAGGTGGTTGAGAAGCCGGTTGTAGATGTGTACTTGAGATCAAATTCAGTATTTCAGTATTTTACTTTATTATAGATAAAAATTATACTCTCAATTATATTAAACTTTATTAAAGAAATCTATAGAAAGCATTTTCTGCTTTTTACCATGCAGGTCATCTTTTCAGTGAAGTTGAGTTCTATCCAATCTTCTGAGAGCATCTGTAGCTTCAGTAGTTTGATTTGCAAATGTTCTTGTTTGTCAGCCCCATTCTTTCAGATCAACAGTGCTGAGTTGTCTTCTCACAGTGGAAGGGTGGACAGAAATGCCTGTGAATTTTTCAGATTTAAAGCAAGAGTGGGGCCTGATTGTCTCCTCTTTCTCAAAGATGAAAGCTGTCACTGCTGTTTATCTGTGGCGAGTAGTTTTGGTGCTCTACCAGGTCTCTGTATTTTTTAATTGTTTAGGAAAAATGCAAGCAGATTGTCTTAAATTTACTCATGGATATCTCCTGAAACATTTGCTTGACTGCTGACTGTTTTAAATGGAAACGCACAAAAAGTGTAAATGAACAGTGCTATCTGCACAATACTGTACAGTGCCATAGAATTATTAATCAGTGTAGCCAATGGTTTTTTTTTTGTGAAAGATACTGTACACTCTGTAGATCCCCTAAAATCTGCATCTGCATAACTTGTATATCTATTTTGTTTTTTAGCAGTTTTCTAGTTTCAGGGGCGATTGACCCTGGTGTCTGATCACACCTGATCAGTTCACAGAGAAGCCCTGCAAGCCTACAAAATCAACCTATGAAGCTCTACTGAAAGTCTCTCATTACTGCAGTGTATGTAATATAAGTGTGAAATTATTGAGAGCAATAACACGGCAGTGATTGATTCAAGCAGTGGGAAGGCATGGGGCGTATCAGAAAAAGAGAGAGAGAGAGAAAAGAAGGAGCAGCACGGCTGGAGAAATGGCATGGCTATTAGAGGAGAAGCCTGCAGGCACTGCAAAAGAACTATAGGCTCTTTTACTGATGTCAGTTCAGCCAATCAAACCCAGATGGGTTCTGTGCCCAAGGCATCAGTAGCTGTTTCTCAGCGTGAAACAGATTCTGGAAAGAGGTCTGAATGTGTGAATTCTATGGGCAAGGTATATATGTGTGTGTAAGGGGTGCAGCCTTGCCTAGGAAATAAAAAACAGTATTATTCTACTACACTGACTTTTTGTTGATATGTTTTCATGTCAAAATATAATAGTAATATAAATATATGAATGTAAACTACACATAATACCTATAGCATGTCTTTGTAACTTAATATTTTTATTACAAGTTATATTATCTGCATATAAATTTGAGTGAAAGTGTCATCTTTGAATTTTAAGAAAAAAATGGGAAATATATAAAAAGATTTAAATTGTTAAACAGATTAAAAGCATAGGAAAATAAGATGCATTTTGGAGAATTTTGACCGGGGTGTAAATTGAGGCTCCCAGGAGAAATGAGAAATGTGTGTGTTTGTGTGTAAAGGAGTAATGCTTGCTGTAGTCAGACACATTGGCAGGTTCTTAAGTACAGTGCTGAACAGCAGCAGACAGGTCCATTTCCTTTTCAAGCTACAGGCTTGATATTACTCTAAATCCCACTCTGAAATGTCCTCCTTCAGTATTACCATCCACTGCTGGAGCACATTAAACATCAAAAGTGAACTATCTGGACCAGATTTCACAATGTATTTTGCAGTTAATCAAGGCAGCAAGCTAACAGTCATAAGCATTGCGTGCAAAAATAATACCCATTGTTTCTTCATTTAACCAGTAGCAATGGATCTTCATAAACAAAAGCTGTACATTTTGCAAATGTAGCATAGCATAGCGCAGACAGCAGGCTGTCTGGTCTAGACCTGGAGGTCTGGAGGCCTGGAGTAAAATAGCAAAATCAGGATCATTGTATTTTTGAATTTGTCTCTGTGATTGCCCACATGTATGACACGCAACACACTAACAGTGGGGCTGTAAAATGTGCAAAAGTGAGACTATGTCATATGACTGTGGATATAACACCTCCCTCCAACCTCAGATCCATGGACAGGCTGTTCTCCTCATACTTCAATTCAGTTGATATTGGATATGCCATTCCCCTCCTTCTTTAGGTCCAATGATACTGTGTTCCCCTCCATCTTCAGTTTTTTGCTTTGTTTCAGGTTTTCTGCTTTGTTAATAAGTTAATAAGTAAGATATAGTATCCCTCTCCCATTGAATGGATGTAGTATTCCCTTTTTCGCATCAGGTCCATGCATATGATGTTCCCTTTCCAAACGAGGAGCCTGGATTCATCAAATCAAAGGCTTCATCCAAACTGTAGTATAATCATTTTAACTTCATGACTGAGTAGTATGCTCCGCTGTAAGCATAAGGCACCAATCGTGGTCATAGCTATGCCTTGCATATTTGAGTATTTTCCCTGCTTGGACACATCAGATCTAACTAATTAAGTTAATAAACTAGTCCTTCTACAGTTGAGCGTTACAGCATGATAAATTGCTAATAAGTGGACAGAGGCAATGTAGTAAAGGCAATTAGCATAGAGTGGATGCATTTGGCCCCTGATTACTTGGTCTTGTTAAGGTTATGTGTGTAATTAATGTAAGCCACAGTAAGCCGAGTAAAGCTCCGGAAGAGAGTGCGGAAAAGGGCTAAGCTTTATCGGCTTTGGGCTGGTAGTCGAAAAACAGCTATCGAGACTTTTTTGGCACAATAGTGTGCTCCTCCAAATGTTCTAAACGAATCGTGTTTATAATCATATTATTATTATGAGTTCACCTTTGTACCCTGTTAGTGTCCCGCTCCCACCTTCAACCCCCACCCCACCTCCCCCTTCCTAGTGTCAGTCTAAATGAGCACTGTGTTTGTGACAGCTAAAGCCTAAAAGCCCAGTGTCTGGTCAATAATAAATTTCCTCCTAGTCACTCCTCATGCTCCAGAGGAAACCTCTTCCCACACAGCCCAAACTCTAATCCTCTCTATCGCTCTCCTCTTCTTCCCCTCTTCCTCTATGTGTATGCGTGCATGTGTGTGTGTGCGCGCATGTGTGTTGATGGTGTGTGGAGGCAAGTGCGTCACTGATCGGGGTTTATTCTGAGTGTTCCTTCAGGCGCTCCACTGCCTCCTGAGTACCGCTTTCATTTACCATGCACTCCTGACAACCTGTCAACTCCAGCCCCCCTCACCCCACACACAGCTTTCATAACACACACACAACACCATTATAGCCTCACGGATATGTAAATGGGATAGCTGGTTTTCAAAACAGTTGCTAAGTTAACCTTGCTAATTATGGACATTTTAGCCAAATGCTGATATCGCTAATGTTATTAGCTTATCGCTGATGAGTGCTAACTTTTTGTAATTCTGTGTTCACAAACATACACACATAGATATACACCACATCTACTGTGCATGTGTGTGTATGTGTGTGTGGCCCTGGGTCTCTTTCTCTGGCATTGCAGTGCCCTTACCTTACAATTCAGTCTGGGCTGTACACATTAATTACAGATGCAGAGGCGCACACACACATGCACAGAGCCCTCTGATTTAGCCTTCTACATCTCTAATCAACCACTTTAACCTCTACCTCCCTTTTCTAAACCAAATCGACAAGCTGCCAGATACGATTAGTCAGTCTCCGCTACAAAGTTACATAATTTGGCCTTCCACACCTTTCCGTGCTCATTACGTATTCCACCTGCCTCTGCTGCCTATATAGAAATGAGAAATACATCTCAACCCCCAAGCGCCTGAACAGTTGCTGAGTCATCGCCGGGTTGAGAGGGTCAGAGTAGGCCATCTTGGAGTGAATGGCACTCATGAAAGTTTAACAACATCCGTAATGTTATGTTGTCTATGCCATAGATTCGGCTTTTAGTGAACACGTGGTATCTCAGCATAGGCACACACACACACACAGACACACACACACACAGAGATTACGCAACGTGCATGAGATAAAGTTCATGTTAAGTTCGTATTTTTGTGTGCGGCTTTCAGACACCAAAAACAGAGCAGTTAGGATTGTTTTTCTGTTTGTTGCACAATGCACTCGACCTCGAAGCTTGCAATGCTGCGTGTATTATGTGAGCAACGTCCCCGTAATGGGCATGATATCTTTAATGCGTAATCCACACAAATTTAAGGATTTTCTCAATCCCGTAAGCATACCGACCTAATGCCATTGCTAGTGAAAAGAGAGAGAGTCGCTCGCACAATAAATAAAGCATTCTTGCATAATGTGCATAAGCACATGCATAATGTGACACTGTCAGACACTGCCACCATGACTATGGAAATAAGGGAAGAGTTTGTAAGTCCAATGGTGAAACTTCATAGGCTACAAGAGCAATTTATTGCCAGATTGTTTAGAAAGATATGTTGGAATATTGCTGTTTGTTCTGGCCAGTGGCAGCATGTTATGTATAATTCAATATGCTGTACACCCACTCTCATACACACACATGTATGTTTGGACAGTGACACAATCCATTTAAAAGGAAGCAGTCAAGACTTTCAGCTTTAATTCAAGAAGTTTACCAAAACCATAGCTGTAACTGTTTAGGAATTACAGCTATTTTTCAAAACAGTGACCATTTTCACAGGCTCAAAAGTAATCGGATGACTGAGCAAGCAGTTCAGGTGAGACCTGTTCTCTAATTCATGACAAAAAGAGATAAAAAAGGAGTTCGTTCCAAGTGTTGAATTCACCTTTAGCAATTTGTTAAATTTCCTAGCTAGAAGAGCAAGTTATAGGAAAGTTCAGCAATGTTCATAAAAAGGTTCCAGGAAGGTTAGCCTGTAATGTTACAATAATAAACGTGTGACGTAATAATGTTTTGCATCGCAGCGTTATTAGAATGTTTCCTAAACAATATTCCCAGTTACAAAACTAAAACAAAAAGTTACAAAAAGTTACAAAAACTAACATCATGGAAACATCAGATGTGAATTTCCCAAAACCATACAATACAAATCAAGAAATCATATACAACACAACAAAAACATTGATAAAACTGATCAATAGCCACACTTAACCCATTTTACAAACAATAACTGGATCATTTATTTAAAAGTAATATTGAATATTTCCTCAATTTCCGCATTACCTCTTAAAATATGGCTACCAAAAGTAAAAAGCACATGTTCAATTGTGAGAATAAATAAATAAACATTCTAGGAACATCCAGAAAGCTTTCTCACAATAAAATTTGTAATGCTCAGAACATTTATAGTTCTGCTTAGTTCTTACAGAACTACTATACAAACATTTGTAGTTGGGTTGCTGTTAAAGTAGCTTTTTCATCATGGGAACCCCTTAATATGCAGTCCATAGAGGTATAGATGCAAGTGAAAGAGGAGGTCATTAGGCAGAAAAAACTAAACAGCCCAAGAACAACCCAAAGTTGTTCTTTATGTTGTGTCAAAATTTAAAGGGATATAGAAATGGATGGGAATGAATATAAAAATTCCAAGATTCCAATTCTCCAAATCTCCAACATTGACTTAAAAGACTTTCTCCTGTAAAGGTACAATTTTGAAAATACAAGGTTTTGGAAGACAGTCCAACTACAAGACTATGCATGTATGAATGTAACAGCTGTATCATTTAAGGTGGAACAAAATAATCCCTCAGAAAAACAGTCTTTAGAAAAATGCAACTCTTGCTACCAGCTAAACAGCTGTCATAACTGCCTATTATAAACAGAATAAAGGAAATGATTGAAGAATGAAAGTTCCTTTATTATCTACAAATGATTTATTATTTAATTTTCTGTCAACTATAGTATAGTGTTTTCAGTGCTCAAATCATGCAGAGTTGTTGAGTAAGCTCACATAGATTTGCTGCTGAAATCCTGAATTCTTTCTGTACCCTTGTCCACTAAACTGAGGCTGAGGTAAGGGGGAACCTGTGTAAATTCAATTTTACTCATTTTTTGATGAAGTCTTGCTGTAATACATTTGAGCATCAGTTGTATGCCACAGGCTATGCAAGCATTGTGTATTCTTTCATGACCATATAGCCTTTTTCCCCCAAATATCTTCTGCCAGCAGGAACGTGCAGCAGATCACAAAGCACAAACCATCTCAAGCTTGATTCCATAAACATGACTGTGAGTTCAAAGCAGAACCTTAGGGATGAGGTGGAAATGGAGGGTCACAGCGTGAAAGTGGGACCAGAAAATCTGCAGCAACGATGTGGTGCTATTGTGACAGCATGGACCAAAATCTCGAAGTACTTTGCCGAATCTGTGCTGCTAAAACTTTCAGGTTGTTCTGGGGGAAGAGGGGGTCTGTCCCATAGGTGTAGGAATCCATCAGCAGTGCAAATCACCACCATGACTTTATCAATAGAACTTAATTCCACATTTTTTTGCCTGGCTTAGTGCTTCTGACCCTTATAAATCTGGCACTCACTGTGTTATATTTTTTAGGCTTATCATTGTTCCTTATGCCAAGGAAGACCCCATAAATAATACACCCAAACAAATAATAACACACCCGGATGGGAACAGGGCATTTCCTTGCACAGCTTAAGTAGTTTTCACTTCCAGGCAGTTGCTAGTGGTCACTAGGATATTTCTGCTGGGTGGTTACAGGTGATTACTATGGTGTTGCTAGGTGGTTGCTATGGTGTTGCTTAAAAGTTGATAGGTGGTTAGCATGTTGCCAAGTGATTACTGTGGTAACCCATGTGGTTGGTTAGATGTTACTAGTGTATATTATCAGTACATAAAAAGGGTGCACCAACTCAAAAATCAGTTGCTATGCGGAAACCGTACAGCTAGCCATAAAGCTGTATACAAGCCCCATTCATACCAAACAATCTATATTTGAAATGGTAGGCAAGTTAGCCAGCAGCAAAAATCAGCCATACTACTACTACTACTACTACTAATAATAATAATAATAAGATAAAGGATATTCATTTATAACAATAAACTTTGCACATTACTTTGTGAAGCTAACCCATAGCAAATAGTAAGCTGCTGTTTAATAAACACTGCAGGTATCTTTGAAAAGTAAGAGTGAGAAAGTTCATGTTTCAAAAGAAGGCAAGGTGTCCGCTAACTTTTGATGGACAGTGTATATTTTATGTCGTCTGAAGTTTAGCTGAATCCCTTACAGACAGCTAGACAAACAAACAAACACACACACACACACACACGCATGCAAAACATCCTTGATCGCTGGATATCTCTCCATGTCATTATTTTTCCATAAACATCCAATTAAGGACAAGAAGTGCCACCACACAAGCGTAAACAACTCCAGAGTGTGTGTGTGTGTGTGGTTGGTTGGCTGGGATGTGTCACATGCAGCGGATGACGGAGGCATGCGCACGATGCCCCATTCCTCTTCCTCCTGGGCTTTCTGCCTGTCTGCTCTAAGGCAGCTTGGCGTTGGATGAAGATGATGATGTAACAGCTGATCCAGGACCCAGCATCAAATGAATTAATAACCACACACACACACACACACACACACACACACACACACACTCACACACAAAACAAAACATAAATATTCATTCATTCATTCATTCATGTGTCTTACATAAGACTCACTAACAGCCAGGAGAGACAGATGCAGATGAACGTGCACATGTGTCTGCATGTGTGTGCTTGGTAGACATATTCTGGTGTGCAGCCAAACTGGTATATATGGTTAAACTGAAATCATTTTAGTCCGCAAATGTTCCAAATATATGCTTTTGTGAATTCTGCTATGTTTCAGGTACAGATCACATTGCTAGATTAGCTTGTCTGTTAGCTAGCTGGCATAATGACACCAAAGAGACTCGATTCCGATCTCTAGCTCTCCCTCTTTTTCATTTTCTTTCATTATCATCTGCCTCTTTTGCTGTCTTTTTGCCTCGCTTTCCTCAGTTTCTCCCTGCAACTCCTTTCTTCCTCTTTCTGCCCTTCAGTCTCTCCCTGCTCTTTTCTCTTTCCCTTGTTTCCCTTTCTATAAGCCCTATCTCCCTTCCTCTATCTTTCGCAGGCAGGAACTCTCTGCTATCTGTTCTTTCCTCTTATCGCTAGTGCTCCAAGAGGATCCCTGAGCTATCTTTAGTTGGTGTTGCCAGTTCAGCCTCACGTACACACACTGATCCGGAACTGGCTGCTAGATGGGTATGTAGCAGATGTAGTGATGTACTGTAAATTGGAGGTACTGTGGAATCATGTAATTTGGGTGTGCAAAGAGATGATTTCTGGAGAGGGTACAATGGAAGTTGTATTTATTAGACAAAATGCAAGCACCACAATTATCAATCAGGCAGGCTGTAATTAATTCATTCATTAATTAACTAATTAATTTTGACTTTTGTGCTTTTTAAAATCTATTCTTTTTAAACATTTGGAAATGCAGCCTTTACATTCAGTTGGCATTTAATGATACGTTAACCAACAGATGTTAATGGTCCAGAATGACTTAAATAAAAAAAATATTATTTAAAGGTATTTTAGAAATAAGATATTTTATAAATAAATTCAACTGTAACTGTGTAATCACAAATTTAATTAGACAGTAAGCTGCACAGTGATTTTACAGTCTATTTCTCCTGGTTTTGCACTTATGGCTGTTTGGATCCTTTGTATTCATGTTAGAGCATTTCTATTGGTCTGTTCATCATGACATTTTGATCATTTGAACAACCACCAGATAAAAAATAAAAATAAGTAAATAAGTGCACAAATGCTCTACAGGAAACAAACACAAATATTTCTACATGTTTAAGATACTATGTACTCTCTGAACTTAACATATTACACAAAACAATTCAAACATAACATATTTAACATGCCATTACCTTTGCAAATGCCACATTCATTTATTATTATTATTATTATTATTATTTATTGTCATATACTGTATTATATATTTTGTACATGTGCAACATTGTGTCTCTGTAGAAGATGTAACTTACTTTCACTTGCATGAAGTGAAAACCCAAATGTTACTAGAGGAATACGTGACCATGATGGAAATGGTAATGGAAACTTCAACCTGTGTAACTACATAAAAACCCATTACTCTTTTTATTTGTGTTAGGTTGTGCCCTGTGCTCCCCAGCTGTGAGCGCAGACACCTTATCTGTAACATGATGGCTAAAGAGAAGTGAAGTAGAAGTCCTAAAGCTCAGGAGGAATTTGACCCCAGGTGCCTTTGTAGCAAATGCAGTGTCTACACCAATGCACCACTCACCTTTCTTAAGAGTTCCTTCTCGACACACTAATTACCACACATCCTACAGCATTGTCACTGCAGTGATCACTGTGATCTGTCACCGGCGTTAGCCAAATGCCCCTTTCAGATGTCGTTACAGGGATAGTCCACAAAAGCATCTTAAGATTAAAGCCTCTGCTCAAGGCAAAGGACAGAAGCAGAACCTTATCAACGAGGATAACAACTTATCTCTTAGCTGTAGCCTAAGGCTGAAACCACTGGACTACCACTAAATACTTTTTGTATTGGAATGCATTGCACTTGCCTTTGGGGTGGGTTGCAGAATTTCTACAGTCATTTATTGTTCATATTTTTATTATTCTCTCATGTTTCCTTTTAACAATTAAATATAGGTATGAGGTTAAAAAAGTAATTTCATAGTTAGTTACTCAAAGAATTACATTCACTTTCTGACTTGTTTCTACTTGCTTTGGATAAAAACATGTAAAAAATAAAAGTCTTTGAAAAGTCTTGAAAAATAAGAATGTATGCAGTTCTGTTGTATATAATGTGTTAGAATCTGCACTTTTTACAGAAGTTAATGTCAGATTAACTACAAACATTAGTAGTAAGTGACACCAGGATCAACCAGTCATGTTCTGATTTGCAAGAAAAAGTAACTCTATGCCTTCATAAAGTCCTAAAAATGTGCCTTAACAGGTTTCAGTAGTTGGAAATGGAAAACAGAAGTGGCAGCTCTGTGCCAGGACTCTGTCCTGAGACGTCTTGTAAATCTTCTACATATAAGATATATGTTAACATTTACATTTAAGTTCTGCAGACACTCTTAAAGCAACTTGCAGAGAAGATCAGCAGCAACCCACCCCAATGGCATGTGCAATTAGTGGTAGTCCAGTGGTTCCAGCCTTAGGCTACAACTAAGAGATACGTTATTATTCTAGTTGATAATGTCCTGCTTCTGTCCCTTGCCTTGAGCAGGGGTTTTAATCTTAAGATGCTTTGTGGACTTTACCAGCGTTAGACTGCAGTAACATAATATAGATATCATAATAGTATAGAAATATAATAAAAATCCTGTAGGGATGCTAGCAGAAATGAGTATCATTCTTAAGATTTTTTTTTATATATATAATTATGGCCCAGACCAAGAGCCTACCTTTAACAGTCACTGTTTTCCACTGTTTACCATTGCTAACTGCTAACTCTTCTAAGAGTACATGGACGAAGTGTAGTGTTGAGTGTTGTGGTCTCCATACTGACTTTTGTATTTAGCGGTATCTAAGCTTTGAGGTATCTGTTGGATCATATTCTATACAAACTAGCTAAGGATATTTTTTGAATAAACAGTGAAGCAGTTTTGTCAGTCGCTCGTTTTACTGTGCAGTGGCTAGTTGCCCTTAGGTCACTCTACAAGCTATGGCATACACCTATAATACTCCAAAGACTTCATATACTGCACTGAACCCTTTTCTGGGATTTGACTTACAGCAGATACTCAAACAGAAATCTGTGAAATTTCTCTGACAGTTTTTTTACAGTAAACTGCTCTCTATTTTCTACTGGCTTTCTCAGGCATATTTATCTGTTTAGTGGACACTGGTTTAATGCAGTGTAATCAGTGTAAGTGCTTCAGAATCTGATGAAATATAAATCTATCACGATTAGCGGATCATGCTACCATACTCACTGTTCATCATCTTTAAGGAAACAGGACTTGTGCATAAGATTATGAAACACAGCTGCTCTGCCTAAAAGCATTGGTACTTTATTCAGTGATGCACAGATCTCTCACAAACCACATCTAATCCGACAAAGACCTCCTCCCAGGACACACTGAGGACTGGCTTTTTTCTGCACATCCTTTTCTGACAAATCTGTTCAGCTTTATTTTCATATCTCAGTCTCAGTTTGATTCATGTTAGTCCCGGGTTTCATATATTAAACATTTCCCGCAACAGTGTCGGAAATTCCGCATTCCTTAATGATATCCCGTAATGAATCCCTAAAAGACGAGGTGCCCTAGCTTGCATTGCAGATCACATCAACTGAGAGCAAAAACTGATTTCTCGCTGGTAGACAAATCATCAACCATCTTGCCATTAAAACCTAACCCTTTAAGGTCGACTTATCTCTGCCCTATAGCTTCACAGGAACAAACTTGCTTCTATCCAATTTTGGGAACAGTGTCAAGCAGCGATGTTGTAGAAACATCTACAGGTGTGAAAGAATGGCCTGATGTCTGATGTCCATCAGTGTCCGAACAAATCTAGAGATCTTGTCCCATGCTCACAAGCAGTGGATCAGTGTGTATTGCTGCTGTAAATCAGGGTATCGCATAACACTTGATTTCTTGCTTCTTGTCCTGCCCTCAATCACCCAATCAGATCATGGACTCTGGCTCTGTAGACAGTAGATGTAAACAGGATGTGCTGAGTGACATTTGAAATCAAGCAGCTAACAGTGGTTAAGGACTGTTGTAGCCTGTTTGTGTTCACCCACGGAGGCATGTGGCGTGTGCGTGAGGTGACGGGAGGAGAACAGAGAGAGGGACAAGCGGGCCGTTAAACTGGAGAGGTGAGGCAGAACGCTTATCGCAGGAAATGGTAAATCACCACAGCGACAGAAAAAGGCTATCCTGGTTTCACAGATGTCTCAAATATTTACACAAGATGAGCTCCTCACCGTTTTCCTGGTCTTTTTTGTAGCCTTGCTTTATATTTAAAAGCGGTTTAGCTCCTTCCTGTGTAAGAAAAGCACAGGGGAGGCATTATAAACAGTTTTATTAGATATATGGGGAAGCCAAAATATTTATGCGAGACTCCAGAGCAAGAGGAGAGGACCTGTCCATGCTGAAAAATTAATTTCGCTTTTGGGACAGTTTCCATGTGAAGGGTTATTTTCCATTACATACAGTCTCTCTGCCTGCCTCTCTCTCTCTCTCTCTCACTGTGATTCTGTGAATACAAACATGACTGATGGGAGCGATATGAAGAAAACGTGAGTGAAAGCAGAACAGGTAGAGTAAGTGGGGTAGGAAGCGGGGTTCTTTCTGCAGGAGGAAGGGATATGTACAGAGAGGAAATAAAAAAGAGAGATGGGGAATCTATTAAAGTTGCTCAGAAGAAGCGCTCGCATCAGCAGTACAGCCACGGGACTTTTCCAAGAAGGGCCCTTGTTTCTGCAGTGCTGACGGCCGTCACTTTCCATCTCATAGTGCCATAAATAATCTCAGCATATTCTCCCATTGTGGCTAATTCCAGGCAGGTCATGCACAATAACAATAAAATACTGGAATAATGGGCTTCCTGAACATTGGAGACAAACAGACAGCATCGCCTCAGTTTGCAGTATATCTGTCAGGTTTAAAGCCGCCATGGAATGTATTTACTCAGGCTTTTAAGTTGATCTCAGATGTCTACATAGAAGCTACATGACTTTGGTTGATGTTTTTTGATATGCTCATGAATAATTTGATGAGCTTTGCTCTGACTGGCTGGTATATAGCAAGGCACCACAACGGCACACAGGAGGCTCATAGCATCACATAGCATCATATAGTGCATGTGTATATATCCTGTGGTGTGCGGCTAGCTAGATGATGAGATGATGAAGCCAGTTGGCTACAGTTAGCTTTAAGCCTTGCACAGATACCTTTTTTCTCCTGGCTTTCGCTTTCTCACTTTTCCCCCAAAGCACGAAGCATCTCACGAATGAGGTGGGTGTATGTAAATTGTGGCAAAACTGTTATATAACAGTTGTAGGGTTTTGGAATTGGCAGATTTTACAGCTCTGTTTTGGTTCGAACTCTCATTGTTCAGCTTTGCCAATGTAAATACACGTTTTCATTCTGGGGTTTGTTAATGAAAATAAAAAAGACAGAGGTTTAATAGGGCTCAGACATGATATCCAGGTCAGGGATCTTGTAGACTGGTGATGCAGAGTGTGGCAAGGGATCATGTCTGACAGTATGAGTTTATATGAGTATTTATATAGATATATATGCTTTATTTACTTTCAGTCTGAAGAAATGCAGAGGTCTATCTGTTACACACAGAATATAAACGGTGGTCAGTCTGGAACTTTATTATGCTGCACTGGCTACACTGGGTTAGTTTAGCCCCTTTCCGCAGTGCCCTGAGTGGCTGCTCTTCCTGCAGTTTTAGCTACTTCTCTCATTTGAAATATTAAGAATGTGATCCAACAAAGCTTAAATAGTGTAATTTTAAATGTATAGTTTTTGTTAGTGTCAGAAACTCTCATTTTTGACGATACACAGTGATACTGACACGAAGCACCAACAGTTATTCAAGTACAAATAGTGACCCCTTGTGGAGAATCCTCAGACTGCTAAATGTGAGTGAGGGGATAAGTGAGGGAGTCACAACTATGCTGTAGTTACAACTAGTTGATTTTCCATTCCACCACCAGAGTGGCCACTAGGGGGCCTGCTGAAAGAGGCTACACTCTAGCGTCCAGTTTCCCAGAACCAAAATCAGCCTAAGCCTAAACAAAAAAGAATTCTCAATGGTAATTTACCACTGTAAACACTAGTAACATTAGGCTTATTAATTAAAATAGGATATTGTCTTAGTTTGCTTTAAACTTTAAAATTAAGTATGTTACGTATTTCCAAATAGACAATGAGAATACAAGGAGTTCAACCTCTTAAACTCGGCAGAACCAGGGTGTTTCTTGTTGTTGTATATTCTCAAGGGTCAACCTAACCATTCTGCACGTCTAAGAATAATAGAAGGAGACGTTTTCTAACTTAAAATAGCCTTCTGTTCTCTGACGACATGCGACGATGCATATTTAATCATAACTGGGTGCATTTTAAAACGAGCTAATGCCTATTCTTGACATGCCGCCGCACTGTCTTAGTCATGCAGTGTTTGTCAACGAGGTCATGAGATAACGCTGCACTTTTGGAAAGTCATTGTCGAGTCTTAGGCAGCCGATGACGTAGAGGCAAGCAATGCCACGGCCTACTTACTTAGCCACAAAAACAACCAGGACGTACGCGCGGCCGGCCAATGGGGACCGGCAGCTATGAATAATTAAACGACTCATTTGCATATGCTTACTTTGAGAATGTTAAAAAGAACCGTGCCCTGATAAATATTTCATTAAACAACTGTGAGGGTGAACACGCCAGTGTGTTTGGGGGAACATGAATGGAGCAGCTGTGCGTAACAATAAATCCAGCAAGACTCTTTTGAGCAAAATGTACTTGACATGGCTGATGTTTAAAATTTCATGTAATCGATTTTTTTGTCTGTCTTGCTCTTTTTATGGTGTTTCCTTCCTTTTGGTGTTTATGCTTCTAAAAGCTCTGAGCATTTATACCCTTTCTAGTAGACTAATATTTGTCTTTGACACTCACACACACACACACACTCACCCACCCACACACACACACACACACACACACACACACATCTGGAGGACTTTACTTGACAGATGCACATGCATGCTCTGATGTGTCCTGTGTTTGCATTATGATTCCTCTGATCCCGAATGCAGCGGTAAATATTTTACACATCCCTAAACATCTCTCTGTCTCTCTCTCTCTCCTTTGCTCCGTTTGTCTGTCTATCCATCTCTCTGCAAATTGACTAAACTCATAGTCATCAAAGCTGTTGATATGTCTGAGCAGTGTTTGCTTCTTAGTAATATTAACAAAAAAGTTTGTGTACCTCTTAAGATGGAGGCAGAAAAGTCAGAGAGCCACTGGGAGACACACACACACACACACACACGTCAGCTTCTTCCTGGGTCACAATATAATCATTTATTTATTCATCTACTTGTCCATTCATTGATGCGTTCATTCAGTTGTTTGTCAGCTGCTTCCTGTTAGGATGCTGTGGCAAGGCTATAAAAACCGCCCCTATGCAGCCGAATTAAAGCTAATCTGCACAGAAGAGTAGGCCAGATTTCCTCACAGTGATGTAAAAACACTCATCACAACTTATCATAGATGTTTAGTTGTTACAACATTTACATTTATATTGAAGTCTTTAAGCAGACGCTCTTCTCCAGAGCGACTTACAAACGTGCTTCACTGTTTACTCAGAAAATACCCTTAGCTAGTTTGCATCCACTAGGATCTGAAAATACCTCTAAGCTTAGATACTATGAAACACAGTTTCAGTCAGTATGGCGACCACAATACTGGGTTTTTAGTCTGCCTTTGAAGATGGCGAGCGACCTAGCTGTTCAGACACCCAGGAGAAGTTTGTCCACCACTTTATTCTTTGGTAATACCACTTAATTTGGTAATAACACTTTTAGCCCGGCAGCGAACTATAGGCTGTTTAAGGCTGTTTTAATTAAAACCATCTTGATGCAGTGTTGCAGTCTTTGCTGAACTGCCTGAAGTTGAATTCCAAGAGTTATACTTGTGCAGAATCCTGGAAAATTGCATCCGCCCATGTGATCCTTTCACTTTGAGTGATGGTTCTGTATCTCTCAGGTTGTCCAGAAATGATCATGTGCGCAGTGTTCTTCTTGAGGGCTGGCTTAAAGCATGAATTACACTTCCTGGCTGTAGGGGGAGCCCAGGAGCAAGAAATACTAAGGCTGTGTCCCAATTGTACACACGTAATAATATAAGGTACAGACTGTATACTACTCTTAATAGTGCAGGTTTGGCAGGTTAGTGCACAAAATATTAACATGCAAGAAGTGATGAAGCATTGCTATGCCAACATGTCTCCCTGTATTAATAATAATAATAATAATAATAATAATAATAATAATAATAATAATAAAAAAAAAAATCCAGATGTGAGTAGCTCCGTAATGCATTGCATTGTGGGAAAATAGAGTCTATCAAGACCACACTCATAAATCAACTGGTTCTGAGTATGTATATTTGATATTTGAGTATACTCAACCCTACTCCTGTGACTATGCTACAAACTTCATACTTGAAAACTTTAGTCATTTTTAGTAAGTAGTACACAACTGGGATGCACCATCATTCTCACATGATGTTGCTTTACCACACACACACAAACACACACACAAACACACACACACACACACACACACACACACACACACACACACACACACACACACACACTCATACACACTTAAAGAGAATGCTGCAGCACCTAACCTATCCAGACTTACTTACATCTCCCTCCCATGTAGTGAAAAGCCAGCTCCACCCCCAATTGGCCCTTAAGGCCCTTAAAGCTTAAGATTTATTACTCAGGAATTACTATGGATTTATCAGTAAGTGCTATGGCATATGGCACTAATAGTATAGTAAATATGTAAGGTGCGGTATGTAGATGTGAGAGTGGGGAACAGAAGTGTTAAAGAGCCCTTGTAGGTTCAATCTCCGTCACTTTTCCGGAAAAATCTTGTTTCTTGTCTGGTCTTCTTTTTCTTTTTCTTTCTGAAACGCACACTGCAAATGTCTGCAGCGCTACTCTGCCCTCTCTGCCTCAGGTTTTCTTTCATTTGTTAATGCTCCATTTATTCCTCAGGTGGCTCTGAGTTGCCATGGTGCCCGGTCATCAGTAATCAGATGTTGTGCGGAGGACTGAGCGAGAGCCAGTCTGAGTGTGAGTGTCAGTGAGAGAGAGAGAGAGAGAGAGAGAGAGAGAGAATAGAAGAACGAAACAGGCTCTGCTCTTTAATTTCCTCTTCTTTGATGTGCCTTCTTTCTCTCTCTCAGCCTCTTTCTCTGTCTATCGTCTCTCCTCCTCTCTCGCTCGCTCTCTGTCTCAGAGGCGTTCTGAAGTTCAGTTCAATCATGGTGTGCTGATGGAGGTCATTACCTGATAGAGAGTGGAGCGGTGAAGTCTTTCTGACAGAGACACTGTGCACCCGCCTGCATTCTGCATATATACCATATCAGTCAGGACCAGCCATCTATTTCTCTCTCTCTCTCTCTCTCTCTCTCTCTCTCTTTTACCTTCGTTCTGCCTCTCACTCACTCACTTATGAAACTCCATTTGACTTTCTGAGGGTACTCAGTATTCACATGTAGTCAGTCTGACTGTCTGTCTGTCTGTCTTTACTTTGTATTAAACTCTTCACAGAGTTTGTTGTGTAATCTCTCTGTAGATGGCAGTGTGGCACAGACTGAGACTGATACGCCTCTTTCTATTTGTGTGTGTGTGTGTGTGTGTGTCTGTGTGTGTCTGTCTGTCTGCCTCTTCTGATAAGAGGTGGTCAGGACCAGAAGATCCTTTTAAGGTGAAGAATGCCACGCATTCCACAAATAACTGTTTACAGCAGTTTACGCATAATCTCTCTCTCTGTCTCTCTCTCTCTCTCTCTCTCTCTCTCTCTCTCTCTCTCACTCCTTACACATAAGACTTTTGCACGTGTTTAGTCAGAGCCCAACAACAAGCATCATCACAGCTGTAATGCAAGCAACTGGAGAAATGGTAACTTTACAGGAGAAAAACGGTCTTACCTATCAATGGAAATCAGCCTGAATATTTGGACTCCAAGTCATTTTGGAGCATTGCTATGGGTCCATTCTTTATGAACAAAACAAACAGTACAAATAGCAACCCCCAGATTCACATTATGCTGAAAAGTGAAAAATGCCAAAAATGAATATATATATGAATATATGAATATGATGGAGAAGTTATACACATCAGCACTGTGGTAACTCATCTTTGTGGTGTCTTATGGATACCTTCACATGCCAAATAAGTGTTATATACCAAAAAGGACATAAGATCTCACTTCCAGGTGGATAACAACAGTATAACTGCATTGACACAATAGGATCTTCTGAGTCATTAAACCAACATACCAAAAAATCCCATTTTTAGGGCCCCTGTCAGTCACATACCCTTAGAACCAACCTAACCACCACTCCCCAATACGGCAGCCCTGCTCACAGAACACTGGACCTGTAAATATCATTTATTCCATTGTGATTAATATTAAGCAACCCCTATTCTACCAAAGCAGTTATTGCCCATTAAATTATATTCATAATTCTTAACACAAAACACTCATTACTACTTATTTTAACCCCTTAACACTCCAAGGCTTATTACACACTAAGCTGTATTACTCAGTAATGACATGGACGTCTGTATGGTGCTATTCTTTACTAATAGAAGTTTGTAATGACACTTTGTACCCATTGGTGGACCACAGGCTGTTTAAGGAGAGAGGTTTTTTCACAAGTTCATGGGTTTCATGAGGATGTATGGGATATGTATGGGAAACTGTTTCCATTCCCATTACAGCACCAGTCCTAATCCATTATATAGTTGACATTGCAAGCTTTACTATTAACACAGATGTTTTGGTTTTGCTTCTTACTCTCCATGGTGTTGTTTTGTTTCTCACCCTACCCTCTCTCTCTCTCTCTCTCTCTCTCTCTCTCTCTCTCTCTCGCACACACACACACACACACACACACACACACACACACACACTTCATCTTTGTTCTGTGTTATGTAAATCATATTACTGAGGGAGATGTGTCTGCATTAATATTCTTCCCATGTAATTACAGAAACAGACAGAGGGGGCTGGGGCTGGGGATGGGGGGGGGTCTTTTCTTCCTGAATGAGCTCTGTGGTTTGAGTGAAGAGTGCTGTTGGGTCACACTTACAGCTTTCTTATGAACTCCATTATATTAAGCACTGATCTGGCATTCCGCACACACACACACACACACACACACACGCACACACACACAGATTTGTTTAAAGAGTTTAAAATAATGGAGGGAGAGAGAGAAAGAGTCAGAAAGTCAAAAAGAGTTAAACAAAAGTTAAAATAGGAGGGAAATTGAGAGTCTGATCTCCAGACTCCCCCTATTGCTGAAGCAAATGTTCACTGTAGACATAGATTTCATAATCTCCATAGAAAAGCATTGCCACTAAAATGGGACACTCTGGAGCTGCCAGACATGAACCTAAGGCCACCATGCCCAATGCCAAAGCTTTGGACTGTGGTGTAGTGGAATTGTGTTCTCTGGAATGATGCAGCTCCATCCAACACTTTTCAGTTGTGCTTGTGATCCACAGCTCATAATCCAACATCAGAACCTGACTAATGTGTAAAATCCTCACTGAATGCAATTACATCTAGTGCAAAGCCTTCCTAGAAGAGTAGAGTGCTTTTCAAGACAAGAAAAACAGAAATACAGCATTAAAGGCAGCAACATGACAATGCTTGTTGGAGGGCTGGTTTAAGGTTAAGGACAATTTTAAGCAATTTAAGACAGAAGAGGGTTTTAAGTGTAAATAGAGGAGGAAGAGATTTCTAGAGGTCCAGCCTAGAGAAAGCATGGTTGCTATATCCATATATATATATATATATATATATATATATATATATATATATATATATATATATATATATATATATATATATATATGAGAGAGAGAGAGAGACCCAGCAAGAAAGACAGTATCTTGTATCTCTATTATATATTGTTATTTGAATCTGGCAGTTGTTCTTTATTGTCACACAAGTCAATTTCATGATGACTGGACCAATGAAAATGCTGCAAAATGTCTTGGAATAAAATACGGCATTTTTACATTGACTTCCACTAAAAGTTAATAAGGATTTCAACTTTTCCTGCAAAGTAGGAAATTTGGAGATATGAGTTTTTTTGGGACAAAACCTGGCTGGGGGACAAAACCTGGTTGCCCCAAAGATTTTGACCTGTATTTTATTTTAAAATTGTGGTCTATCTTTTTGGGACAAGCAAGGTTTTTTAAACCTAATGCTTTATGTTCATCATAACACTTTCCTTGGTATAAAAGCTTTTACCTAAATAATAACATCATAGTTTTCTTTGCCAAACCATGAAAAAGCATTTTTGAGTGCTGAGGAGCGGTGACATCACCACTGGGAGATATAGTGCATGGGAAGCATTAGTTCCAACCTAAGATTTTTTTGTCAGTTACTTTGCAGTCATTTTTACCTTGGCAGTAGCATATACATTTGTAATGTAGGTAAAAGATTCAGTTTTAGGTCATTTTTGGCCTTTTCTGTTAAAAGTCTAAAGGTACATTTACATAATGTAAATGTTCTAAACCCAATGACAGGTTCCTCCTAAAACCTTTACAGTATGTAGAGGTTATTTAAACTTAAAAAACTCACACATCTTTACAGTAAAATAATTATATAAAAATATTATTGGGCACCAAAACCGGCTCTTCTATGTACAAAAAAAAAAAACATTTTACACCTTTACCTTTAAGAGTGTATGTGTGTGTGTGTGTGTGTGTGTGTTTTATAAGGTTGACCTCCAGCTGACCGTTCTAGTCAGTGTAACATAGAGTGAAATAGGGTTTGCTGGTGATAACAGCACGACTGCATATGACATTTGGCGCAGTGTGGTTGTGAGTGTGTGAGTAAGACTGTGGTTCTGTGGGAAATGATGCAGATGTTAGTCACCTCGCTCTCGCCCTCCCTCACTCAAACCCCATCAGTCCAGGGTCTGGGTCCTCAGACAGCTCTTAACATCTGGAGTGTGTTAGCCCACACTCCACTTCTCTCTCTCTCGTGCGCGCACTCTTTCTCGCTCACCTCTTGGTTCCAAAACAAGATCACTGAGAGTGCATAAGAAATAAACGAGATGCTAGTATGCAGAATGATAAGACTAGTTGTTAGCTAGGTTAGCATCATTATCCCAGCATTAGCAATTATCCCAGGCTGCTAATCCAGTATAGGGTTGGATATCATCCAGCACTTCCTTACGGGAATCAGGAGAGGGTGACTGTACTGTACTGGTGATGTCTTATACTTTTACCAGCAGGGTACTGAACAAATGGTTAGAGAAGAGAT
The DNA here is from genome assembly GCF_030463535.1 of Salminus brasiliensis. Taxonomy (NCBI): domain Eukaryota; kingdom Metazoa; phylum Chordata; class Actinopteri; order Characiformes; family Bryconidae; genus Salminus; species Salminus brasiliensis. Next base: position 53,473,062 of record NC_132878.1, on the reverse strand, counting down.
TTGCGATCAGAAGTTTGCCCCCCAGTTTGAGCCCCTGAACTGGCAGGAAGTGGGGGCAGGGGCCTAGTGAAGGAGCAGCCATTTTTCCTCTGTCAGCATTCACAGCTGAAATTCCAGTCTCATATATATATATATATATATTAAACATCTTATAATAGCTGCATGCTGAAGGCTCTTTCAACCAAGGTGCAAGCAGTTGAATCAGAAATGCATGCATTTACAGTCATAAATCTAGAACTGCTGCTTCTAATCACACCATTCTTTCACACCATCCTCCCTCACTGTCCCACCTAACTAATTCCAACTCTCCTTGAAAGTCCAGTTACTTGCCTGCCTTGTCTCACTCACTCTGTCGTTTCCCTCCCAACTCCTTGCTCATTCTCGCTCTCTCTCTCTGGATCAAGGTGTCGGCAGGGCCAAATGTACAAACGTTCTATAATGTCTGGCCATTATGCTGGCGGAACCACTCGCTAGGAAAGTACCTAAGCATGCATAAAAATGGCAATGGATGTGTGTGTGTGTGTGTGTGTGTGTGTGTGTGTGTGTGTGTGTGTGTGTGTGTGACAAAGCAGCCTGGAACTAGAGAGCAAGAGAGAGGGCTGTTCAAGTTTAGGTGGACACTGTCAGCCCGACGCTACAAGAATGCCAGATAAATGAAGACATGCCATGTTGAGCAGATATTTACACTGATTCAGCCTTTTCCAAATGTGTCTAATGATATAAACACACAGACCTCCCCCAAAATCTGCATTTTACCCAAGAGGACATTTAAATCCCCCCAAAGAAGCCACTACACTGTTTTTCTTTCCACTCAGTTAAATGTGGGTTTAAACATTTTTACACTAAACAATCAATTAAATGACACTTGCCATCTGAATGCGACGACTCAAATGACTAATATTAGGCAGTAATGAAAAAGGCATGAGCGAAACATGTGAAACCGGAGTCTCTGATTGCAAATCCCCTCTGAGAGGTTCTGTAACTCTTCAAGCGCATGAGTCGTTTTGAGTCATATGGTGAAATGCTTTATAAAAATGTCTCAGCATGCTGGCCAGCAACCTAAGCCCACGGCCCCTGGAGCCAGATTAACAAACAATGTAATGACAATGGTCCCCCCCCCCCCCCCCCAAATCCTCCTGGTGTGAATTCCTTCTGGATGTTTCTCAATGCTGGCAACAGACCCTCACCACATTTCCCCTGTGATGGGTCCAGATGCGGGGAGGAAGGCTCCAGGCTGATTGTGAAGTCTCTGGAACAAACGAATGCTCAAACATGTTACCTAAGAAAGATCTGCAGCCAAAGAGGCTTGAGTGTTAGCACTATACCTGTTACAAGAGTGTAGTAATTATAATGTATATATATCTGATGAAATCAGGACTGTTTTATAATAGAACAAACTCAAAATCGTTGATTCCAGTCCTGGATGGCCAATGTCCAGCAGTGTTAGCTCAGTGCTAGTGCATGCAATAGCTCACAGTGACCGTGTCAGCTTGGGTTAGCATTACCCTGTGGTCACTGTGATACTTTACTATTTGTTTAGCTCAGGACTTGAGCTTGGGCCTGCAATGGTATGTCTACTCGTCTACTTATACCTAATCTATACCTGCTTTAAAAAAAATCATCTCAAGACCAGCTTTTGCTGGTAGCTGGTTTCGGATAGTCTAAGCTGAAGGTGGTTGAAAAGCTGGGCATCCAGGTGAAAACATATACTATACTCCTGACCCTTAATGGGGTACATTACATTTGGTCAAGCTACTTATGCTAGTGAACCAGCATGCTGGTCAAATAGGCTTAGTCATGCAGCTTGACCATGCTGGTTGTCTAGAATGGTGATAGGTGATAGACCAGCTAAACCATCAAACACAAACAAAAACATACCCTATGCTGGTCAACCAGCTTAACCATTTCAACCAGCCTAAGCTGACCATGCTGTTTTTTTTGTTTTTGTTTTTTTTTGTTCAGCAGGGCTGTCAGTCAGTGGAACCAGAAGAACAGGGTTAAACAATGTTCTGTTTTTGTACTTTTATAATGCTACAGATCAAGTAGTGAGTTGAAAGTGCAACTGCGATTCCAAAATGTGCCACAAGAGGTGTACTCAAAAACAGGCCTGAAAGTACAGACATGAAAGCTGGATACTTCTTAGTTTAGTAGGTACATTTGAACAAGGACATAAAAGCAATGATACGAGTCCTGTTGTACACCATGGGTTAACAGAAGAGGCTATAATTTGATGTAATAAGACCTCAGAAAGACGGCTGGCCAAGAACTTAGCCATAATGTAATAATGATCTAATTTACCACATGCTAATTGCTTCCTCCTAGTATTTTGCTGTTGTTAGCCTGGTGCTCGGGGATGTGGTAGAATTATTATTATTTTTTTATTTTTTTGGATGAGCCTCAGCATTCTGAGATGGCATGTTAATAAAAAAAACTCTTTGTGGCCACTGTGTCTTCCTGGATAAAAACATTGATCACCAAATGCTCATACCTGCTTTTCATTTTGCTGCAGTACTTGAAGGCAACGTAACAGCCAGCTTATGCTGGTTTCTCAGTTAAACCTCTACATATGCCTGTATCTATGGTAGAACTTGGGCATCAGCATAGGCAGTACTACCAGAGTGATTATTTGTTAGTAAGTATGTAATCCTGTGACTAATCCTGTTAAAAAGTGTTAGTGAGGGAGTAATCCTGTTAAAAAAAAGACTACAGTGAGAGAGAGAGAGAGTGCTTTGTACAACTGAAGAGAAAGGTCAAAGGTGAAAAAAGAACGAGGTCATATGGTGAAGGGTCACTGTTGTCACAGACAAAGCGCAGACACGACACCTTTTTTACTGTCTGTGTATCGGTTTCGCTAATCCAGCTAAGGTAAACATGTAGCTTCTATCTGACGGCCACAGTACTTTCTCAATTAGCTTACAGTGTTACAGTGACACAAGCGAACAAATGCACATGCTAGAGCATGGCTAGGGTTGGAGAGAGAGTGTGTGATTGTATGTGTGTGTGAAAGTACATCTCATTAGTGTTTACTCAAACCTATCCCATTATCTGCTTGTGCCAGGGAAATGAGCTGACACCTCTGTGAAAGTGCTCGCCATCGGTTTGTCTGTGTGTGTGTGAATGTGTGTGTATCATGCTCCGGTGACAGATTTGCACGCTGGTCAATCACCAAGTGAGATAAACACCTCATTAATCTTCGGTTGGCAAGGTGATGACCCCGGCGAACTCTCTGGGCTATAGCCGAGCGTTCACATGCAGCTGTAATAGAACATCAGGGGTCCTCCATGCTGAACTATGGGCGAAACACCCATTAGCCAATTAGGCCATGAGAAATAGCCACAGCCAAGCAATAAGGGTCCAGCCACCAGCACTGTGTGCTTAATTAGCAGCGTGACAAGGCAGTAATTTGCGAATGAATGGTGGCTTCAACTGAAAATTGCTTCTAATTTACATGTTGTAAACATATTTCGGTTCATTAACGAAACTTTTTCTTGCTCATTAAAACATGTGTTATTCTTTATTAAGAAAAACACTTAGAATTAGTAGGTAATGCACAAAGTTATGAGCAGTTTCATGCTCATTTAACACAGATGTGCTGAAAAACAATATTCGTTTTCTAGTATAAGAAAAGATTGTAGGACTGCAATGAGGGAGACCTCTGAGAACTCATAGAAGCTCAGGTTGGCTTCTGCCTTCAACTAGAAGGCCGGACCTCCTGTTTATGATCAAAGATAGGGCTGAGAGCAACAAGATAGGACTGAGGAACAAGGAACAGATGGTGAGGTGGTGGGAGGCAAAAAAATAGGAAACGGAAGGTGGAGATGGAAACTCAGAGGAAAGTAGATAGGAAGGAGGAGGAGCTTTCTGCAAGGTTCCCCTCGATTCCAAACCAACCCCCTGTTTCAATGCTGCTTTTAACATTCCCTCATCCACTTCGCCGCACTTCTTGAACGTGCATCCCAACCCACATTACACAAGCGGCCACTCGCAAAGGGATGAGGGGAGAACAAGGAGCGTAATTGTCAATTGTAGCACACTCGTCTTTAGCTTAATTAGCGACTGCTAATTAAGCTTTGCAAACTTTGCAGTGTGCAGTGTTAAATGTTTTGAGAAGCTTAAACTTTACATATGTAGAACATATGTATAAGCTTTAGTTTAAAACTGTGTTGTTAGCAGTGTAGCTCTTAGCTTGCTAATTTGCAGGCTGACACAGTAAAGTAAGCCCAGCAAAACGAACGGCTTAGACAGCCATTTTTATTTATGTATTTATTTATTTATTGCTTCGAAAAGAGAATTGTGTCAGGTTACAATGATTTCTGGGCAAGCTCTGCCGCCAAAGTCAAGACTTATGCTCACTTAAACCTTCACCTCTGTAATGACGTATATGACAAAATTCACTTTAGCTAATAAAGTAATGGAACAGGCCTTAAGATAGTGTTGGGATTTTCCTGAAGGCAAATGGACGAGAACATGTTACAGCCCGTATTGAAAGCAGGACACATTTAAATATCAAGTTAAAAAAAATAGATATGTACAGTAATATCTGAATTAAAGTTTTGAATATGTTGCTAATGCTAATTTGAAATATATTATTGGATATTAATTTTATTTGAAATTGATTCTTGATGTTACAGAGGTTACATCTACACCTCTGTTCATTAAACTTCAACGTTTCTAAGCTCATCCTTGTCTCTTCACTGCTGCATTCTTGTCATTGGCTTCCCGTAGCTGCTACCTGCATCAGATTCAAAACCTTGACGCTGGCCTACAAAGCCAAGAATGGACCAGCCAGCCCCTCCGTACTTGATGTCAATCCGTCATCCTGCAAAATCCACAGAAGACTAGCGTCCAGGCTTTTTTTCTGTCCTGGCACCAAAAATCTGTCTTCGAACGCAGATTGGAGACCCTCTTCTTCCAAGAATACTTGGGCGAATAGTAGAGTGGTCTCCTTATTGACTTGTGTTTAGTGTCTAAACTTAGAGGTATCTTTGAATTTTAGTCTATTCAAAGTAGCTGAGGTTTTTTCTTGGGTAAATAGCAAAGCACTTTTGTAAGTCACTCTGGATAAGAGCGTCTGCTAAATGCCTTAAATGTAAATGTATACTGAAAACTACCTCATTTCAATGACTTTATAGCTTGATAATACTATTGACACTTGTACAACCAAATGAGGAGGTGAATATTATTGAAAACACAGATTCCAAACTTTTGAACAAATGATATAGTACACACATCTATATATATATCAGATGCTAAGTCTGTCATGGGGTATTTATGTGTGTATGTGTGCTACCCAGTTTCTGGACCGTGGGGGGTCAGGGTTTTTGGGGTCATTTGAGCGGCCTCCTCTCGTCTCCACTGTTGTCAAACAGTAAAGCTTCTCCAAGGCCTGTCAGTCATGAAGCCTAATGACTTCTCCAGGCTTTTCTTCTGGCCAGAGCCCCTACCGACACCAATGCTGCTTAGAAAAAATCTGCCTGTTTGGAACACACTACACAGATCAGGCTGCTTCCAAATGAACCACAAAGAATCTGGAGCTGGCCTGGGGAGTGCTCCTCCTGCTCGACTGGGTGGTTCTTGAGTGTTCCAGCTTCGCTGCGAGATCATGCTCCTGTGATGGATGTTGGAGCGGTTCCGTTTGGCAGGATGTGGAGTGACTGGTGATCCGGTCCACCGTAGCAGAGCGTTGTGTGATTGATAGACCAGTTCGACTGTCGCTATGTTTACACGGGCATGACCTTTGACCCCTCTGGGTCAGGAAGGGGTCGGGCCCTGGCGCTTGGAGACGGGCTGACCCTGGAGCTCAACAGTGTGTCAGAGATGACCAGTGGCTCTGGAGACTGTCTGATGATAGCACTGACATAGAAAGCAGCAGAGCTAGAGGAAAGATGGGTTGGCCTAAATCCACATTCTCGCTTACAAAGAGAGAGTGGTGAAAACAGAAGATGACAATGAGTGACAATGAGTTTAAAGCAATTACTTTTTGACTATAGGTCTAAATCTTTTTGAGGTTTACATATGAAACTGTGGAGGAACCTCTTAGTGTGCTTTGAGGAACATTCAAGGAACCTTCAAAGTTCTACAGTAGTGTTTAAAACCTATACTGTTAAAAGTATGAGATCCTTGAAGAACTTCTAGAGATTCTTCATTTTGAAGGTTCTGTGAAGGAACCTCATTTGATACATTGAGGAACCTTAGAGAAAAGGTATTTTGTAGAAAAAGGTTCCTTGAAGGTTCCACAAGAGATTCGTCCATAGTTTCAAACTAAATCTGAATCTGGTCTCTTTCAACTGATAGGCAGGCTAAAGGGTAGCTGGTATCTGATGGGCTACAGTCAACATTTGTACACCTAGCCCATCTATGTGGTAAGTGTAACTAATGAAATATTCAATAGATGGCTGCAAGGTAGATGTAATAGACTAATGAACTGGCTGTTCAGTGTAGATCAGACTTTGTGAACAGAACAAGGAGAAAGGTGAGCTAGAGTATGAACAGCTGTACACATGCCTGCCAAAACAAACTGCAGTACAAACTAGCAATAAAACACCAGGCCTTACCATTTACTGTTGCCTTTAATGCTGTCAGAGAGCTTTTTCTACATCAGGGTATTTTTTTTTATTGTATGGTTGGTTGTAGAGGGGTCTAGCACCAGAAAAAAAATAATTGGAAAGCAGAAGAAAGGTCCTTTCATTCATGACCAGAATATTCAAGTCCTCCACAGCCAAAGAATCAAGCAGAGCTATCACATTATCTCACAGACAGAACAGAGAGAGAAAGAAAGAGAGCAAGAGAGATCATGAAAGTCTGATTTGAAAGACTCATACGCCTCTTAAAATAATTGAGTTCCTAAATGGTTCTTCTTAATTTCAATACTTAGAATCTTTAGGTAAGTGCATGAGCTGGTTTTGCTTCCAACTTTAATAGGGCTCTTCACACAGGCACATCCCTTTTCCAATAACAAATGGTTATGTAGTTCTGTAAATAACCATAGACAGAAAGGTTCTTAAGAGAACCAAAGGTGGTTCTTATATCGCTTAAAAGAACCCTTTTAGCACCATTATTTAGTGTAAGACTGTCCTGTAACTAGACTCCAAATCATGTTTAAAAGATTTAACCAATACGAAGACAATTGCAAGCTCTTTGGAAAAAAAACCTACTACTGCACTAGATCTATACATAACTAAAAGGAATGGATGAAACCACTAATCCAGCACAGAACCAATGGAGGTTCCAGACCGGCATACATCATTCCTATAATTTAGGAATAACCTTTTTCATTTTGGCCAATTATTGAAAACTAATCTTTGGATATAATAAAAGGCATACAAGTTTGCATCTAGTTTTATATTTTCACTAGTTTAAGTCCAATTTGTTGGGTCTGCAATACAAGAACTTTCCTGGTACTGTTCTGAGCGAGTCTGTTTCAGGGCCCTGTTAATAACTCTTCCTTTGTCATACTCACTATGTGTTCTAGTCTGTAGGTGAAAGGGTTACCTCCCCCCTTCTTCCTCTCCGCAACTGTCCAGTCCCTTAGCTTCACATGGGCAATAACAGGCCACTGCAGTCTGACCTTTCTTGAACCTCCTGTTCCTTTCCTGTATCAATCCTTTTGCTAATGCATCCACGCTGCATGAGGGCTGTTGTCTGCAGAAGTTAAAATATGTAAGATTGTAAATATGGATGTCTTTAAAGGGCCATAAAGAGTCTCTGGCCTCTGGCTTTATCACAGCAGTTAGAATGAAGTCTTACCTACTTTCTGTGTGCGTATGTGTGTGTCAGTAGAATACTGACTCTCAAAAAAGTGCAGTTGAGTGACAGCGCAGACCTGTATTAGCATGTCTCCTGCGTGTGTGTGTGTGACTCCAGTTCTCTCTTATCACCTCTTATTATCTCTTCAGTGTATTGTCTGTCACTGCTATGCGTCACAGGTCCCCAGCCTCTTTGACGGACAGGTCCTTTTTGGGCAAGCCCACCTCCTACTGTCTCTCTGTCTCCACGGCAACCAGCCAGCTGCAAGGTCTGAGTTGTTATTAGCTGTCATATTTCCAGACGAACAGGCCTGTTATACTGTATGACCTGTCAAATCTGAAATGAGCGCCTGCTTAATGGTAAAGTTTAAAGAAGAAAGTCAGATTAGAAAGTTATCTAACGGGTGTCAGGAGACAGCAGGGGGGCAAAATAAACATGCTCTGCCTCACTAGATCCTGCCTGGCCTTTTCCAGTCAGTGCTGGTCAGGCTTGTTTTAAAAGCAGAGATTTTTTTAATCAGGCATCTTGCTGGTACACTCTTAAAGAAAAGGGGTTCTTGGTGTTGATTTGTGCTGTTAGTGCCAAATTCTGACCCCACAATCTGTGTGCCCAGGCAGAAACTGATATTCATCAGATCAGGTTGTAGTGAGTCTGTGCCCACTGCAGCCTCAGCTTTCTGTTCTTGGCTCACAGAAGTGGAACCCGACATGGTCTTCTGCTGTTGGAGCTCATCAGCCTCAAGGTTGGACGTGTTGTATATTCCTAGATGCTTTTCTGCTCACTACAGTTGTACAGATCGGTTATCTGTTACTGAGTTACTGTAGCCTTTCTGCCAGCTCCAACCAGTCTGGCCATTCTAGATTGATCTCGTTCATCAACAAGGCAATTCTTTCTGTGAAACTGCTGCTCACTGGACATTTTTCCTTTATCGCACCAATCGGAAGGGAGGCTAAAATGCTACTAAAATGTTCGAGTGTGTGTTATATATGTGTCAAAGTAACATCTATTTAATGTCACTTTCAACCATTTCTTTGAGTCTAATTATCATGAAATAGTTGCATATTGTAAAAAAACAAAAGCAAAAGTGGTTATGAATGTTTTGATATTCCAGCAGCAGGGGGGTGAAATCTAATCTGTAAAAAGCGGTCATCTCTAAATAAATCTTGAATAAGAACAAAAAGCAGTAAAACAAAGGGGAAAAAAATCTAATCACGCTATTTTTCATCCAGATTATAGAATCACCACTGCTCCTACAGCGTCTACTGATGTCCAAGTGAAAGTCTGTTAGATGCCCTTTCTCTTTTTTGCAAGGCTATTGATCTCTTTTGAAGAAAACCATTTTGCTTCAAAGGGAGAAAACCAAGCAGTGGGAAGGCAGACAGCAACAGAACATAAAAGCATAAAAGCTTTAAAAGTGTAAGAGTAGTCATCTCAGCATGAACACACTCAGGTAGGTATTACAGAACATTTTAAAATATTCTTCTATATATAAAAAGTTCTATATAAATTGTAATAGCGTCATCTTTCTGGGGGTTAATGCATAATTCGTAGTCACAAATGTAAGCTTTAATTGTTTGTAGAAACCTGCATTTGTTCTGAAATTGGGTTGTCAATAGGGAGTTCATCTCCATTTGCTACAGTAACAATCACTGCTCTTTTGGGTAGGCTTCACACCAGAGGCTAAAACATTGCTCTAAGGATCTGATTGCATTCAGGCACAAGTGCAGTTTTGGCACTCCAACCCATCCCAAAAGTATTCAATGGAGTTTCATGACTCCAGAAAACACAGTTCCTCTGCTCCACAGCATAATACTGTAAGGGTTTATACCCCACCTGGGCATGGTAAATGGGCATGGTTACACACACACACACACAAAAAAAAAGGTTCATGATTAAGAGAAGAATTGTGGTGGTGTCACATATTTTATTCATGTGCTCATGTCCATTCAGTTGGCAGTGCTTGGAGTGAAACTAGCTGTGCGTGTTCCTTTAAAACAGACAAATTTACTAATTAAAATTAGTGTCTGGATACTTTTGGACATATAGTGTAAATGGAAAAACGAGCTGAGGGGGCCATACATAAATTGCATCTGGTTAACAGGAGTAATAGTCCACGCTCGATCTGGGCCTCCATCCTCCGCTGAATCAAACCGCAAAAAACCCTGGAGAAATCCTGTCGTGCTCCACATCAGTCTGTGGCTTTTAAAATCCATTTGTACCATCAGTGACTCAGGGCTTCGCCGGCTAAGATCACTCACAGAAACACAATTAAACATTCATTTGCGACTTCCCGCGTTAACGGTTTAACGAGCCTGAGGCAATGTCAGGCACTGGAGAACAGTAATATTTTATTCAGAAGAACACCCGACCTGCATTCCAGCACATTTTCCTTTCCTCAGACTCTGGAAGTTTGGAGGAGCTTGTCTTTGGACCTGAGAGACAGGGAACCATGTGTATTCAGAATAGGATATGGAGCACTAAAGAAAACACAATGCGAGAGGATAACCTATTTTCAAGTCGAAATGCTCATGCTAACAGCTGGCGGATTGTACAAAGTGCTCATTCATTACAGACAGGCTCAGTGAAGAGGACTGTCTGAAGTGACAAAGCAGCTTTGTGACTTTGTGACATTATCAGAACTTCATTTCCATAGGTGACCTCCCTCAGGGCTCATCTTTCCACCATGAGGAAAACGAAAACAGGGCACACTTCCGCCAAAAGAGCGGCTAACAGTGACATTTCATGTGCACCCCCCTCCGGACTGTAAGTGTAATGTGACCATAAGTAAATAGATGAAATGAATGAAAAGCGAGCAGGTTAGCCTACGAGCCTATAAGCGTTGTTTTCCCTTCAGGTTAGACAGATGTGGGCTAAAAATTCCTTCCCCAAATGAACTCAGTCTTGAGTCACATAGTGCCTGGGGCCATGCCAAAGCCTGCCAAAAAGGCTGAGAGGTGCTGACCCTCAGGAGGTAGTCCAGTGTAATTAAATCTAAGTTCTCCTCTGAGGAAGAGAAGCTGGAGGAGGGCTGTTTGAAGTGGGGTTTTTTTTTTTGACTGTGTGGTTCTTGTGGTTGCCGATAGGGGGCAGCGTTTCCTACATAATGTGCATGCCCAGAAACTGACTGTACATATCTATACAGAGCCCAAACAGTGAGAATCAGTGCATCTAAATGTTCAATAGAATCAGAATCTTTTACTACTGTGCAAGTGCAGAGTGCTGAGCTCTGTGGCTGGAGTGTGTGTTATAAGGTTGTGTACAACCAGGGCAAATTTCCCACTGGAACAGACTGTAGTTAGTAGTCTGTGTTACTAATGCCCTGATATGCATAGAGACATGCCTCTAAAAAGAGCAGCTGCCTAGTGCTAGCGCTTTCACTCTTTTAGTGAATAATGTTGTGCTATGTGAGAACCGAATGTCCTCTATTCTCTGCACTCTTCCATCTCTTCCCTCTTTTTTCCACTAGTGTCACCCCCCTCCCTGTCTGTTTCTGCCAGTGTCATCAGATAAATCAGACAGGGCCTCAGAGATGGAATTTGATGGTTCTAAAACTCTGCATAGTCGACTCAGTTCCCGATCAGAGGCAGTGGTGTGTAGGGATTAATGGAGAAAAGATGTGAGCTGGAGTGAGTCTGCTGGAGACTGAAATACAGTCTTATGCAAAAGTTTGGACACATTTTGCAACCCAGCTTCTGTAGCATCAAACACAATATTTTCAGCAAATCTTAATGCACAGACACTCTGCCCTGTGTACTGATGTGGTCTTGGGTTGTTCTGCTGCACATCTTGTTTGACGTCTATCCAGTTTTCTATGAAGTTTTGGTGAGGAGACCATGTCGAAAGCTTCAGTTTGTGTCTCTCGTTGAGGCTTTGAGGTATATTTTTGATCATTACCCTGTTGCTTCCGACTCAGCCTTTCAACACTTGCATCCAGGATTTGCTGATATTTTGTGGAATTCACCGGTGAAATATTGCTAATGCCACCTGTAACATTCCTTTGCTGATTGTGGCCAAAAAATCATATTTTCATATCCATCAGTCCACAACAACTGTTTCCAAAACCCTGGAATCTCTACATTTTCTATATTGTACTTCAAACATTAGCGTCTTAGCGCAGCATGGCTTATCACACACTAAGGTGCATTATTCAGTAACTACAGGGACTTCTGTGCTATTCTTTGATGATAGAAGTTTGTGATAACACTTTCAGGCTTTTTAAGAAGTTAAGTTTTGTGAAGGTTCAGATCCAATGACTCTTTCATTAATATTATGTAGGCAGGCAACTTTCTTGTTTCTTATCTAAACTTTCATGCAAGTCCTTGGCAAACATGGGGGTGGGGGGGGGGGGGGTTGACTTGCCTGTTCAGCATACCAGCATAACAACCATTCTACTCTGGATGTCCACAATTCCTTAATAACAACACTGTAGAAACCACAAGATGAAAAACCATCTTCTTGTAGCACCAACACCATATATACCCCATAACAATATATATCAATATACACAATATACACAAGATGTATATATAACAATATTTAACAATATTGAAACCAATAACCCTAATAATGACAACAGCTAATCATAAGAAAATAATCATAAATTAGTTATAAACCATTTAAACAGCTATATTTAAAAGCAAAACGTATCACATAAATGCCAATAAATGTCAAGACAATATATATTATTGCAGTCAGAATAAAAACCTATTTTGCTAGTTGGCCTTTACATGGTGTGAAACTGTCATGATGAATGGACTAACTTTCTGTTTTCTCCTTCTCTTGTAGGTTCTTGTGTAAGTTACCATTTTTGGGGACACCATACATTGTTCTGATGAAGACAATATGTAATTTCTAACGTACATACGGTGAGGCAGAGGTTAGTAGGAATGGGCTATGTAGAACACCCCCCCCACCACCCTTCTCCACCACCAGGAGTATGAGTATGTGTGTATGTCTCTTCATCATTAGTGTAAGACTCTTCTGATTGGTTGTTCATTTGGCTGACCAGGAGGAAGCGAGTAGATCAGCATTGTAGCCTTGTAGTGCATTGTGGAATACGGGACGTTTTCATTGTGGTGTAGTTTTGTGTGTCTCTGTGGAGCAGCGTTTAAGAGGGTTTGCCTCTTTTGTGAGCCAAAAGAATTCAGTGCTGTTTCCTTTTTTTCAGCCCTCATCCTACAACAGAAAAAGCATCATGACAAAAGCCCTGAACTTCAAGAGCATTTCAGGCTTGTGATTACAATGCAAGCTGTGTGCTTGAAGCCCCCCGACTACACAAACAACACGCAGACGCTTAGTACAGAAACTGAAACTACACACACTGACGCCACTGACAGCTTTCTTACTGCAGCACATGCTACAACCATTAACAGTTCAATGCATAACACACACACACACACACACTCCTGCTTAGTTACAACCATTATCAGAAGCAGACACTCTCACTCAGATAGATAAAGAGACAAGAACACACACATAGACAGACAACCGTCTCCATCTCTCTCTGTATCTCTGTCTCTGTCTCTTTTTCTCTTCTCTGTTGATCTAATGTGAAACAGACTTTTTTGAGGGGTGGGGGTTGTGCTGGTGACAACCAGCAGCAAAACAATGAAACTACCTTTATTTATGTATTCAGTTTAGATCTTCTCTTGTTTAACTGTTTGTTAGAGAAGTGAATTATGGAGGCTGAACTTCACTGGAAACATTCTGGGTTCTGCCAAGACATTCTGACCTAAAGGGGATTGGACCAAGCGTATTCAAGCTTAGCTTTTATTAGTACTGGAATTAACATTGACGAGGTGTTTCATAAGAGTGACTATGGGATTTTTATATTATTAGTGTCATATAATTTTACTTTTCATGTAAACATGAGAGGCATTACTGTGCCAGGCAACATGTGTATATAATAACAGAATAATGTGACTACCGTACATGCACTAAAGACCTGTGTGTCGAGTGGTTGTACGCGAATAAAATGTGGTATGTCTACACAATTACTTTTTTTAATGTGTACATGTCACACATTTTATTCATTGGCCACCACTTGAGACATCTGACACGTAAAAGCAAATGTAAATTCCATTGGTCCAGCTGCTAATACGTTTAGAGAAGGGGGTGCATATGTATATATTTTAACCTGTTGCAGCAAATTTATGATTGGTGAACACAACCTTTGTCACAATTGCTCTGTTTAAAGTGTAGCCAGACACAATTTTAGATCTCCTGTCCAATAATATTCAAGCAGTAGTACTTTATTGCATACTTTTTAAGGTAATTTTTTTTTATAATAACTGACTCATACATGAAGTATTCATGTCATGTTCATAAACAACTGAACAGTTGAATACTACTCCACTACAGTCACATAGTCACTTTCACACATTCATTAAATGCATTCGATTTGATTAATATGGTATTGTGGATGTTATTGTGGATATCATGCATAGGTTAAAATACTCATCTATTATTTGAAAGAAAAATATGGCTTAGTGATTTTAAAACATTAGTATTCCTTTATGTTCAAAATGATTCCGGCATTCAGAATTAAAATAAAAAATATACAAATTAATGGCATCTCTTGTCCTTAGGGTTGTTATTCTACATGTGTAATGAGCATTTTTCAGTCACTAGATTTATTTATGGTTTTATAATGAAGTATGTGTTTTCGAATCAATAAATTATTCACTTTATTTTCCATTAAACCATGAAGGAGGGGATGAAAACAAAGCGCGATCTAAACCTCGTCTTTAACCACTAGAGGTCATGTTTCTTGAATCTTGATGAATGCTCCATTTACAGATCAGCATAGTGTGTGTGTGTGTGTGTGTGTGTGTGTGTGTGTGAGAGAGAGACGATTTAGGCATGTAAATTACACAATGCATGTCATCTGCATTGCTAACCTCAGGGTTCCATTACAAACAAGCAGGTTTGCTACTTTGTAGGATTTCCGATAGAGGAGCATTAGTAACTGGATCACTTTTAACAATAAAGGTGCCAAAAGACTCTTTGGAGTTGGAACAGAGAGGAACCCCTTCGGCCCCCTAAACCACCTTTAAAGGTATAAAATCATGTCTTTTAAAAAAATTGTGTGTTTTACAAACTTCTATTACCAGAGAATAGCCCCATCAGTTTTTACTGAAATCGCTATAGTTACTGAACAATACGCCTTAGTGTGTAATAAGCCTTTCGGCATTACTTTCCACATAATGTAAAGGTTCTATATCAATGAATTTGTTTTCTAAACTGTAAGTTGTTTCTGAAGAATTATTACTATGAGTCTAACTTAGCCCAAACTTAATCTGTTTTGGTAAAACTGTCCCCAAGATCACGGTTAATAACATTTGCTGTAATCTGAGCTCGTCTCACTTAAGCCTTTCCTCCTGACTCCCCCGCGTCTGCCTGTGTGGCGTGTTGAGTTATATGGGGATAAGGTTAGTAGCTCTGTGGCTGTCGTTAGCAGAGTGTACTGTAATAGGAACACAGGGGACCGTTTACACAGGCCTAATGTGCATGAAATAGGGGATTAGGCTTCGAGGTGGGAGGGAAGCCCACATCTTAGGGTCCGCGGCCCGCCACACCGTGTCCCTCTGCCTCATGGGAAGGCTTATCCTAATCGCCCCGCTGTCACACGGGGCCCACCCGGGGCTAGCACACAACACCCAGAGGCCCTGGGCCTTTAATAAACCAGAGTTATGAATGTATGCGTCTTAATGCTCCACCACTGGTGTGTGTGGGTGGTAAACAGGGCAGGAGAGTGGGAGGAGGCACAGAAGAGGAGTGGAGGAGCGGAGGAGAGGAACGGTGGGGTGGGGTTTGGGGGGTGAGGGGGTGCATGCTTTTGAATGGCCAAACTGTGTCCAGTTTAACAGTCACTTTAAGCCGATTTTTTCGGGTCACCTGGGCACCAATAGAGGATTAACTTTGTTCACATGGACGGCCGATTGAGATCTTTCTCTCGGCCCGTCCGGGTGCTCTGTCCCAGGAGAAAGGGCGCGCAGTGGCCCGATTTGTACTAGCGCAGGAGAAGAAAGGATGGACCATCCCATGGAGGACAAAAAGAGACATTAGCTCAGTTTTGCTGTTTTTTTCTGCTCCTCTCTTCCAGAATTAAAGCAATACCCAAAGAAAGGGATCAAATGGAGGAACGAGGTGATGAATGATAGCGTCCCTTTGCACTCTCTTGCTCTTTTCCTCTTGTTCTATCATTTTGTCAAAAGAAGACGATTGGTTCACACAACTGGGTGGCAGAGTGGCGGTTATGATTAGGGACATTACTACAGGTGGTAATAGCTAATGTGTGTTGACATTATTGGTATATTATTTTTTTGCATGTGAGTATTTAATTCCCCATCTTGAATGGGTAGATACAATTAATATACCTTATGCTAATCCAAAAATACCAAGAACACAGTTCTTAAAATCCAGCCCTGAGAGGCGAAAACACTGCTGGGTTGGAAGGATAATCCACAAACACAGAGAACAGCACATAAATGTCCTAGCCATCATACACAAAAACTCCATTTTGCATTATTTTTTACATTATTCTTATCTTGGTGGTTTTTCAATCAATTTTGCAAGCACTTATCTAATTATGAACCCAGTGAATATGTGCAACTGGTTAACCAAAAATAGGAAATCAACGATATGACCATAAGTGATTGAAGAAATATAACACATTTACATTTTAAAAATGTAAATATTCAGAGACAGACTTCTCAAGACCCTGACAAATAACAGCTAAATGGTGTGAAACCCATAATTCTGCTTTCAGCTGCAATGGTTTTATATTTTTTTCAGTACTAAAATTCTAACAAACAAACAAAAACAGAACCAGACAGTTCTGAGAGAGCTTCTACCCCCAAGCAATTAGGCTGATGAACAGCCAGTAGTACAGTGTATCAGTCCAGTCTGTCACAAAGCTATCTCACCACACAAGATATCGCCTTGCACCTCCACCACATACAAACACACTCTGCACCCTAGTCTTTCTTACTTACTGAAACTGTCACCAAATGCTCTGTCCCACTGCACCCACCAAAGACTTCTTGCCACTCACACTTAAATATCCCAATATTTCAAATATGTATGTTATTCTTTATGTTAAATGCAATTGTTTTAAGTAACAAGTATTTATCTTAAATATTATATTCAAGGGGGTTTGCTCTATCTTAGACTTAGTGGAAGAAAAACATCACTGCCCAGAAGCAACAGCTGAGCTGAGTTTACGTGGAATAGCTTTAGCTGTTAGGTACAATAACTGTTGTACTAATATAAGATATCAATATACTTATATTCATGTCTGATTATACTGGTGTTTTTATCACAATATAATATAATAGAAAAACATAAGCACAATAAATGAATGACAGATTTTTTAACTTAAAGTTTTTACCATATCTGGGGCCTGTTTTTGTGGTAGGCCAGTTAACTGTCACTGGACATGCCTGGACTGCCTCTACGTGCAGGGGTGATGCCACATCTAAAGTGATGGGAAAAAATATATTTATTTAAAAGAAAAAACAAAACTGTGCTAAGAAATGACAAATGAGTAAGTAATATGATAGTTTCACCTCAAATACAGTCTGCATCATAGATATAAAATATAAAAAGGTTCCTTGTTGTCAGTATTGTTAGTGGGTTTACTGAGTTCTGCTAAGACAGACTGTGATCAAGTGCATTAGCTTGGCACTAGATAAGCAAACTGCTGCAGTTTCTCTCACTAAACACACAGGTTTTTGGGAAATGTGATGCTTTCCCCCCAATATTTTGACTGGTTCTACTGCAGGGTTTGCTCATCCTTTTGTTTTTGTGTTTTTTGGAGCTGTTTGGACTTTGGAGTTCTATTTCTACATAAGCTGCCTTAACTCGCACAGAACGAATTAAATGTAGTCAAATCTAGTTATAGGTTAAACGGGACCCTGGAATCATTCTGTAAAGCTTATCTAATGATCTGTTCATTTTTACTTGTACGACAAGTAGAAGAAATCAGTTCAACAGTACAACTGTGGGTCTACCGGTACATAGGTCTATTCGAACCTGTTCACTTACTGATAAAGAGATCTACACCCTGTTCTTGATTTCTGCTCACACATGAACTAAAGCAAGGCCCTGGGGTTGCCCAAACCTCAAGATCTTACTGAAACAGCCAACGTGGCTCATTCCCTACGCTGGCCTTCTGCTGGCCTGGCCTCTACGCTGTTGTTATTCATAATAAAACATGTAAACAAACAGTCTGGAGCTGCATAATTAATGTCGGCCTTGTCTGCTTCTCAGTGACCTGCTCTGTAATCTTCTCCTCCGATGTACGGTCATACGGAAATAAAAGATTCGATTAGAAATGTGTCAGGCTATGGAACACTCCGCAGTGTGTACACATACAGTCACACACACACAAATGCATGGTGTGGGAGGAGAAAAGGCAGACTGAAGTGTGTTTACTTAGCCAGTTTCTGGGCAACGTAAACAGAACAGGGCCGGGATATTTACACACAACAGTATGAGTGGGATTATTCAAACATTATTTATACATGGAGCGTACAATTTCAGCCATACTTCTCAAAGAAGAAAAATCACCATTCCTAGCAAGCTTTTGCAGTGTGCACTTTGAATTCTTTTTACATAGAAGTAATAAAGCGCTTACGCCAATTGCTCCAGTGTATCCAAATATTATGAAGCACCTGTTAACCTAATTTTATGGGTCAGTTGAGAACGAGAGTGCCTTATATAACCCGGGAGCGACGGCCCTGCTGTTGCGTTAGTGTTGAGTTTGTTTTAAAAAGACTATCACAAGGCATCTGCATGCTATTGCATTATGTTGTAATTGATGTGGGTGAGAACGAGTGGCGGGGGGTTGGTGGGTGTTTTGTACCAAAAAAAGAAGTGTGTATTTTCTGTGTTCCCTGCAGCACAAGGCATTGAAATGATTAGCATGGGTAAGTCAGTGGTCAGCTTGTGATTGTTCTGTGGTTTTTAGGCCGAAGGTGAAAGGTCATGCGCGGGCGTGCTGGCCTGGAAATGCTTAGAGAGGAGCAGAGACAAAGCCCCCAGGCGCACACCTGTAAACACAGCACACAACACACACACACACACACTGGATGTGGCACACTAAAGTACTGGTACACTTAAAAAGTAATGCATTGAATTTACTTAAATTTATAAATGATATCCTCGCCAAATGTCAGTCCACCGAAAGACAAAATTACATTAATGTAATGATAAAATCTTATGTTATGTTTACAGGGGAAAATACCGTGTGGGGTAATATATAGTATGTTACTTTACTGGCAATACATTAACAAAATGACCCAACAACATTTAAGAATAAAGGTGTTACTTACTCTCACTGCTTTTTTCTCTCTCATTATAGTATAGCAATTAATGCCTTTATAGCAGTTACTGGATGATTTTTAGTAACTTCTGAATTATTTGCAGTCGTTACTGATTTTAAGTAACTACTGAAAACTAGTAGTTACTGTTGCTGAATGATTTATGGTAGTTACTGAATAATATATTGTAGTTGCTAAATGAATTTTAGTGGTTACTGAATGATTTTAGTAACTACTGATTAATTTATAGTAGCTACTGAATAAAGTATAGTAGTTGCTGAATGATTAATAGTAGCTGCTGAATGGATTTTAATAACTACTGAATAAAGTATAGTAGTTGCTGCATGATTAATAGTAGCTGCTGAATGGATTTTAATAACTACTGAATAAAGTATAGTAGTTGCTGAATGATTTTAGTAGCTACTGTTACTGAACAATTAATGATAGTTACTGTTACTGAATGATTTGTAGTAGTTTCTGAATAACATGTAGTAGGTTCTAACATATTTGCTGTAATGTCTGAATAATTCATATTAGTTATTGGGTAATCCAGAGTATTTTTTTTAAGAGTTTTAGTTATTTAGGAGATTCTTTAATACATCTTTAGTAGTTACAAAATCATTTGTTAGGGTTTTGAAAAATCTTTAATAATTGCTTAGATTTTTGTAGTTGCTGAATGATCTTTAGTAGTTACTAAATAATTAGTAGCTAATTTAACAAATTAGTAGTATTTACTAAGTAACTTTTGTTACTAAATGTTTTTATTAATTAAAGAATTATTTACTATTAAGTTCATTATTAATAGTTACTGAATATTTGTATTATTTACTAAATCATTTTAGAAGATTACTGAACAATCTTGATTAGTTACTGAATAATGTGCAGAATTTACTGAATTATGTGTAGTAGTTACTACTAAAAGAAAATGATCAGATGAGCTAGAGAGGTGGAGAGGATCTGCAGGTGCAGATGGAGGTCACTGGGAGGCAAACAGAAGTGGGCTTGGCAGTCGAGCCGAGTCAGATGTAGGGCGCGATCTTTGACCTACGGGGGTCATGCTGTGCCCAGCCGCGGTGCTTGCAGCTGCAGAGGGTGTTTGCCAAACTACCAGTGCCGGATTTAGGCCATCTAATTGGCTAATTGAGTTAGGAGATGAGTCTAAGGGGGAAAATGGCAACTATATTACAGTCTACTGCACAGTTGGACTAAGACTTACAGTTGTGTGTGAGAGCGACTAATGTGCAAGAGAGAAACAGTAAGAGAGATAGGGCGTAAATGGTGAAATCTCTGTATTTTTATAATGGTAAATGGGATCTGGTGATATGTGTTTGAAAGAAAAATGCAGAACAGTCTTTCTAAAAACAATGAATTCACTTCTCATGACTTCCCATTCAGTCATGTTTACCGGATCACAAAGAAGTAAAAGGGAACAGCGGGATAAAGAGAGAGGACCGGTTGAATATGACAGAGAGGGACGAAGTGTGTGTGAGAAGCCCAGAGCATTCCATGCAGCTAGCAAGAACACACCCTTTCCTAAATTATCCAATCTTAAACGAATTCAGTGCAAATGTAATATGCAGTGGCATGCAATACAGCGCACCAGCGGCTTGACTGAAACCAGTTCACCCAGGGTTCATAGAACACCTCCTAAGTGAGGTTCCTTTATCTGCACCCTAACTCGATTACATTCACACTTCTATATTTCACAGGAAGAGCTCTGTGATGCCGTTGTTAAATTAGAATCTATTATCTGTGTGAATTGGTGTGGCATCTGTTTCAAAACTGAATCTGTCCAAACACTGGATGGTAATGAGACTCTTATTGTCAGTGCTTTCAAACTGAGGAGATGTAAAAGAATAGAAAGGTAGAATATTCCCCACCCTGTTGTAAAAATTGCACTTGATGCTGACCATCTTAAATGGGCAACCTATTTAATGTCAGTCAGACAGTCATGAACTGTGAGGAATACATTGTTAGATATATGGTACAGTCAAAAAAATTGGATACAAACTTGAATTAATGTTTTTTGTCATTCTTTTTTAAAAATAATAAATTTATAGTTTCCTGCTCTAATGTACACTGTTAAAAGTTTAAGGCCCATGAGTAACTTTTGGGAGTTCTTTAGTTTAAAACAGTGGAGGAACCTCTTAAGATGCTTTGAGAAACTTTCAAGAAACCTTTTTATTCTGAAAACCTTTTCTTGAAGGTTCATCAAAGCACATAAAGAGGTTCCTCTACAGTTTTATATTGAAGAACCTCCAAAAGTTCCTCAAGGTGGGCTCAGTGGAGCTCTAGGAATGGAAATACAAAAATGTGCAGTTTCTGACATTGGTGGTGCACCAGTGAAAAGGTTTATTAAATAATAAATAATCTAATATTTTTCCATTGACTTCCATTGTTTTCCATTTTGACCTCATTTTTATTTCCAATGTTAAACAGTTCCAATATTCCAATTACCCAATCCACTCGTTAGTACTGGGAGGGTGAGGACTCAGACACATGCACAACCAAGTCACCGCCTCTTTTCGAACCGCTGCCAATGCAACGTCACCAGATAGCTAATGCACTCTGAGGCACCAGCTAGCAGACGGCCATGCCAGTCAGTATCATCCTGGAGAGAGAGTCATCTTCCCACCCAGTAAGAGAAAGGACAATTGTGCTCTCTCAGGCTCCGGCTGCTGATGACAGGCAGCATAACCCTGGATTCGAACCAGCGATCCTTAGCACTGTACCACTTGGGGCACAGTACACTGTACCACTTGGAGCCCCCGAAAATTAAAAAAGTTGCCATTTTGAAGACACAAGGTTTTAGTATAAAAATTATATCATGCTTGAACTTTTGATGCCAAATGAAAAGTGGTCTCAGCACAATTAGAGCTTCTGTAGGTCTGTTGGAAAAGTTGATGCTTGAGAGAGTGGCATGGAAAGCCAAAGTGTGGTAAAAAGCATTTATATCCTTATAATATCCAATATGTTGACCACTTTAGGCTTTATCTTTTTTACATCTACAATCTCCTTTTTTAAATCTCAGGGCACTTCAGATGTCTGCCTTGTTAGCTGCAGTCACGGGTGGAATTCTGTCTTTATTAAACCCCATATATGATGAACTTGAACACTCAGCTGTTGGGTGTGACCCGTATTTCCTGAAGAATGATGGCCGTGTACACCAATGTGCTGGCACGTTTCTGAGAAGGACAGGGGCTATTGGGAGTGTACTAGCAGGGAGGGGAAAAGAGAGGGGTGGGTGGTCACGGTATTATTAAGTGTGTGTGTGTGTGTGTGTGTGAGTGTGAGTGAGTGAAGTCCCAAGCTCAGTAAAAAATCACTTCATTTTTCACTTGAGTGCCTCTCTTTGGGTCTTACACCCTTTTTTTAGTCACCCTCCCCGTCTACTCCTTCAGAGTAGAATTCCTCCACTGAGTGTGAACCCCCCCTCAACACACACACCAAGGGGCATTCAAAACGCATTAACGGCAAATCAATGGAAAACACTGAAAAAAAAGCAAAAAAAGAGAGAGAGAGAGAGAGAAGGGCAAAAAAATCTCCTTAGCAACATAATCTGGACGGCCTCACGAGAAAGAGAGGAGGAATGAGAAGAAAAGGAAAGGGGGTGAAAGAGGGAGCAGAGGAGGGGAAAAAAAACGAGAGGTGGGGAGGAAAAGAGAAAGCGTTTAGGGAGGGAACAAGAAGCGAACGCCAAGAGGCCTTGCGCACAGACAGCAACAAAATGGAGAATTAACACAAGAGAAACTGTTCCTATTTAACACAAGGGTTACAGCGACTAAATTAACCCCCCTCTCCCTCCCTCGCAAGCTAGCATCAGGGGGGCAGAGAGAGGGCGGTGGGACAGGGGATCCTCTGGGACCCCGGATACACACTCACTCCCACCACAGTCCCGAGGGAACTGAGGAAAGTCAGAAATAATTGGACCCACTTATTCATTAGGGATACAACCAGGTCCCAAGCAGCTTCAGTACAGACATTCTCCATAACGTACATGTGATGACACACAGCAGTTTATTTCCCCAGATACCTGAGAGGGAAAGAAGAGAACTGTATCAGAGAGCAAAAGATTCTGGACCTGCTAAGCGTCAAGATCATATATATATATATATATATATATATATATATATATATATATATATATATATATATATAGAGCATTAAGATAATATATATACATTTTTCCTCAAGGAACACAAAATATTTTTGTTGATTTATTCATCACAAAATTTGTAAAGCAACAGTAAAGAACAACTGCCAGATTCACTGTGTTTAAATGGAAAATGGCAAAAGTGGAGATCGAAACTAAAGAAATAGATATACTGAAAATCCCTCCTGAGTGTAATTATCATGGACAGAAATGGACAAAAGTCACAGGTTGCTATGTAAATGACCTTTAACCTCTACTACATGATCAGGCCATTGGTGGGAGGTCGAAGCTTAATTAGGAGGTCATTAAAAGCTGGCCCTAACTACCCTGACTACTCGGGAGTCATTGAAAATATGAGATAAATATTTCATACTTCTTCTTAATGTCCCGAACACCTAAAAGCTGTTGATGTTGTTCATCAAGGTCTCTGACAGTTTATTCTTAAGGAGGACTTAATTACGGTGAGGTATCTTGGTTTAAAAAAACACACAATTATTAGATTTGATACTTCTAAATGGGGTATTAAATTTACAGAAAGATTTAGTCATTACATTCTGTAGTTGTATATAATTGGAGTCAGTGTTATGAAATCCATTCAGTCCAAATTAACTGGTTTGCTAAGAATTTTGTACGTTTTAAGCTTGATATGCAAATTATTCAACATGAAGTAATCACATAAATTCACATCTTGGTACATCACTGGCAACGCTTGTTTTCTAGAGTTAGTGCAAATGACTGTTAAAGTTTAGATTTCCAATAATTAATTGTCTAATAATTAATTAGTCATCTCTAAAAACATTTCAATACACACATTCATGTCCCTTTTTCTATAGTATGCATGGTGTTTGGCCTTTTGGTAGCCAAAAACATACAAATATGTTTACATTTCATGTAAATGTGAAGTTTAAAATGATAGGTTAAAGGGACTTGTTGGACTTGTTAAGCATTTTACATCCTCATTTTTTTATTTACAATATACTATTTTATATATTCAAATATAATGTTGCTACTTATACACAAAAGTTCATGTTCCATACTATGCAAAAGAGGGTCTTAACATGTTTTGTTGTGCATTATCACATCTAACAATTTTATTATTAATAATTTTTACATAACATACCTCCAATTATGTACCAACATAGATTCTAATGAATAAGGCCTAATACAGAGTGAATAAACTATTTGGAAGACCAAATCCAGGCTTTACTGAACAAAGAAAGACCGAACCAGATAGTGTGTGAAAGGTTGGAATTGGTCTTTTCTGTAACAAGACCAAATCTGTCAGAATTTGGAGCTATACATTAAGGCTATATCCTGGTTACGACCCCAAACATTTGGATTGGTGCCAAGAAGACTTCTATATAGTCCTAATAATGGGTTCTTATAGTATAATGCATACAATAGTGGATACACAGAACCACTGTTGCTTAGACTGTATGAAATCTAAGATCCATTAGAACCACTGTCTTTACACTGGCTTCCCATATAAACTTTCTAGAGGGATGTTTTTCTTCCAGGACAGAAATGGGGCAGCGGAAGTGGCAGTCTGTTTTGAGAGGGGAAAAGATTATCGGGTTAAATCCTGTGATTCTGAGGCTCAAGGCTTCTGCTCATATTAATTTCAACGTTAAGGTTTTCCTGGCCAAATTGGAGCAACATCAAATGAGGATATGTTGATCTTCTGCAACAGTAACTCTTTCAAAGCAATGGAGATCCTTTTTTTGTAAATACATGGAGCAATGTTTGAACGGTCCCAAAAATGTTTGTGAAAAACATCTAAAAGAAATAAACTTTGAGGAGAATAAGGGTGATTTGGGTGTTGACGAGGACACCAGTGGGACTGCAGCTGCGTCTGACCTCATCAAACTGTCCCCCTTGTGCTGGGAGACGACTTTGTAAAGAGTGTGAGATTAAGATGAAACGAGGCAGCCTGCAATAGCCAGGCCGGGAAGAATATGAGCAGACAACTCCGATGACAAAGCCATTAACAAAGACAGTACAAAAGCAAACGGACAGAAAGAAAGAGAGAATAGAGGGACGAGGCTGGGTTAAGACAGAGAGAGATGTCTCGACGGCTAGAGAAAACGAGGGCCGGCAGGACAGAAGAAAAAAAGAGAGAGGGTGGCCTGCAAAAAGCGGGGTTGATGTAGATAAACAGGGAGGCAGAGGGGCGAAAGAGAGATTAATAAAGAGTGAGAGAAGTAGAGAAAAATAGAAATGGGGAAAGAAAGAGGGGGACTCCGGGCAACTCTCTTTGTCCCCGGTGGCCGATTTCACACCGACACAAAGGCCTCGGTGGATGTTTCATCCTTTCACGGGCGGTTTTTCTGCGCTTGGCGCGCATTCAGCGCATTCGGCCTTGCGCCGTTATATGAAGTCAGCCCCATTCAGCAGGCGTTATAAATCACCGGCGCCGCTGCAGAGCGTGGCCAATCGGCCAATTACGGAGCGCGGCCGCCCCCGAACACGCTGGACAAAAGCGTCACAAGGTCCATAAACGACCCTCTAATGGGGCGGCGGGGAAAACGCGCCCAAAACAGGCCCCAACCGCCCGCCGCACGCCCGTATTCCATCATCCCCATGCCCTCACACTTCCTCCCTCCCAACGCCAGTGCACACACACATACACACAGCTGTGGCAGGGGAGAGAGGGAAAGGTGAAAAAGCAAAATGCTCCTTTGGCTGGCAGACACATACAATAATGCTACTAGAATGATAATTAATGGGAAATGGGTTGGTGCACTGGTAATATTGTACTCATAATAGCACCAGTTTCTAAATATAATGTATAATGGTTAAATCTCTATGGTTCTGCATTTGCAGCCACCCTTCACAGTCTCTTTTAACTATATGGTTTACATTAGTTACTAGATAATTAGGCTTAATATAAACAGCTTAATTTTACGCCCAAAAACTATATGTCTGTGTCTGTATGTGGGCTCATATTAATCTCTCTTTCTCATAACTTAGTAGTTTCACATTACTTTAGTAGTAGTTTATATAATGTATGTACTGAGTAATACATATAACGTAAAAGAGGTTATTTATACATAATTATAATAGACCAAGTATGCTAAACCAATCTAACTAATGCTTTGGCAACGCAGTAACATAGTATGGTCATGCCAATAAAGCTTCTTTGAGTGGAGTTGAGTTAAGTTGAACTGGGCTGGGAGAGACACAGGGGGAGAAGGGTAAAGAGGGCACGGCGAGGGAGAAAAATGACTTGCTGTAAGACTGCTGCGCTCAAGCCTTGGAGCCCCCCCTCGGCCCCTTTTCAGGCTGAGAGCCAGAACAAAAGCATACTGTTGCCATACTGGGCCGTTCAAGCTAGCCAGTTAGCGGCCCCGAGAAAGCCACTGCCACAGCTGCGGGAGCTCACCTTGTGGTGGAAGGCTTTTGTTGGGCCTGTTTCAGGGGCACTGACATCCATCTTCTGGACTGGGTGAGAGAGAGAGACAGAGAGAGAAAGAGGAAGAGAGAGGGCGAGAGAGGCTGGGAGAGGCAGAGAGATGCAGCTGCGGGATGAATAGAGACGAGAGTAAGGTGAGAGAGTGAGAGGAGAGATGGGAATAGAGAGAGAGAGAGAAAGAGATAGACATAGAGAGAGAGAGAGAGATAGAAAGAGAGAGAGAGAGAGAGAGAGAGAGAGAGAGAGAGAGAGAGAGAGGGGAGGAGGAATGAGGGATGTCAGCATGACAGGCAACAGGGTGGCCCCACCCCCATACTTATGGAGCAGCTGCCTTTCAGTTAAACAGTAACCGGTGAGAAAGAAGGCAAAGAACAGAGAGACAGAGAGGTGGGAGAGAGATAAAGATTGAGAAAGAGAAAGAGACCAACTGAAGTGGAGTTTAACCAGCTTATTATCATTTCGCTATCTTCAATAAAACTAGCATAAAAGATGTGTAGTGAGAAAGTGTGAGCCCACATACGGGTCTAACTGTCGAAGCAATGCCTCTATCAACGGGAGATTGTGAGTTTGATCCAAGGTGATGCCTCAGCCTTAGCAGGGAGGTCAAGTCAGCATACTTGGCCTGGCCCTTTCTGGGTGGGTAGGATTCTAAAACAAAGAAATGCAGAATTGTGTTTACACAGACCTTCCAAATGCATTGAAAATTGAATCAGATCTGCTATAAAAAATATAGTTAGACAGTAGAACTAAGCAGCAAGTTTTTAAAACATTGATATATTAAAAAATAATGAACATATCAGTATAAATAAATAAATAAATAAGAGCTCCCGAGAGGCCCAGCTGTCTAGGTTTTGGACCTTTCATCATTAGATCGCTGGCTGGCCTAATTCACAGCCACGCATGGCAAGGAATCTCAGACACCATAATTGGGTGGGTATGATGGCTCTCACTCTCCCTCCAACACTCAACACAATGCTAGCCAGAACTAAGCAGTAAGCTTTCTAATCCGAGCATGTTCAGCTGTCTAATGAAGTTGCAAAGATGTGGCTTGCAGGCTCAGAGGTAGCACATTTTAGCCTTCATCCTCTCAGCACTGATTATCACATCATCTTAGCAAAGTGGGTGGGAAATGGCAATGACAAAATTGGTGAGAAAATTGGGCAAGTACTTGTTAATTATGATATTAATTAATTAAATTAAGAACCCACCTGCCTAATGTTGTACAGGCTCGTTACCCCGCTCGTGCCGCTAAAAATGCTAATCATACAGGTTAGCCTTCACTCCACACACACATTAGTGAGCTTTGGGCACCCATGACTCCTTCCTTGGAGCACTGTTGGTGGGTACTAACCACTGAACACCGGGAATACCCCACAAGACCTGCCATTCTGGAGATGCTTTGACCCAGTTGTCTAGTCATCACAATCTGGCCACTGTCAAAGTGTCTCAGATTCTTATGCTTGCCCATTTTGTTCGCCTTTAACACATTGCCTTTAAAAACGGACTGTTCAATGGCTGCCTTATAGATCTCACCCCTGTTACCAGAAATTAACTGTTATCCACTTCACCTAGGGGTTTTAATGTCCACAGATTGTTGTGTCACCCACTATGAATTATCTGCTACATATATTGCTGTGAAAAGTGCTTTGAAGTGAAAAGCATATTCACTATCGTTCCAAAGTTTGGAAACGCTGTATTTAGTAATTGTCAGAAAGTCGCTGTAAATACACCATTACAGCATATAACTTAAATTATTAACATTTTGGTGTTCCTGAACACTTACAGTATTATATATATATATATATATATATATATATATATATATATATATATATATATATGGCATAATGGCATAAGCTTCCAAACTACAATGGTCGTACTCTTAAAAAAGCCAGTCTCTCCACATACAGGGCCGTAACACGCTATATAAATCGTAACATGCATTTGATTTGGCAAGTTGCGTCAAAGTTGTCTGGAGAGCATAAAGAGTTGCGCTTGGATTAAAATGTGAATGAGCACTGTGCTGGTGGTTGGAGGGGAGGCAGGTGTTAGCCCAGCTGTAAGACTAAGGGTTACAGAGAGAGTCCATCAGTGCCACCCTCTCAATACACACTCCTCAGGCCTTCCCTCTGTTAAATACATCAACATCCCATATAGCACTCTCAGTAATTGAACCCCCCTCATCACCCCCATCTCTCTCTCTCTTTTTCTCTCTCTTTCTCCCTCTCTCTCAAGTGGGTGCAGCTGCCAGGGGACTGCTGGTATCATCTATTCTTCAAGGGCGTTTAATAGCACTTGGTACTATGACACTAAATATCCCCTACACAGGTCTGCTTTATTCATTAAATAGACCCTAGACACACTGCAGCCACGCTAAACGCCTCGCACCCAATACCACTCTGCACACAAGATATCACCTATACAAAAGTACTTATGCACAAAATCCTCATTGCATTTCATGCTGTACCCTTTAAATACCCACTTAGCTAAATTGCTCAGCTCACTAAATGCTGCCCTGTGATAGTGTTTCACATGTTAAATACAGAAAATACCATAGTACTTATGTATTAAATATCTCATTATCCGTTTTATATGCATATCATGCATATGGGCAAAGCGCAGCTTTTCATTAGGTTAACGCAAGCATGATTAAGCATAAACGTTGTCAGCTTTTAACCTCTTATGCTCCTTAAATGTCCAGATCCCTAGACATATTATTCAGTCACTACATGGAAAATGATGCAAAATTACTGTTATTAAGTCAGGGAATGAAAGTGAAAGGCATGGAAGTCTGAAACTGCCCTCAGCTCCTTTTTTAAATATTGACTGAATTTAATACTTAATTAAGATATTAATATTCATTGAGAAATGCTTATAATTAAAAATCTGAAGGTAGATTTTTGTCTATTAAATACTTTTACTTCAGAGATTTCTATCAATGAATTTAAACTGGCTTAGTTTCTGGTATTTGTACAGGTGTAAATTGTGTAAGGACACTGAGAAGTATCCCAGAACTTAGCCTTAAGGAACACCAATTCATTTTTTTAATTTTAATTCCACCTGTTTGACACTTTTAAATTTTCTCTCTCTCTCTCTCTCTCTCTCTCTCTCTCTCTCTCTCTCTCTCTCTCTCTCTCTCACACACACACACACACACACACACACACATATACACACACTGTGTGGTGGTGGGTAGCAACTAGAACTAGAAGCTAAATACTACACTCTTACTCACTCAATTACATTTACAAGTGACAAAACTTAATTAAAGTTACTGCCATTAATCTGGATTCCTATGCAATTTCATTTCTCCCAGTTAAATTCTAATCAACGTCAAATGAAAATGCCCACAGCTGTGCAAATATTTCAATTTAAGAATTTTGTCACATATATTTTGACTGTTAATTTTATCTGTTTGTTTGACTTCTAAATAGTTATGTTTGAACATAATAACTTTCTTACTTAAATCTCTTAAGTATATTTTTGCATCAGATTTTAACTAATTACTCATACTAAAGTACAGTTTATCTTGAACTGGAGCTTTTCCTTTTACTTCACCCACAATATTTTTTACTTAAGTACGAGTTTAGGCTACTCTACCCACCTCTGCTCAAACACACACAAAAACCCACACTCACAGACAGAGAAACTCCTTCCATTCCAAACACATTTAGTCACTTGTGTCTTGTCAGGCCAGAGGGCGAGGGTGATTATCATTCAGGTGGAGCGGCCGGCTGCTCCGGCTGGGCCGTTTTGGAGGACTCTCTGTTTGGTCTCCCATCCAAAAAGGCCTCGCAGAGCAAGGGGGGTTTTGGGGGTGGGTGGGATCGATTTGATTCTAATCGGACCATGAAAAGAACATGATCTAACTGCTTTCAGCTGGGGGTGCATTTTTGGCCCTCTTCTCTATTTGCACTCGTCTTCCTTTCTTTCCCCTCTTTCTCTCTCTCTCTCTCTCTCTCTCTCTCGTGCTCTTTCTCTATCTTCCTCTCCTTTAAAAGCACAATGTAGCTGGCCGGCTCAAAAGGCCCTGAATGTCTCATTAATGACTTTGTGAATGCTGGGCTGGAGAGATTTGAGGAGGGCTTGGAGGAGAGGGGAGGAGAGGAGAGGAGAGGAGAGTGCATAAAATTCCGGGGGTGGTCAGAGCGTCTGGAAGAGGGCTGATCTCCATGGCAGCCTTCGGAAGCCTGAATGAGATTGACCCCTGCCACCGCATGTGCGTCGGGCCACGGAAAGACAGGAAAGCTTTGACCAAGCTCACTGATGCTGAACAAGGACCATATCAAAGGGTGGGCTGCTGTGTCTAAGGCCTTGGTTCTGTTACCTCATACTATTGAGAATGCTTGGGCCATTTTCACCTGATTTTTTTAAACCCTGTTTTACTTTTTTCCTATCTCTTTGGCATGCTCGCTCTCTCTCTCTCTCTTTCGGTCTGTCTTTCTCTCTCTCCCTCTCTCTCTCTCTTGCACGAAATCTTAAATGCAGTTAAACCTCCACTTTCCATTCAGACATTTATGTTATCGGTGTACTTAACACTGGCTTGAAGATCATGGGTCAAAAGAGGTTAAAGGTCAAGACAGCACAGCCGCCTGATCTGCAATGGATAACACTGGGCGAGTGTGTTATTGGCTGTGTACAAATATTTGGAAATCCGGATCACTCTCTTAAAGGAACACACGGATTACGCAGTAATTGTGAAAGTGAAAACAAATGAACTGATCTAATCTGATCTACTTTGTAGAACTAGAAAGATCTTCCAATAGGACAACAACCTCCACTGTGTGAACATGGGATACATACTACTGAGAATTAAAGAATGAATAATATAGCCGGAGTGAGACCGAAAGAAGCAGTCAGATAGAAGCCCAGGGCAGGTGGTGAGACTGCCCCTCGCACGTGCGTCCACATTAACACGCTCGACTTGAAGTTCCCATAATTCACTGCGGCAGGCAGGTGAGGGGATACAAATTCTGGAAAGAGGGAGTGGGGAACGCTGCCACACTGCCGCTTGCATACAAATGTCCCTCCCCAACCCCCTGCACACACCCACACACAACACCCATACATAGACACCAATGGTCTAAGGCGTCACAAAGGAATAGACACACTTGAACTTCTCTTTAGCGCTGCTCATACAAGGCAGAGAGAGGCGCAGTCTAGCGCCTTTATGCCGGCCCTCTTCTCTCTTTCTGTACAGAACCGCCATTAAGGCCCTCGGGCCTATTTAGGACACAAGCAGAGAACACATCCAGCACTATCAACAAAAACAACAGGAAAAAAACACCTTAGGCAAAGGTATCTATGAGGCTCCTCAGACGACGCTAAAAAGGCCCGCTCGAGGCCCTGTTGGAGGAGCAGAGGGCTCGTCTTTGATAATTTAATTAGTCCTTTTTCATGCAACTATGTGAAGAGCACCTCGAACCACAAAGTGGTTTTTTTCTTCCCCGCAAATTAATTGGCTAAGCACAACAACCCTAACAGGCCTGCTTTTCTAGCAGTGAGGAAAGCCTGAGCTCAGACTCCGGGCCCACTGTGGTAAAAAGGCTGATTAAATTAGTTTAGCCGTTTTAATGGCGCTAGTCCTCTATAAAAGGCTAATTATTGTAGAGTGTGGTTGCCGTGATACTAAGAATTTAAGAGTGTAGTGTGTGTATGTGTGTGTATGTGCATTAGGACACAGTGGATGTTGCAATTTAAGCTCCAAGTTTAACTCCAAATGTTTTTGCTCATATACTACTTATATATAGTACTGTATGTGTGTGTAAGGGGGTGATACTCATACATTAGGGGGCCTGAGATTGGTGCAATACAGTCTTTGGCTTTAACAGCAGATTCATTCAGTCCTTAAGTACTACTTAAAGTAGTAAAAGTATGTGGTCTCCTGGACAAACTACTGCTTAATTGTTTTTTATTAGTTTAACTCTATTAATTCTCTTTAATTGATTTAATTGTTTAAATGAATTTTACATATTGAAAAAAATATTTCTTATTTAGTTAGCAAATGCCATATTTAAGTTCATCTGGAGTATGAATTCACTTGGAAAATAAGGAAATAATGTCAGGAACCTTAGGAACCTTTTTTTTTCTAGTGGTGTAGGATGCAAATTACAAATTAATTAGGGGATCTGGCCCCCTAATTAAGACTTTTAACCCCCTAGATGTCAAGACAAAATGTTAGGGATGTTCCAACACTACTTTATCTACTATACTATATTATTTTTATGCTAATTATAGCTTATTTTTAATGCACCATTGCATTTGTAATTTACCCCTCCCACTTATTTCTTTACCATTGTTTATTTATTTTCATTTATTTATTAATTTAGTTTTTTTTTCTCAACCTCATTGTGGTGCCTCAATGTGTTCATTTATGCTCTCTCTTATTTTTGGAAAACAGCCGAGGACAATGTGCTTGGGTGTTCAATATTTCTGTGTGTCATTTTTGAGAACATCCCTATCATAAGCATTTTTGTGAATATATTTTATTTTTAGATTCACAAAAATGCTTTAGAGATAGGGATGTTCTCAAAAATGACACACAGAAATATTGAACACCCAAGCACATTATCTCCAGCTGTGTAAGAGAGACACAGTAAATACAACTTCCAGTGGCCTGTACCATTTCTGAACTGGTAACACCCATGCCGATCATATGATTTTGTAAGAATGACTATATAGAACGTAATATATACAAGATAAACAATATATATAAATAAAATATTAAATAATATGCAGATATTAGTGCTCAGTGTTCAGTAGATGGGTGACAATTTGAGGACTGATAGAGAAGTGCTTCAGTTATGCAAGGCTCCATGTTCTGTTCAACTACTTAACTACAGATTGATTCACCCATTCATTATTTACCTGTCATGATTTATGTGTGTGTATTTATGTGAGAATGAGATAACTGAAGCACTCAGTCACCCATCACTGAAAGACAAATGCTGACACACAGTGACATCTTGTTACTGGCAATGGGCTACACATATACAGGACCCCAGGTCTTGCTGGGCAAGAGAGAGAGAGAGAGAGAGAGAGAGAGAGAGAGAGAGAACACCATGTGACACAGTCTCTCATTGCACAACCAGTCCTCTGTTCATGAATGAGCTCCACTGAGCTTTTAACACATTAAAACCTGTGATGTTCTCTAAACACCGATAAACAGGGCGAAGTGAAGCTGCCCCGCTAAGAGCATTATGCTGTGGCCATGCCATGACCGAGAACAAATAAGAGACCTCTGAGGATCAATCTAATCTGGAGGGCATTATATGGCACTACAGCACATGTCATCATTTCATGCCAAAAACATATTATGTTCTTGTTAAGTTCCCCCACTGACTTTGTCCCGATTCGGCTCATTAGTCAGTGCTGCTCGGCTCATTCCTGAACTGCTTAGCCGAACCTAGGCGAGCTTCAAAGCAGAGGCCGACAAACACACATGACG
The DNA here is from genome assembly GCF_030463535.1 of Salminus brasiliensis. NCBI lineage: Eukaryota > Metazoa > Chordata > Actinopteri > Characiformes > Bryconidae > Salminus > Salminus brasiliensis. Next base: position 53,438,980 of record NC_132878.1, on the reverse strand, counting down.
CCCATTAAGCCTAATGTCTGTGTAAACATGGAAGGCCTTAAATGGCCTCTGATAAGGCGCTGCACAAATCTCAGTGACCTGCGCAGTACATAAGACGGAGTGGCGTTGATAAACACGCAAAGTATTACGATGCTCTGTGCGATACACTGCCAGCAATTCCTCTGGTGTAATGAGGTTAAGTACAGCGTGATGTAATGCAATGATATCCGTACAGTACAGTACAGTGTGTTGCAATGCACTTTTACAGGCCACTTCGTTACCTTAGCAAATGAAAATGAAACACAGTGGAATATGATGGAGGAGGAGGAGGAGGAGGGCGAGTGTCGTATCACCTCACAGCCGTGCAGATCTTTCACGATAACACCTGACCTTCAGTGTTCAACTGGTTTTATGCATCAAATAAATAAATAAGATAACAATATATAATAATAATAATAATAATAATAATAACAATAACAGTGTCGAGAAGCAACCATTTAATATGTTTTGACGTCAGCATTTCCTTCCGCCACATTATAGTCCCTTAACGAACTCCCCTCCAGCTCCTTACACACACATTAAACTCTCCGTTTGACACCCACAGTTTTTCCCCTCTGTTTGTTTCTTGTGATTGTGTTTTCTTGACTTACTTCTTTTAGCTTCGTTTTAGGCTTGCTGTTTTCTTTTGCTCACAGCTTTTAGCTAGCTACGCTGCTGCTGGGTTTTACCGGCGCTCAGCGGAGTGATACAGTGTTGGTAAAGAAAACGTGCTGCGAAACAAACAGCACGAGGAGGACGCGTCTCCTCCAATCAGCGCGCGCGGCCGGAACAAATCAGCCTATCAGACTATATAGACCACTAATAGATTCAAAATAATACACACAAACCATAAATGTGTACAATAATAAATAAGATATATACATAATAATAACAATATTTAGACAATAAGAAATAGTCATTTCTTCTAATATGCGTAACATCATATTTTTCCAAATATTTTCTAAATGTTTGCATGTGCCAAACTTGACTACCAAATTAAAAAGTTAAGTTCCACAGAAGTGTAACAAACACACAGATAGCCAGTGCAGTTCTTTTAAAGCAGGAGAAACATGTACTCTGTTTCCCCCCCCCCAAAAAAAAAAAAATTAATAAATAATAATAATAATTAAAAAAATAAATAAAAAAAATATATAAATAAATATATATATATATATATATATATATATATATATATATATGTTATTTACAAACTGTAGAAAATGCCAAGTTCATCTGGAGTATGAATTCACTTGGTTCGACAAATAAGGCCACTAAAGAAGGCCCTGAGGTACCTTTTTTTTCCAAGCGTGTAGGATGCAAATATTTCTAAATATATTTCTAAATATTTCCACAGAAGTGTAACAAAAAAACACATTTGATATATATATATATATATATATATATATATATATATATATATATATATATTAGATTGTTGAACTATTTTTATCCTTAGATTTGATATGTTCTGTCTTTTTTTCATGTAAGCAATCATTTGTCAAAGTATTTCACTGCTATTTCTACCATGTATGACTATGAATGTGACAAACGTAATCTTTGATTTGATTTGTTTGTGTCATTGGCAAGTGTTCCATTACTTAGTCCTTACACCACTTATACCAACATTTTTGAGGACAATTCACAGAACCTTTTTGCTGTAAATCTGTTGGGTGCACAGTACTGATTACCTTCAACAGTGCAAAAACACACTTTTTTAGCTGTTCGGTTTTCATTAGCATTTAAAAAATTGTATGAAATGTTTAAAGGTTCCCTAGAATGCGGTTATTCAGAATATAAATTGTTTTTTGATGTACATTTAGTAAGTATAGTAAGTATGTGACCAAATGTGGTTTTACAAGCTTATTTACCACACTGTTATTTTGTCTCTGAATGAAACTGGGCATTTTTTCTTTAATGGATGGCTCTGCTAGACAAGCTATGCTTTTATTGGTTGGTTTATGGCACAAGGGAGCCATGTGGCACAGCTTAGCAAAGCTTTGTTTTCAGCAGCGAAACAAGGTCTGATTATTTTTTACCAGATAGTGTTGCTGTCCTTTCTTGGCTCCTTAAGCTGAAGAGATGGTAGCATGGGTAGCGCAGCATCCGCCTTGCATCTCTGGATTTGGCTTTCCCAGCTCTGTTCCACACTTTGAGTCATCATTGAGTGGTTAACTCTAGTCTGAAGGAAGTATATAGACTTTTATACACCAACCTATAGTGTTTGAGAACAGTGATATGGAGATGCTGTAGGCCTGCAGTATGTACAATCACACTACACACACACACACAGCTCTGTAAAACTGGACCTGTGTATGTGGTTGTGGTGTTGTGTGTGACGGGCCTTTCTAAACGATGAAACAGAGCTAATGCTTACACAGACAGAATACAGAAGAAGTTGGGGTTACACTCAATCATGACAGCAAACGTCTAGTGCTGCGGAGGAGCGTGAAGAACCATGGAAAGATGTAGGGAAAGAAAGCCCAACCGATGCCTTCATCATCAACCAAATGGGCTCTGGATGGCTGGGCCCCAATTTACTCCAAAGCCTTGACAGCTGCCACCCCCCCTACCCACCCACATTCACACTCACCCCACACATCTCACCACATAGTACTTCACTCAGTATAGCTGTAAGTGGAAACATTAGTGAGGGCGCGTCAGAGAATGTCCGAAAATGCCGACACAAACTCAATTACCAAGTGCGACTTTGCTCACCCAGAAATAATACGGTGAAGACTGTGTGGGGGTTGCCATTAAACTACCAATTTGCTTCTACCGGTGCCTCCTAAGTGAGATGCCATTCTGTTGTATGTGTGTGTGTATGTGTGTAAGATAAGAAGAGAGAGAGAGAGAGAGAGAGAGAGAGACTATGATGAACATCAGCGTAATTGACAGAAACATTTCTCTCACACAGGGTCATGATTTACCCAATCAATAGTTCATCTGCACACATGAGAGTGCTGAGAGAAAGAATTCATCAGAACAATGAAAAGCCATTGCACATCAAAGTCTGCTGAGTCAGTGTTTGTAAAACTTTCGATGCTTCGTCTTGTCAGGACACTTTCTGTCATTAGGGAAGCTGCACTGGCCTCTGTGGCCCTACAAGAGCCCAAAGAGCATCATAGGACACAAAGGAGAGAATAGCAAGAGCAAAATACACTGTGTGCTTTTTTTGGAGGATCTCTGCTTTTGGTTAATTACAAATCCACCCAAAACGTAATCACTTCTACAATCAACATGATTTACACAGCTTTTCTATTTTTTTCTCTTTTAAATGCTTCTTTTAAGTTATTATTATTATTGTTAATATTATAAGTGTCTTTGTTGTAATTATACTTGGGCCTCTGGAGCAGAGAGTGCCTTGGTCAAGACCCAATTGTAGCAGGTTTTAAACCCACAACCCTGTGATCAATAATCCAATGCTCTAACCAAGCCACCACTTTCCCAAGTTTTGGGAGTTGTGTGATTGTGATACCGCATCTTGGACACAGTGCCTGAGATCACTCTCCCTTCCAGGGAATTGAAGCCCAGTCTTCCACATGATGGTCAAAGATACTGTCCACTATATGAACAAGGAAGACCTTTTGGACTTGGACATAAAGTACTGTGTCAACAGTAAAGTCAGAGGCCAACCCTTCACTTATTCCATTTCCAATGAAAATAATTCAAAAGTTCAAGTTATTAATTTTTCTGCTGATGTTCTCATCACCTGAATCTCATCTCACATTTAGAAACATGACTTATATAAGGAAAAAAATATAAGGAAAATATTTTATATAAGGAAAAAAACAACAAAAAATGAAAAAAAAAGTTACAGAGAAAATTGGACTCCTCTGTGAGAAGACTCAACACTATGGGTCTGAAAGGACATGGAGCTGATAAAGAAGCTCTTTCTGAGAAAACCAAATTTGATCTATTCTAAATGCTGAATCTGCTGCTATTTTTAGAACAATCCCCTGAACTCACAGTCCAGATCTCAACATCACTGAATGTGTTGTGTGTTATGTGAGAATACTTGGTTGGTGAGAAGCAGAAAATGCTCCAGCCTCTAAGTCTGAACTGTAAAGAAGTGGAGAACCCCACCTGTCTATTTCTTTTAAAAGTTCTGGAAGGAATAGAGGCTCAAATAAAGCCTGCTGTTAAACATATAAGATCCTTGAAGAACTTTTGGAGGTTCTTCAATTTGAAACTGTGTAGGAGCATCTTAAGGTTTAGGGTTTTTCGAAGTAAAAGGTTCCTTAAAGCACCTTACGAGGTTCCTCCACAGTTTGAAACTGAAGAACCTCCAAAAGTTCCTCGAGGATCTTATATATAGGTGTTCCCTGATGTTCCTGGAGGCCCACTATCCAGCACATTGTAGTGCTTTTGCTGCTTCTTGCACACCAGACCAAGTCCTTCCTGAGTGAATGTTAAAGTAGAGGAAACACGAAAATGCCTCCAGGACCAATGTTGGGATCACTGCTATGAGTAACCAAGACTGGGTCTATAGCATTACACTTAAGTACTCTTTCTGAGCTTTATTTGTTGTCTTTTCCTATCACAGATGTATCTATCCATAGAGCAATCCAATGAAAATGTTCATTTGATAAACTCGTCACTAACTGAAGATGCTGTATAGTTGAATAGTGCACTCTTAATAATTAGGGTGTTGAGAAGGGTTCCTCAGAGCAAAGAAGAACCACTTTTGTGCAAAGGACTTACTGAATATTTCCACAGTTTTCTCAACAGTTTGTATTTACAAATAAAAGAATGAACAGGTTTAAGTTAACTGCCTCCTTTTAATTGTATACATTGTATAATTGTATTGTATATTTTCATATATTTATAGAATTAACGCACATAAGAGGATTAAGGGACTGCATCAGCGACAATGCCTCAATAATATGGCACGCTTTGTTTGTTCTTTTAACAAGCCAATAATTTAACAGTAGAAGGGAAAAAGTGAAGCCTTCTAGAGCAATTAAGAATTTAACCTTTTGAAGCAAATGCCATGCACTGGAAGCCGAATCAGCATACAGTCCCCACTCAAAACTTCCTCCATGACCCTCAGATTAAAACCCTATACATCCACTGGACCTTCTTTCATTCAGTGAAGCGCAGTGCAATTGGTGTAAGGGCTGGATCGTTCTCTTCCTCACCCAAGTCATCTGGAAAGTCATGTAGGGCTAGTGGAGATGCAGGCGCTCTAATAAGGTGATGAGAGAGAAGGGCAGACCCCTTAATGATGTAGAGGAGGAGATACCAAGAGGAAGGAAATAATAGGGGACAACAGCACAGCAGCATTGTGTTCAGCATGGCCGAATCTGTCTGTGCTTGTCTCGTTAACTCTCTTAATTGCAGTTTAGAGTTTAGACACGATGCCTCCACTTCCTCACAAACAACAAAATCTGTTTCCTCACACATATGGCAGGCAGGCCATCACAGCAAAAGCTCCGGGGTAAAATTAACAGTTACCGTGTTGATTAAGTTTCTGAAATATTGACTGAAATGTAGTAGTGTTCAGAATTGACAGAATTGAGTATGTACTTCGGTCTAGTTGTGCTGAATTTATTGTAGTAGCACTGAATTGTCTCTCACCATACCCAATTAATTATAGTAGTACTGAATTAATTGTAGTAATGCTGAAGAAATCCTAGCAGTCCTGAATTCATTTCAGTAGTACTGAATTTACTGTAGTAGCCGTGTATTGATTCTAGTAATGCTGAATTAATCCTAGCAGTACTGAATTCATTTCAGTAGTACGGAATTTGCTGCAGAAGCCCTGCATGAATTTTAGTAATGCTGAATAAATTCTGGCAGAACAGAATTCATTTCAATAGTACTGAATTTATTGTAGTAGCCCTGAATTAATTCTAGTAATGCTGAATTAATTTCAGTAGTACTGAATTAGCGCTGAATTAATTCTAGTAATGCTGAATAAATTCAAGCATTACTGAATTCATTTCAATAGTACTGAATTTATTGTAGTAGCCCTGAATTAATTATATTAATGCTGAATTAATCCTAGCAGTACTGAATTAATTTCAGTAGTACTGAATTAGCACTGAATTAATTCTAGTAATGCTGAATATATTATAGCAGTACTGAATTAATTTCAGTAGTACTGAATTTACTGTAGTAGTGCTGAATTAATTTTAGTAATGCTGAATTAATTCTAGCAATGTAGTAGTAGTGCTGAATTAGTTCTAGTAGTGAGTAATTCATTTTAGTGGAGCTGAATTAACTCTATTGGTACTAAATTAATTTTAGTAGTGATAAAAAAACTTTTACAGTACACACATACATTTATTCTAGTAGTGCTAAATATTTTAAATTAAATTAAATTTTAAATTACAGTAAATTATGCATTCCAGTACTGGTAAATTGGTGAATTAACTCTTACAGTACAAAATTCAAATAGTGCTGATCTGGTTTTTAGCAGTACATCATTTATTTTAGTAGTGCTGAATTAACTCTTACAGTACATATTTCATTCGACTGGTGCTGAAATAAGTCGTACAGTACAGAATTAATTTTCATAATGCTGAAATATCTCTTGAATTACAGAATGAATGGTTGTAGTGCTGAACTAATTCTTGTGGTACAGAATTAATTCTAATTAATGAATCCTTCAAGTGCAGAATTCATGTTAACGATGTTTAATCAAGTCTTAGAATATAGCATGAAGGTTGTTTGTATATGTAGCTAGTCTTGTATAAACATTGCAGTTAGTCAATAAACTGCAAGAATTAATTCAGTCCCGTAGACATTAACTTAACTTCAATCTTAAATGTAATTATTGGCTTTTCCTCATTTATTTGCATATAAATGAATTAACAGACTAGCCTAACAGACTTAGGTTTAATTGCCTGAGTCTGAGTCTGTTAATTGCCTGCAGTTCAGTTGCATTTCACAGTAAATGATCTCTCTTGATAGAGTGACAGAATAAATAAGAAATAGAAAATAGACTCCTCTGGCTGGTAAAGAACTGTGTGGTCGGGAAGCACAAGCACAGCACTATGGTGAAGCACACAGCACTATGTTTTTTTTGTGCACTCCATTGAATGGAGCTCCAATGCCTTCACTCAGTCATCACATAAAAAATCTTGTGTGTGGCTGAGGCATTTTTGCATAAAAATTCAATCATTCATTAAGACATAAATTAGATTTTGACACACACGAGGAATCCCCCCCCCCTTCCTTTCCCTCTATCCTAAATGATGAAATGGAGTGCGGCCACTGCAGCTGCTATTCACACAGAGGAGATAACTGGCAATGAAAAGTCATTCCACACTATTGTGCTGGACGGGGGATCATTGTTCATTTCTCCCGCTGCCTGTTGAAGACTACATTGAGAACCTGAGTGTTTCCTTTCGGTTTTGGGTATTCACCGTGTGTTGCTTGGTTACTGGGGTGAGGGGAGGAGGAGGAGGATGGCCCGCAGGCTGCCCCCAACCAGACTCAATACAACTTTTGTAAGGAGGCGCTGATACAAGTTAACAAGAACAAAGCATGATGGACTTCTTCACAGTGAAGCTCTATACCATAACCCTGATCCTGACTGTGGATGCACTGTCCCACCAGAGAATAGTGTCTAAATAGAGCTTGGGCACCTGTAGATAAAGGCCAGCACATTTTTTTTCTACACTTGTCATCCAGGCTCAACCATTTCTCTTTGAGGAACCAAACGGGAGCTCCTGATTGCAAGCAAGAAGGACGCCTGTGGTCCTGATGGTCCAAGCTTCTCTACGCTTCTAAATAAAGGTGTAATGAAAAGCTCTTTGAGATGATGCCATAGAAGAACCACTTGTGGTTCCTTCAAAAGCCTTTCAGTGTATAGCTCACTCAACTGAAGCCACTTAGTGAACTAAAAGAGGTTCTCCTGTGACATCACTCCAAATACAGCTTTCAGCTTTAAGAGTTTATTGGGAAGAGTAGAAGGTGCTTTGGTTGAAGCTTCTGCTTGTGTGTAAGAAGAAAGCCTAGAGCTGTGGTCCAAGCTTCTGCTTGTGTCGGGAGGAAGCCTATGGTGCTGTGGTCCAAGCTTCTGCTTGTGTGTCAGTAGAAAACCTATGGTGCTGTGGTCCAAGCTTCTGCTTGTATGTCAGGAGGAAGCCTATGGTGCAGTGCTTCATGCTGCTGCTTGTGTGTGAGAATAAAGCTTGTGGTCCTGCCCCTCGAAGCAGAATCAAAAGAGAATCTGCACAGATCTCCCCTTAAAAGGAGTCGTTTTCCTCTTGAATTATGAAAGCAGCAGTCTAGGTAACAGTGTGCGCGCAGTACCCGACAGCTTAAATCCCCTTAAACCCTTCCACGTGGCCTGGCTAGTCTCGGCAATTAGGCCTCATTACAGCCTCATAAAGGCTCTCGTTTGCGGGATTACTTCATAGACAATGAAATTTTATCAGTGGGGGTAAAGAAAAAATGTTGGATGAAATAATGATGCTGAAGCTGGGACGGTGTGATGTGGGCGCGCGCCACTCATCGTTTCCGCCTGGGTTACCTTCTTCCTCCTCCTCCTCCACTTCTCTCTTTCTCTTTCTCTTTCTCTCTCTCTCTCTCTCTCTCTCTCTCTCTTTCTCTCCCTCTCTCTCTTGCCTCTCGTGTTACACACCGCCTTCCCTCCATTACAGCAATTACAGACGGCTTGACAGATGTGTTTGTGTTTTTTCCTCTTCAGCTGAGCCCCGTTTTAAACTCCTATTCTATGGCGTTTAGGCGCGAGGGCCTCTCCTGATATCAGCAATTAAACGCGTATGAGCGCAGGCTGCCTTTAGCAAAACACACCGATGTGAAGCCTCTCGGCTCTGCACATTTATTCACACCTCAGTGTCCACCAAGAGCCCTGTGGAGCATGACTGCTTTGCATGTGCCTGCTATTATAACAATCCGAGACCTATAACCTACATCGTTACGGTTCTGCATATTATTGCCTAATTTTTAAAATGCATTTTAAAGAGCTATTATATATCATATTTGGGATGCCATGTGAGGCAGTGTAGATAGTGTGATATACATTTAACAGTGTGTTAGGTATGATAGGACAAAGTGTCAGGTCATATGGGTCATTATGTAAGACACAGTCATTAGACTGTGTTTGGTCATTTGGGACAATATTACATTCATATGTTTAAATAATAATACTACTAATAATAATATGAAGAAGAAGAGGGGGAGGCAGAGGAAAGTGAAGCAGATGTTTAATTAAAGTTCAATACTCCTTACAGGCCTGGGAAAGGTCCAAGCCGCAGTGTAGAGTCATTCCTGTGGTGAACCTGTGAAACATTCAAGCCTCAATGTAGAGTAACGCTGGTGGTGAACCTGGGAAAGATCTGAGCCATGATGTGAAGTCGCTCCAGTGACATTCTGTAAAACTTCCAAGCCGTGATGTAGACTTACTCCAGTGGCAGGACTGGGAAAGTATAAATGCTGTGATGTAGCTTCACTCCAGCGGCAGGTCTGGGAAAATGTATGAGTACTGATGTACAGTCACGCCAGTGGCAGGCCTGGGAAACATCCAAGCTGTGATGTAGCTTCACTCCAGTGGCTGGTCTTGGGATACATACAAGCCACAATGTAAAGTCATTCCAGCGGCAGGTCTGGGAAAATGTATAAGCCACGATGTACAGTCACGCCAGTGGCAGGTCTGGGAAACGTCCAAGCTGTGATGTAGCTTCACTCCAGTGGCTGGTCTTGGGATACATACAAGCCACAATGTAAAGTCACTCCAGCGGCAGGTCTGGGAAAATGTATAAGCCACGATGTACAGTCACGCCAGTGGCAGGTCTGGAAAACATCCAAGCTTTGATGTAGCTTCACTCCAGTGGCTGGTCTTGGGATACATTCAAGCCACAATGTAAAGTCATTCCAGCGGCAGGTCTGGGAAAATGTATGAGTACTGATGTACAGTCACGCCAGTGGCAGGCCTGGGAAACATCCAAGCTGTGATGTAGCTTCACTCCAGTGGCTGGTCTTGGGATACATACAAGCCACAATGTAAAGTCATTCCAGCGGCAGGTCTGGGAAAATGTATAAGCCACGATGTACAGTCACGCCAGTGGCAGGTCTGGGAAACGTCCAAGCTGTGATGTAACTTCACTCCAGTGGCTGGTCTTGGGATACATACAAGCCACAATGTAAAGTCACTCCAGCGGCAGGTCTGGGAAAATGTATAAGCCACGATGTACAGTCACGCCAGTGGCAGGTCTGGAAAACATCCAAGCTTTGATGTAGCTTCACTCCAGTGGCTGGTCTTGGGATACATTCAAGCCACAATGTAAAGTCATTCCAGCGGCAGGTCTGGGAAAATGTATGAGTACTGATGTACAGTCACGCCAGTGGCAGGCCTGGGAAACATCCAAGCTGTGATGTAGCTTCACTCCAGTGGCTGGTCTTGGTATACATACAAGCCACAATGTAGAGTCTTTTCATTAGCGTCTCTTGGAAAATGTATTAGCCGCAATAAAAAGTCACTATAGGGGTGGACCTGATAAACATTTAAGCCTCTGGTGATTGGCCTGGGAAAGACACGAGCTGTGATTTAGAGTCACTACAGCGATGGTCCTTTCAATCATTTAAACCACAATGTAGGCTCACTCCAGTGGCAGGTCTTGGAAAACTTCCAAGCCGTGATGTAGTCTAAGGTGATGGACCTTTTATATATAACCTAATGGGGCAGTCTGTTAAATAATATGGGACAGTGTATTAGGATGCCTATTTTGGAACATTGTATAATATTGGTATAATAGGACATTATAATACAATGGGATCGAGTGCTATGTGCAATGCGGTACTAATTCTGAGACAGTGTGTTTGACATGTTGGTACATTGTGTGTATGAATTATATAATGATATGTCAGATATCATACAACTGTGATGAACATAAATAGCGTGTGTTCTTATAAAACTAGATTTGATCATATTGGTCAGTGAGAAGCAGTTAGTTAGAAACTGTAGCACAGTGTGTCCTGCCATAAGATCACTGTAGGACAGGTATTATAAAGCAATGTTTCCCATATTATAAGACAGTGTGTTTGATCTTGAGACCTGTATCATAAAGTATGGTGTTAAACATTGTGTGTAATGAAATATGGGGCTCTTTACAGTATCCCCCTCATTGAGTGTTCATTAAACAGGAGGCAGGATGTAGGAAATGCAAGTTTCGTGAGTTGTTCTCTGATGCCCCTACACCTGATGCCCCCACACTGAGCCCCCCTTTGCCCGTGCGGAGGCGCGCGCCGCTCCGTGTCTGGAGCTGAAGGCGCGAGGCTGCAGATGAAAGTGGAAGCTCAACCCGCTGCTGACCCTCCCGGAGATCAAACCAGCTAATTATTGTCACAAGATGAGGGATTAACGCATTTCTGGAATAGCTGCGTGTTTATCCGGCCCAAGCCCTCCACAATAAACGCTTCCTAATTGAATCCTAATCGCTATCGAATAGCGCGCCCAGACTCCACTGCGTTTCATAAACCTTTAATTGCCGTTTGTCTAAACGGACCTGAGCGACGATTACGGTGAATGTGTGTGTAGGCCGCACAGTCACACGGTTTTAGTGCATTAAAGCGCATTTTCACAAAAACCCCTATAAATACCCTCCAGGGGGATTTGTCTCCCAAACAATACTTGGCAAACAGGGACTTTTGTTTATGAGGCTTATGTTTATATTGCTAGGCAATTGTCTAAACTAGAAGTTCACAACTACTGTACATCATATATTGTACTGTATACTGTACATACCTTGTACAGTATAAAAAAACATGTATCTCCAGAATGGTGACTTTGAAAGGCGAGTTCTGAGAATTTGGAGCATTTCTATTGGTCCATTCTTAATTAAAAATTAAAAATGGACAAAAATTAAGATATTTTCTATAATATTATTCTATAATTTTATATATATACATATTTATGAAGATCTTATGACAATTGCACATTTAATAAAATGTCATAATAAAACGAATTACAATATTTAAAATAAAAAATAAAGGTTTACAGCTTGAATAATTAAAAGCTAATACAGAACCTGCCTGGAGAGATTGTAGTCTACTTTTAACAAACAGTGATCAGAGCTCTTCTATGCGTTTTCGTATGGAGGTCCGTTAAGCTCATGAATTTGTGAAACGACCACTGTAGGCATGTCACTGGCGCTGCTGTCAGGAGCTCATCATCATCATCATCATAATCTTTACCATCATCATCGGTTGCTGTTGTGTCTGTGGGGTGGACGAAGGAGCCCCGAGTCCGGACGGGCAACGCTCTGATTGGTGGCGCGCTCATGCATCACGTGTCTAGGGTCACCGGCGCAACTAAAGGCGCAGCGCCGGGAGCGCACGTGGGCCCGTTAGGGCCGGCCCCTTTGCGGGCTCCCTTTTGTTGAAGCATCAAACATAAGCACCTTCCCTGCGCTCCCGAGGGTTTAGAGCGCGCTCCGCCAACTGCAACGTCAACCCGTCCACGAGCAACACCCCACTGGCCAACATCATCATCATCATCAGCAGCAGCAGCAGCAGCTCCATCTCCAACTGCAACACCGTCTGCGTATTGCCAGCACCTCCTCATCCCTTCACGCGCGCTCCTGGATCCATCATGTCCAGGTCCTTCTACGTGGACTCTCTCATCATCAAGGACCCCGCGCGGCCCTCAACCCTTAGCGAGCGCGTTGCGCATGACTTCCTCCTCCCTGTCGGCGTGCACGCGCCGGGTGCCATCAGTGTGGGCGCGCCCGCGTGCCCTTCGCGCAAGAGTGGCGCGCTGTGCGTCTGCCCACTCTGCGTCGCCGCGCACGTCCACGCGCCGCCGCCGCGCTCCGGCGGTGGAGCCCTCGCGCTCCTCAAAGCTCCTCCGGGCTTCGGGAGCGCAGACGTGCCGCCTTGCTGTCCGAGACTCGCGCACCATCATCAGCATCAAGGCCCTGCGCTCGCGCACGCCCCTCACGGACACGCGCCCGTGTGCGCACCCACAGCCTACGGCGTCACGGACCCACGACGGTACCACTGCGTGAGCCTCGGTAATGCACCTGCTGCTTAACACCCCTAACAGTTTTGGTCACGTGTTGAGAGCTGCATGTGTCATCTGTCATGAGTGTAACTGTACATTTACAGTACAATTCCATAGGGTTGCTATGGCACCTAGCTGCCCGACTTTGTTTTTAAACTCTTAGTTAGTACTTATTGCTTTTCTGATGCCTTTAGAACCTTAGAACCCCTTAAAATTAAACTCTTGTGCTAAACTGAAAGTTTTATTATGGAGATAAACTAACGGGTCTCTCTCCCATCCTCTCCTGCAGGCGCCTCGGACGGTAGTCCCGTGCAGGGCGGCAAGCGCATGCGCACGGCCTTCACCAGCACGCAGCTGCTGGAGCTGGAGCGCGAGTTCTCCTCCAACATGTACCTGTCGCGCCTGCGCCGTATCGAGATCGCCACGTACCTGAACCTGAGCGAGAAGCAGGTGAAGATCTGGTTCCAGAACCGCCGCGTCAAGCACAAGAAGGAGGGCAAGGGCGCGCAGCGGGGCGCGCACGGAGCCTGCAAGTGCTCGGGAGGAGGCGTCGGCGGCGTGCATGGGCACGCGCATTACCCGCGCTCGGAGGACGAGGACTCCATGTCACCCGCGTCAACCACGGAGGAGAAAGAGGCGTCGCCCGTTTGACGGACTGGACGGAGTGGACTGTGGTCACACCGAGCAGCACTTAGTCTCTCAAAGGACCCTTGAGCGTGTCCAAACCCGGTAGATTCAGGAGAAAAAAAGTGGATGTGCTTCCTCTGTCTCCTAAGACTGTTTCTAATGCAAACAATTGCAATCTGTGTGTTTTCCTCATGCACCCTCTTTCTACCTGATCCGTGTTTGAAACGTTTGCGCGCAAAACGCCTTGCGCCTTGTAAATACGCCCAATTTTTTTGGGAGGGTGGTGAGAAATTGTGTTACCTAACTAAGAAACTGTGATTTACCTTTTGTTTACTTTTCCTTCTCACCTGAATTTTATGTGCATTGTATGCAAAATGTGTATATTTGTATATTTATTTAAATAAAACGGAAACTCCAGACGTGCGTAATTACGCACAAACCCCGCAGTTATGCCTTGCTGTGTCTTGAAACCCTTTAATATCGTTGCACGATACCTGTCATGTTCTAGACACTGCACATTGCATTTGTATCTTGGAAGTAAAGTTATGGACCATGCACGCGCACACTGGTAATACCATTCAGACACAGTCAAATTACCGAGTGAACGGGAAACAAGCGCTTTGGCAGAAGCTAATGAGTGCATTAAATTCAGTTCATTAGATTAATATTAGAAGAAGCTGACAAGCAAGAAAAATGCACGTGAGAAGAGACATAGCAAGTATAGCAAAGGCATAACCTTGTGCGATACATTAGAAACGCTGTGTAATTTGGTTGCTTGCTCTGATAGATCTTTTGGGAGCACATATTAATAGGTGCCATCATTTAAAGTCTGCAGTCGAGCTTATATTAAAATATAAAAAGCAAATTATGAGATAATAGAAGGGTTAAAGATATGCTGGAACGTCTCCTTTATTTGAGGGTGCAATTTAAAGACGCTTGAAAGTACAAATAACAGGCAAGCGCACACTACACACTACACGAGCAATTACTTAGCAATAAGTCCCCTCCACTCACTCTGCATAGGAAGCCCACAGACGACTTTCAGATGCAAATTCGATTGTGGCATAGCCTGCAGATTTGAAGGCCATTGTAACAGTTCCTTTTGCCAAAGGAAGGGGTTTATTAAGGTGCACTTTTGAGCCTCTTCACAGAATTTTAACGACCTCAAATGTTAAATGAAATGTGAGGTATTTATCAGTTACTAAAGCAACCACCTGCTTTGCATTATTAGTGCGCAATTATTGGATTACAAGGTTGTTAAGGGATTACAGGGGCTTCAGAAAACAGATGAAATACACTACACACATTTCATCCCTTGCACCAAATCAGTGCACGTCAGGAAAGGGCTGTTGAATGCATTTACTGCTGTTTTCCATTATATATAACACAGGTCTGATGAGTATATCTATTATCAATGCGCATCAAGAAACGATTTCACCCTCAGAGTTTGGATCAAGAAGCAACAGCAAAGTACAAAACCGAGCGAAACTGAGAACACTGAGGGGTTCAGCTGCCTGTTTTCGAGGAGGCTCGTTCTGTTAGTGTGTGGGCTCAGCCTGTGTAATCATTTCACTCTTATGGTTCTCCACTGGTTTTCCTCACCAGCAGCCCGTGTTTGAAGGCCACAAAGGGCTCATGGAGGTTTTCTCTCCCGCAGCCCAGGTGATGCTCTCCATAATGGAGCCCCCTGATCTCGGAGCCCTTGCTTTGTGCGCGCCTTTCACGCGCAGCCCGTCCCTCATGTTAAGTTCATCCAAAAGGACTTTAATTGCACTTTCTGTCCCACGTCAGTTGCTTATGTAGCAATTCCCTTCCAAAAACCCACGGTGGGGGGACAGATAAAGAAGGGGGGGGGGCGCAATGAAGAGCTGGCCAAAGGCTTTGACAGGTTAGATTGTCCTGCCAGGAGCTCGCCTTTAACCGGCGGACCCCCGACAGGGCCGAGCTCACAGAGGCCTTTCAGCAAGCTCGCACAGGGCTTCTTCCACAGCGACACAAGCATTTAGTCACTGTTTCATTAGGCACTATTTGAACCTTTCAGCTCGGGGCTAAATTGAAGGGGCAATGGCGCAAAAATGGAGGGATTACGCGGGAGGGACAGTGGCGAATTAGCCAACGCTTAATTTAACTCGTTCTCCGTGCGAGTTCGGGATCCATTCCTAATTGAGAGGGGAAGCAGGTGAAGTTTCAGTCCCACGCAGGTCCTTTTCAGAGCCGGGATAAATGGAGCCCTTTCACGTCTCGCTGGCGATCGCGCATTACGCAAGGAAAGCCACCTAATGAATGTATATTGAATTTCTTATTAATCGAATTAGACTTCGGATCTTGCAGGTGCGAGAGTGAATTTAGAAACACACACGGACAATGGAGGAGTGATGGCTCTTCCACAAGAGGCCTGTCCGGTTCACACACAGGACGTTGACTGACCCACAGACTGACAAAAAAGTGAACTTAATAAAGAAATAAAGAAATAAATAATAGTTATATAACAAATATTACATTTGAGTTTTTTATTTTATATTTGAGTTTTTTTTTTTTTTTTTTTTTGTTTGTTTTACATTTTCCCAAATGTTTTGCCCAATTTAGTCAATTCCAGTTGACTAATTCCATGATGCCACCAGTGCAGGCAGGGTGGAGGCCAGCGTGTGCTTTTTCCATGTAACATGAAGCAAGTCTTCTTTAACAGCTGAACACGCTTAAGGGGGGAATACTAAGTGCCAGCTATGTTGCGTCAGCTAACAGACACCTGATTTGGCTAAACTGGCGCTGAGTGATGGGAAAGAGGGAGGGCCATACCCACCTAACGAGACTGAGGTCAGTTATGCTCTCTGGCTTTCCTGGCCAGGAGAGCCAGAGAGCATAACTGACCTCAGTCTCTTTAGCACTCTTTAACACTTAAACAGCTGCACCACTTAGGAGCCTTCATACATTCATGAATTCATTTTTATTTTTCTATTAATATATTAAATGTTAAAAATAAATTGTAGCATCTTGCAATACGTTTATTATGCCACTATATATATATATATATATATATATATATATATATATATATATATATAAAGCTTCATAAAAAGGCTTAAATATTTATGTAGTAATGTTTTGGGATATGCATTTGGTCTTAATACAGGATTAACAAGGATCCTGTATCCTGAGATTCTTTGAGTAGCTGAATGTTAGGATTCAACCATAAAAGTAAGCAACACATTTCCTGCATTTCTTTTGGCTATTTGCTGGAACTGTTATTTTAAATAAATGGCACTTTATTTTCTTTTCCACCAGAACATTGTTCCAACAGGTGCAAGCTAAGATTTCACTGTATTTGTTTAATGGATATACTACATAAATTGTTCCTTCCCATATTCGAGCAAGCCATGCCTGTTGTGTTAATACTGGCATATTTGCACTCACTGTCCACCATTGATCACAGGATGCTGGACGCAATACATTTGAAAAGCAATACATTGTAGCCATCACTTTCTGAAGCTCCTCATTTTACACACTCCAGTAAGTGTGGCTGGTTATAAGTGGTCTTAAAACTATAGAAATCAGTCTAGAACATTGAGCGGATGAATTTACTCACTACCAGCTAAGCTAGTATGTCAGCACTGGTTTGAATCTGGCACTGCTGTCTTTTTTAGGATCAGGTCTAGAGTCCATCTCTGGGAATGATAAAGATGCTTTAATGAAAACACATTTTAGATGATTTAGATGCAATTACATTTCCCACATAAATAGCAGCATCATTAATGAATCACAAGCTTTGATCCGTATTAATTATAGAGCAGAAAGGCTTTGGGTAGGTTATTAAAGACAACATGCTGCTGTAATTTTGATTCAACATGAAGCCAGGGTCAGTATGACATTAACTATAACTCAAAGGAAATTTTTTAGACTATTATTTTTTTTCCCATCAGTTATATAGTAAGCCCCAGTCCTGTCCTGGGATTGATTAGTTGCATCCCAGCTTCTGTTCTGACATAGCCAATCATTGAGCAGAAGGGGGTGCTTGGTTTGGAAAGAATCCAACCCAAGTGGTAGAAAGTGGCATTGCAATATTTCAACATCCCATGAACGATCAGAATTGGATCAATATATTTTATATGAAATATTTATAACTATATAACGGAGAGAAGAGAGGAGAAGAGAGGAGAAGAGAAGAGATGGAGAGGAAAATACATGAGAAGAAGAGAATAACTTAGGAAAGAGAAGAGAGGAGAACAAGAGAAGAGTAGAGAAGAAGAAAAAGGAGGAGAGGAAAAAAGAGGAGAGAGAGGAGATGAGAAGAGATGAGAAGAGAGGAGAAGAGAGGAGAAGATGAGAGAAGAGAAGAGAGGAGAAGATGAGAGAAGAAAAGAGAGGAGAAGAGAGGAGAAGATGAGAGAAGAGAAGAGAGGAGAACATGAGAGAAGAGAAGAGAAGAGAAGAGAAGATGAAAGAAGAGAAGAGAAGAGAAGATGAGAGAAGAGAAGAGAAGAGAAGAGAGGAGAAGATGAGAGAAGAGAAGAGAGGAGAACGAGAGAAGAAAAGAGAAGAGAAGAGAAGAGAGGAGAAGATGAAAGAAGAGAAGAGAGGAGAAGATGAGAGAAGAGAAGAGAAGAGAAGAGAAGAGAAGAGAAGAGAGGAGAAGATGAAAGAAGAGAAGAGAGGAGAAGATGAGAGAAGAGAAGAGAAGAGAAGAGAAAAGAAGAGAAGATGAGAGAAGAGAAGAGAGGAGAATATGAGAGAAGAGAAGAGAAGAGAAGAGAAGAGAGGAGAACAGAGGAGAAGAGAAGAGACGAGAAGAGGAGAAGAGAAGAGAGGAGAAGAGAAGAGAGGAGAACAGAGGAGAAGAGAAGAGACGAGAAGAGGAGAAGAGAAGAGAGGAGAAGAGAAGATAGGAGAAGATGAGAGAAGAGAAGAGAAGAGGAGAAGAGAAGAGAGGAGAAGAGAAGATAGGAGAAGATAAGAGAAGAGAAGAGAAGAGAGGAGAAGATGAGAAAAGAGAAGAGAGGAGAAGAGAGGAGAAGATGAGAGAAGAGAAGAGAGGAGAAGAGAAGAGAGGAGAAGAGAGGAGAAGAGAAGAAAGGAGAAGATGAGAAAAGAGAAGAGAAGAGAAGATGAGAGAAGAGAAGAGAAGAGAAGAGAAGAGAAGAAAGGAGAAGATGAGAAAAGAGAAGAGAAGAGAAGATGAGAGAAGAGAAGAGAAGAGAAGAGAAGAGAAGAGAAGAGAAGAGAGGAGATGAAAGAAGAGAAGAAAAAAAAAGAAGAGTAGAAAAGAAGAAAAAAGAGAATAGGAAAGAAGAGAAGAGAAGAGAAGAGAAGAGAAGAGAAGAGAAGAAAGGAGAAGATGAGAAAAGAGAAGAGAAGAGAAGATGAGAGAAGAAAGGAGAAGATGAGAAAAGAGAAGAGAAGAGAAGATGAGAGAAGAGAAGAGAAGAGAAGAGAAGAGAGGAGATGAAAGAAGAGAAGAGAAAAAAAAATAAGAGTAGAAAAGAAGAAAAAAGAGGATAAGAAAGAAGAAAAGAGGAGAGAGAAGAGAAGAGATTAGGAGAGAAGAAAAGAAGGTTTTCTTGGCTGCCTCAACAGATCTGACTGCTCCAAGCAAGGACTCCATAAGATCTCTAAAGACTTTCCTTGGTATCAGACACAGTGACGTTAGCAGCAGGTGAGGTGGGGCCTTCATGGATCATATCAAGGAGTCTTATTTGCCCATGACCCTGTCATCAATTCACCGTTGGTCCTTTCTTGGCACACTTTTGCCTTCTTGACCTGCTTAAAGTTTCGGAGATGCTCTGATTCAGTCTTCCAGACACTTTTGCCAAAGTGGCTCAGATCCTTATGCTCGCCCATTTCTCCTGCTTTTAACACACATCACCCTCAGGAACTGACGGTTCACCTACTGCCTAATATATCCAGCCCTTGACAGATGCCACTGTAGATAAAGGTAATCAATGTTTTTGCTCGTCAGTGGTGCTAATGTAATGACTGGTCAGTGTATGTATATATATATATATTTGAGGTTGAGAGGAGTGAACTGTCCAAATATGTACTATCTAAATATTACGCCCCACCCCTACACTCCATATTCAGCCAATTCCCATTAAAGGCCACAGTACACCCGAGCGACCCTACAAAGACACTGCCTCCTGAATGTAGGCCATAAGTGGAGCTTCACAAGCCCGCGGTTTGCTCTCTTTTAACGCCTGCAGAAAACCCACGCCTTGGCTCTGAAGAGTAAATATGAACTGCACTTTAGCCAGGCTGACCTAATGACTAATGAGTCTATGATCCCTCACGTGACCCGGCCCAGGTACACACACGGTCCCTTAGGTGTGTGAACGTACGAGTGTGTATGCCCACACTCAGAGCCGCACGCGCGCGATGGACTCTCTGGATGTGTTCTACAGTGGAGACTACGACCCGCACGCTTCAGTCGCTTACGAGCGCGAGCCGCCCGCGTGCCGCTTCTCTCGCACTGCCGAGCCGCACGCGCTCTACTCCGACCCCACGTACCCACCGCTCCACCTCCAGCACACACAGCTCGCGGAGTACGCGCCCTGCGATCTGCCGGCCTGCCAGCATGCGGGAAGCGAGCAGGACCACCAGCCCATCTTGGGGTCTCCCGGGAAAGGCCCAGAGAGTGATGAGTATCCGCCAGTAACCGAGCAGAGCCGGGGCGGCGAGGAGGGAGCAGGGCACGCAGCCTTTCCATGGATGAGGGCGCTGAGAACACAGGCCTGCCAAGCACCTGTTACAGGTGAAGCTTTCAACAAGTGGATGTTTATTCAACCCACGCAGAAATATCCACAGTTACAGTGAAGGGCAAATGAGTTAAAGGGTTAAATTACGTTTAATGAAATGAATAAAAAGAAAGCATCATTTAAAGTTAAAAGTAATAATTAGTTAAAAGAAAATTACAAATATTGTCATATATAACTAGTATATCTAGACCCAAATGAACTTTTATAATGATAACTCTAACAGAACAGAACCTCTAATGGTGTCAAATTCACCCTATGTGTAGAACTGTTACAGTACTGTTTTTATAGTGTTAAATTACCTTGCATTGTACTGAGTCTACTGTTATCCTGTAAAATAAGCTCTTTTTGTACTTAATGAACTAGTATAGGGTTAAATTAATTCATATAGAACTAAATGAACTAGTATAGGGTTAAATTAATTCATATAGAACTAAATGAACTAGTATAGGGTTAAATTAATTCATATAGAACTAAATGAACTAGTATAGGGTTAAATTGATTTATACAGTTCTGAATCAACTCTCACTATGTCAGCTTAACTGTTACAGTTGTACAGTAATTGTACTGAATCTACAATCATTCTGTTAAATAAGCTCTTTTAGTCCATAATTAATTATTTGTGTAAAATCAACTAGTACTGAATTATCTATTATAGTGTTAAATGAACTCTTATAGTACTGAATTATCTATTATAGTGTTAAATGAACTCTTGTAGTATTGAATGATCAATTATAGGGTTAAATGAATTCTTATACTACTGAATGATCTATTATAGTGTTAAATTAATTCTTGTAGTACTGAATTATCTATTATAGTGTTAAATTAATTCTTGTAGTACTGAATTATCTATTATAGTGTTAAATGAACTCTTATAGTACTGAATGATCTATTATAGTGTTAAATGAACTCTTGTAGTATTGAATTATCAATTATAGGGTTAAATGAATTCTTATACTACTGAATGATCTATTATAGTGTTAAATGAATTCTTGTAGTACTGAATGATCTATTATAGTGTTAAATTAATTCTTGTAGTACTGAATTATCTATTATAGTGTTAAATGAACTCTTATAGTACTGAATGATCTATTGTAGTGTTAAATGAACTCTTATACTACTGAATGATCTATTATAGTGTTAAATAAATTCTTATACTACTGAATGATCTATTATAGTGTTAAAATAATTCTTATAGTACTGAATGATCTATAATAGTGTTAAATGAATTCTTGTAGTACTGAATGATCTATTATAGTGTTAAATTAATTCTTGTAGTACTGAATGATCTATTATAGTGTTAAATGAACTCTTATACTACTGAATGATCTATTATAGTGTTAAATGAATGTTTATACTACTGAATTATCTATTATAGTGTTAAATGAATTTTTTATAGTACTGAATGATCTATTATAGTGTTAAATGAACTCTTGTAGTATTAAATTATATATTATAGTGTTAAATGAACTCTTATACTACTGAATGATCTATTATAGTGTTAAATGAATTCTTGTAGTACTGAATGATCTATTATAGTGTTAAATGATTTTTTATAGTACAGAATTATCTATTATAGTGTTAAATGAACTCTTATAGTACTGAATGATCTATTATAGTGTTAAATTTATTCTTATAGTACTGAATGATTTATTATAGTGTTAAATGAATTCCTGTAGTACTGAATGATCTATTATAGTGTTAAATGAATTCTTGTAGGACTGAATGATCTATTATAGTGTTAAATGAATTCTTGTAGTACTGAATGATCTATTATAGGGTTAAATGAATTCTTATAGTACTGAATTATCTATTATAGTGTTAAATGAATTCTTGTATTACTGAATGATCTATTATAGGGTTAAATGAATGTTTATACTACTGAATGATCTATTATAGTGTTAAATAAATTCTTATACTACTGAATGATCTATTATAGTGTTAAATTAATTCTTATACTACTGAATGATCTATTATAGTGTTAAATGAATTCCTATTCTACTGAATGATCTATTATAGTGTGAAATGAATTCTTATATTACTGAATGATCTATTATAGTGTTAAATGAATGTTTATACTACTGAATTATCTATTATAGTGTTAAATGATTTTTTATAGTACAGAATTATCTATTATAGTGTTAAATGAACTCTTATAGTACTGAATGATCTATTATAGTGTTAAATTAATTCTTATAGTACTGAATGATCTATTATAGTGTTAAATTAATTCTTATAGTACTGAATGATCTATTATAGTGTTAAATGAATTCTTGTAGTACTGAATGATCTATTATAGTGTTAAATGAATTATTGTAGTACTGAATGATCTATTATAGGGTTAAATGAATTCTTATACTACTGAATGATCTATTATAGTGTTAAATGAATTCTTGTAGTACTGAATGATCTATTATAGTGTTAAATGAATTATTGTTGTACTGAATGATCTATTATAGTGTTAAATGAATTCTTGTATTACTGAATGATCTATTATAGGGTTAAATGAATTCTTATAGTACTGAATTATCTATTATAGTGTTAAATGAATTCTTATAGTACTGAATTATCTATTATAGTGTTAAATGAATTCTTATAGTACTGAATTATCTTTTATAGTGTCAAGTGAATTCTTGTAGTACTGACTGATCTATTATAGCGTTAAATGAATTCTTGTAGTACTGAATGATCTATTATAGTGTTAAATAAATTCTTGTAGTACTGATTTATCTATTATAGTGTCAAGTGAATTCATATAGTACTGAATGAACTATTGAAGTGTTAAATTAACTTTTACAGTGCTCAATTAACTCCTGCAGTGCTTTTAGAGTGTTAAATTGTAGTGTCACATGTATTGATATAGATTTCCTGCACTCAAAGAAGGATTATCTCTTGAGGTGTGTCACATTCTTTCTAATAGTTCTGGATTAACTCATTTATTTAACTGGATTTATATAGAATCCAACACTTGATTCAACACTGAGCTGCTCCAGTACTGTACATAGATGAGTCAACAACATGCTAAAACAGTGGTGTAAAGGCTAATACAACCCTGTACTTAGTAATTCAACAACAAAGCGTTTGCTGTGTAGCATCCAAATGATTTGCTCAGGATGTTTGGTAGAACCAGATTCCTTGCAGCCCTGTAGTCCACCTGCACTGCATGGTGTTGATGAAATGAGGTATCTGATTTAGCAGGAAAGACACACCTGTGCAACACAAAGCTCTGGCGTCCAGGTAGACAACAGAAGATTACTTTACTTTCAAGTGTAGAAATGTAAAACCTGATGAGGTATTTGTCCCACTGTATCAAAGGTTACTTCTGCGAGGACTCGGAAGAGCATAAGCGCAGCCGGACAGCGTACAGCCGGGCTCAGCTGCTGGAGCTGGAGAAGGAGTTCCTCTTCAACAGGTACATCTCCAGACCTCGCAGGTACGAGCTGGCCACCAGCCTCAACCTCACCGAGCGCCACATCAAGATTTGGTTCCAGAACAGGAGGATGAAGTGGAAAAAAGAGGAGGCAAAGAAGCGCGGAAGCACGGAGAGCAAGGAGAGCAAGGAGCAGCATGTGGACCCCACCAGCACAACATGATGGAAAAGGCTGAAATGGACAGGTGATGGCCTTTATCGCACCTGCCTACTGTGGCAGTTAGAAAGGCCTGGACGAGGAGCATTTCACAAGAATTCGAGCACTTTAATGGTAGATTCCATTAAAATAACATTATTAAATGAAATATGACTATGTGCAACATACATTACATGGCTTCAGTTCCAAAGGCCTACAGGTTTGATATACAGGCCAGAAGTAGCAACATCAGAGGTTTGACTGAAATGATACAGAAATAGCAACAGTTTTAGAAATAAATTATTTGGATGTTTGTACAGAATTATTTTATATCCTGTAAATGCTAAGTGCTTCAGGTTTACACTGCTGTTTGTAGCTTTATAATAACATTTGATGGACGATGTTTTTGATGGATTCAATTATAGGAAAGAAACCCACATGCAATTATATGCATTGTTATTTAAAATAATAATAATTAAAACTCAACTATGACTCTCGGCTCGAGATCTTGCATTTTTTTTTAAACACAGAGTGTTGGGCTGCCTGTTATTTACCTGTTATAATTCCTCTTCTGATATGGGCTTAGCTATGACCCGGCTGATTCTTTGAAGCAAGTTCTTGTCTAATCTAATCTTTTCTTTTTGTCTTTTTGTGCTGGTTTTCTTTGACTTGGGCTGCTGGGCGCCTGCCTGATCTCCAGATTCTACAGTATCTGTTTCCAGTAGGCCTGAGGATTGATTGTTTAATTAATGGGTGTTGATAGATCCTTGCACCTTATCACGTCAAGTGCAAAGGAACTTATGAAAGGCCACATGGGCTCTGGCTTTATCATGAGAAAGGGAAAGAGCCTCGCTGCCCTGCAACTCCTCAGATCAAGACTGACTTTTGCCCTGCCCTGTGTTTGAACAAGCAAGTGACGTCAAACCCGGCTGATGGTGGAGAAAATGCATGTCACCAAGCAACGCGAGTCAATAATAATAATAATAATAATAATAATAATAATAATAATAATAAATGATATTATGGTATTAATAATAATATTATGATATTAATAATAATATATGATAATAATGAATGAATGGTCTGGGTAAACACGCTATGAGGCACCTTCGCCTGGTAGGTGGGACCCCCAGCGGCAGGTCAGTAGGGGAAGTGTGGGGGGCGCGCGGCTCTGCTCTCAGTCTCTGCTCTGACTCAGCCCTTTGTTTAAACCGTGACGTGCGCGCGTGAGTCTAAGAGGTGGAACTGCCCAGGTGAAAAAAGGCCTGGCCTTCCTGGAGCTCAGTGCAGCAGACGAAGCACGGCCGTTTCAGTACGCTGGACAGCGCGACGCCGAGAGACAGAGACAGAGAGGGTCCAGCATAACTGACCAGTAAAAGACCTGCATGATCCAATTGAAACCAACTGGGCGCTTCTATTAAATCAAGTTCCCAGACATGTGTGGAGTGAAGCAAACATTAGACAGGAGTTACGTAGAAGGCAGCAATCCAGATGATATCAAAAACAGGGAAACAGCTATTCTAGCGGTTTGTAGAAGACACCAGTGTACTGCTTATTTTAGATGAATGAATGATGAATGACTCTAGACGTTTTAATCCAGTAAAGATCAGTATAAGATCAGACTTCCAAAATTCACAAAACGCCCATGATCATGGTTGATTTTCCAGAAACAGAAAATAGCAAGTAAGTAATAATTCAATAAGTGATATTAGCTTTAAATATGATCGTCCTTATTATTTTGATAACTTATCTTTCTCAAAGGGAGAATTCAGATTTTCCTGCCTGATGTAAAGGCCCACACTGGGGATATAAAGAAAGAAAGAAAGAAAGAATAAATGAGACATAAACAAATAAAACACCCATTCCTATGAATCGTGTTGTTGATGTGAAAATTATCGAATTAAACTTTAAATTAATTAAATTACATTACATTTTCTGCACATTTCAGAGCATAACATTTATTTATTTGCTGAATTTAGCAACATAAATCATATACAATGTGCCATAAGCACATTTTGTAACCCAGTATGTTAAATAAAGCAAATAAGCAATAATTGCGCTCTTAAATATGCAGCACTGAATTTCTGTAGAGGATGAGCTCATTTAAGTACCTGATCATTTCTATTCAGAGAGGAAATCAACAGAACTTCAGGGTAGATCACATTTTCTCCACTGTTTCCAGACCTTCATCACATTCATTGAAATCTGTGGACTGTTACTGTGTCCAGATGTCTGACCCTTCTAGATCTGGCCTGTGTGTGTGTGTGTGTGTGTGTGTGTGTGTGTGTGTGTGTGTTTCACTGTGGCCTGTGTGAAGACTGCTGCATTAATAATGACCTGCCGTGATTAGTTCTCAATCAGTGAGAACAGTAGAGGTGCTGTGATGTCGGAGGTTGTTCTGGTGACTTTAATATGGTTTAATGGGTTTGTTTTTGTATTAACATTATCTTGAGTCCAGTTTAATGACTTTCAAGAGCCCTTAACTCTCTCTCTCTCTGTGTGTGTGTGTGTATTGAAAAATGAGTGAATACGCCACCATGTGGTGGCTAACTGGAAAATGCAGGATCAAATTTCAGACAGGGCAGCGCCCTCAGCTCACTAACGTTCACACAGGGGTTTAAGCATCACTTCAGCCATACAGCAAAAACACAGGATCTTTACTATCTGTCTAACAGTCCTCTCCTTCCTCTAGTTTTACTTTTCTTTTTTTTATTCTTTCTGTCTTTTCTTTCTTTTATTTTTATTCATTCATTTTGTCTTTCTTTTATCTATCGTTTTTTTCCTTTTCTTCTTTTTTTATTATTTCATTCTTTCTTTTTTCCTTTTTTTAGTTTCTTCATTTTTTTTCTTTCTTTCTTTTTTCTTTTCTTCTTTTTTCCTTTCTTTCTTTTTTTTAGTTTCTTCTTTTTTCATCCTTTCTTTTTTCCTTTTTTAGTTTCTTCTTTTTTTCTTTCTTTCTTTTCTTCTTTTAATCTTTCTTTCTTTTTTCTTTTTTTCAGTTTCTTTTTTTTTCTTTCTTTTTTCTTTTTTCAGTTTCTTCTTTTTTTCTTTCTCTCTATTTCTTTTCTTCCTTTTTATTTCTTCCTTTTTCTTGTTTTTTTCTTTCTTTTCTTTCATTTTTCTTTCTTTTTTTCTTACTTCTTTTTCCTTCTTTCTTTTCTTCTTTTTATCTTTATTTATTTTGTTGTTCTATGTCGTTTTCTTTTTTTATTATTTTCTTCATGTTTTTCTTTCTTTCTTTCTTTTGTCTGTTCATTTTTATTGTTTTTTTTTCCTGTTTTCTTTCTTTCATTTATTCTTTTTTCTTCCTTTCTTTTCTTCCTTTTTCTTTCTTTCTTTTTTTCTCTCAGCTTTTTCTGTTTCATTTGACATGCGTCATAAAGAGATTGTTCGGTAAAGTAAAATACTACTTTGCATTTATTATTCTCACAGCTGTTGCCAAAAGTGTTTCCACTACAGTAATAAAGCCAGAAAATTCCCAACAAAGATAAACTTTGTGTGTGATTTGTGTGCACGTGTATATCTATGTATGTATGTGTGCGTAATCTGGTGTCAGTAGCCCAGAAAAGCTGGCATCCCACAGCTGGAGTCCCCTCGGCCCCTCCAGCATGCACATTCGTCCCATAGCCCGCATTCCTCCCTAGTTAAAGGTGAACAGGCCCCTCCACTGAGCCATACTGAATTACATTAAATACACAGAGCACTACATTTCAGCAGCTAAACTATCGGTGGAGAGAAAGAAGAACAAAGTTCAGAGCTGAGAAACAAACCAGGAGAGACTGCAAGCATGGGGCAAAGTTAAGGCAGTTAAAGAATTGATTTGTTAGGCCCTCTTTCCCAAGAGCATCTTGGTGTTCAGATCTTCGTCAGTGGGAGAGAAAGTTCAGAGGGATGTTTGCTTGGCAATTCAAGAGTCTTCTTTGTGCTACGATAGTTTTGGCAAACCAAGCCATGTTTAGAGAGAACTCTGATTAGACCATTGATTTGTTAGATTACTGTTAGATTTGCTGAGGCAGTGTTGATTCGGGCAGGGGCAGTTGGAATTTGGGACCTAGTTGGTGAACTGTCTCTGTTTTGGTCCTGCTAAATCCTCTTCTAAATCAAGGTTCCTGAAGGTTCTCGGCTTAGAAATGTTCATCTCTAAAAAAGGTTCTTCATACTGATACATCTGTAAAAAGCAACTTCAGACTCAGATATACCTAAAGGGATCTTTGATCCCATACACCTCAAAAAAGCTTCTTCAGAGTCATGCATCTCTTAAAAGGTTCTTCAGACTTTGAACATCTCAAAATGGTTCTTCATAGTCAAGCATCTTCTCTAAAACGGTTCTTTGGACTCATGCATGTCTAAAAAGGCTCTTCAGATTCAGATTCATTTACAAAAGTGATACCATTACACTGACACCATTTGAAGGGTTCTTCGGGATACCAAACATGGTTCTTCTGTAGCATCGCTCTGAAGAACCCTATACAGGACCTTTATTTGCAAGTGGTTGAGTTGAGCTGGTTGCTCAAGACCTGCATTGCAATAAAAGCCTATTTCTGAGTCTGTAGCTGTGAATATGCTGCTCATGTAATGAACAATTCTCAGAGAAATAAAAGCAGGGCCAGGCGAGTTAAGCACGCAGAACCGCTGCTGGCCGCAGTGCCGCTCACTTCAGTCTGTTCAAATTGCTCCAAGCTGCTCCACGGGATCAAGGTGGAGAGGATGGCGGAGCAGATCGAGGCTCCGAGATTAGGTTCCTTTTGTGCCGGAGAACAAGGCACTCTGTTCTTTTTGCGCGCTCGTGCTGCAAGCAACATGTGGAAGTCATTGTGGACGAGCGGGCCGTGCGAGGGGGCGCTGCGGGGCGGATTCCTCCAAAGACGAGGGGCTAGGGGGCAGAGCGGGATAACATGGGGGTAAGCGGGAGGGGGGTTGTCGAGTCTGGCCCCGGGGTCTGGGTCAGTCAGCTGGGCAATGAGGCAAAAAGGTGGGCTCAGCGGAGTGGAGTGTTGCGGGCGGTGGTGGGGGGTGGGTGTGTGTGTGGGGGGGGTGACTTTGGACCTTCTACAACTTTAAAGGTCATCCAGCTGAGAGAAGAGGCAGTCGAGCTGCGGCTGTGTTTTTATAAGAATCAGATTATGTGAAGAGTGGAAGTTCTTTAAGGACAGCTTATTAGACCAGACTTGGAGAGAGAGAGAGAGAGAGAGAGAGAGAGAGAGAGAGAGAGAGAGAGAGAGAGAATTGGGAAGAATGGGAATGAAAGAGATGTGAATGTTTTAAGGACAATATGTGAGACAGGAGCGAGGGGAGAGTGAATTCAGAGAGAGGCTGAGACACAACGGGGCTGCATGTGAGGCTGTTTGTGGTGTTAGAGCGCCCTCTGTCTGTGTGCTGGAGTGGAGGCGTTCACACAACAAATGGAGCTGCCGAGCTAAAGCAGCTCATTAAAGGCAAATCTCGCAAAGCACGACGTGTTATAACCGCTATTAATGCAGACAGCGGTGGACGGTGGGCAGGCATCTTGCAAACCTTAAGGGGGGGAGCGGGGAGGGGTGGGGGGGTATTTAATGTTTAAACCATAGTGCAATAACTAACAACTATAAATAAAAATATATAATATGACAAAATATCCCAAATACCCGTCTATGCTGGTGCAGTGCGCGTGTTTCCACACTTTAACTTTAACTCGCTGTAAAAGAAAGGAAAAGCTCTTCTAGTGAGCCTCTCCAGTTCTACAAGAGAGGGCCTCACTCAGACTTGCAAGAGGAAAAAAAAAAACCATACGCCACCCAGCTGCGAATACAGGACTTTTATTTTGGAGAGAGGTCCAGGGGGAGGGAGGGGGCTCCTCCTCAGAGCTATTTACTCAGACGCAGATGATTATTGGTTGGGGAAGGATGGACTGTAAGAGTAAGGCAGAGTTAGAGCGCTGCGCTGCTGGAGCAGTCAGGAGAACAGCGGAGGAACAGCGCAGAGTGGAGGAGACTACGAGAGGACACTAAACACACACACACATACATACACACACACATACATACAGACGAGTGGAACAGGACGGCTGAGGACCCTCACTGGACTACTTTACTGGAGCTATTCAACTCGTTCTTTTTTCTTTCTTTGGTCAAGTGGGGACGACAAAAGGATTTTGAGAAAAGGTATTGTGTGAGTAAATTGGTTTAGTGAGACTAATTGGTTTCTTTTGAAGGCACTGGAGATGCAGACAGGATAGAAACATTTTAATTAGGCTAATTAGGAAGAAAGAAAAACGCAGTTTTTTCAGTTAACCAACAGATTGATGCGTTTTTTCGTTTATTTATTTATTTTATTTTTTTAAACATTCTCATTTTAGGCAGAACAAAAAGCTGAGTGGGTTTTTTATTGTTCACTTTTTTTTTTTTTTACGTTTTTTCAGAGCAGACATAACAGTGCCGTTTTAATTAGGCTAATTACTAAGAAAAACAGGACCCTCGGGATTACTGAGCATTTCCTCGACCAAAGCCCATCATTACACTAAATTAAAAAAAAGGCCAGATTTTTTGGCGCCGTTAACTCCTCTGCAGTGGATCCATCACTTTCAGTCTCCTGGACGCGCGGGATGGAAGGATCTTTGCCCCTCTTCTAGTCTGATTTGCGCGCAAAACTTTGCGCAGCCCAGCTCGGAGCTTTACCATCTGGCCTGCAGTCCAAACTAATGACAAACACATTTCACAGCGGATTCCAGCTTGCTTGCCTTTCCCGCTCCGAGGACCAAAAGGAATACCATGCATCTGGATTACTGGGTTTATCGTTTTGACCTGCATGGATGAGGCCGTGCATCGGTGCAGAGCCAACTTTATGCGTTAAAAGACGCGCGTTGGTCGTGCGTAACGTGCGTAAAGGCTTTGCAGCAGTTGGACGGCTCAGGATGCTGGTCAGAAAAAGCTGCTGCGCGACTCCAGCCCACCCTACCCCCTACACCATTCCCATGGAAATCCATTTGTGCGCGCGTGGGACGGGGCCGGAGCGGGACCGTTGACGCTGCGAGTGCCTGCTCGCGCTCAGCTGTTGCCCCACGGTGGCACATCCGCAGCGTTTGGCGCTCTGGAGCGCATCTGTGTGTGGGAGGAGGGAGCAAGAGAGAGAGACAGAGAGATGAGATGGTCTAACTCAAACTTGCTCTCTCTCTCTCTCTCTGTCTAAGCTGAATGCACTCACTCAGGTTAGGAGTGTGTGTGTGTGAGAGAGAGAGAGTGAGGTGGCTGGACACACTCTTCGGATTCCCACGCGAGACGCTGCAGCAGTGTGGAGAGGGCTCGCCTAATCGTGTAATTACAGCCCCTCTCTGCGGGGGTAATTGGCCAGGGGTGATTACCCCCCGTCCGCGCGCACACAGGAGAGCTCGAGCAAAAGGCACAGTGGCGTCTGGAGGCAGTAAAGTGAAAACAGGAGGTGCCCCCCACCCCCCATCCCCCTCCGTGCCCCCCTGCATGTCTCTTTACTACTTAACGCTAACTTTGAAGTTAACTTCACTACAAAACACAGCCCTAAGTGTTTCTATTACTGCGTGCAGCACATCTTCATATGTGATATAAGATATATACATCATATATTTCGATATATGGGATACAACGGTAGTCGCGACTAAAAGCCAGTATAGGGGACTCCTGTGCTTTACATCAGCTCCCTGCGCTCCTTCTCTCCAGGACACCGCCAGATAAAGGGCGCGCGTCCCGTTACACACACTGCAGACGAGTCTGTCTGGAGAAGCTGTTTAGATAAGGAGAGCAATGCCACGAAGGACAGACAGGGAAGACTAAACAACGCTTGGAAAGAGCTGGAAAACTCTGGATTTCTGGAAGTGCCAAAGCTTTTGCAAAACTGGAATTTCATTGCTTGTTGACTACTTCATGGGACACATGGGCGCAGAGTGGCAAAGAAAACTTTGTGGAACTATAAGAAACCCCATTTGTGGAACTGTGGACTTCTAAGGAACGAGATTTTTGGCACAAATGTGAACTTGTTTGATGGTTTTATGTAAAAAAAAAAAAAAAGAAAACAAGCCATTTACACTCTAATCCACTGTCTGCAGAATGGGCTGCGCTGAGCTGGCCGCTCTGCTAAACCCTGTACGTTGTCGCCCCCTAGTGATCCCGACCACACAATCTGCTCCGCTCTCCGGCAAATATTGGCGTCCCTGTATTGATTCAACGCCGTCCAACGTTTTTATAGACATACCTCAGGATAGGTCCTGTCCAGAAGCGTGCTTTACAGCCGATGATTCAGTGCAGTTCTGTATTAGAGCTGATCCAACACCGGGGGGAAGTCCCCTTTTCACTCAAAACCAGCTGCAGATATCCTGAGTGAAGAGGGCAGCTAATAAAAACACAGCGCACTGAATGCGCCGTATAGACTCAGCTGCCCTCAGCACAAAACGCGTCGTCTGCAGCACTGTTTATATTAATAATCAGCGAGTGTAAAGTTACAGAAGCATAACTCAGCTTTCCCTTTTCATTCCAGCTGAACTCGATCTGAGCGACCATGGGGACTGTGAAGACACATCTCCTTCTGGGGGTTGTCTTTCTAGGAGTCCTGGCAGGTAAGGACAAGAAAGAAAGAAATGGAAAGAACGAAGAAAAAAGAAAAGAAAAAGAAAATGAACTAAAAAAGAGAACAAAATAATAATAATAATAATAATAATAATAATAAAGAGAAGAAAGAACATGGAAATTTAAGTAAATTAAATATGTCAGGAACAAAATTAGACGAAAAAATATAAAAACATAAATAATTAAAAAAGGAACTAAAAGAAAAAAACTGAAATAAAAAGAAAATGAAGTAAAGAAAATGAAAATTTAAAACTAAATAAAGAAACGGAACAGAGGTAGAATAAACCATGAAAAGAGACAAAAAAGAAAGGAAGAAAAAAAAAAAAAAACAGAAATAAAAGAAAAGGAGACAAAGACAGTATGAGAGGCATGAATAAATAAATAAATAAATGAAGGAAAAAAGAAAGCTAAATTATCCACGAAAAGACGAACCGAAGAAATAAAATGAACGCAAATTATAAAAGATGACTAAAACTAATAAAAAGAAAACAATAAAGAATAAAACACAAAATAAGGGGAAAAAAACAGAAAGAGCAGAAACAGGACAATCAAAAGGCAGAACGAAGGAAAGAAAATAGGAGAGAAAAATAAAACTTGAGGTAAAAGACGATGTTTTTATTCGACCTGTTCTACTGAAATCTCTCTCTCTCTCTCTGTGTGTGTGTGTGTGTGCAGATGTGTGGAAGGTCGTGTGTGATCTTCCTCCTCCAACCATCGTTTCTGATGAGACGCAGTTCGTGCTGGAGCCGCACTCTGTCTTCAATATCAGCTGCACGGGGAAGGAGAGGGTGCTGTGGGAAGAGCCGTTACCGAGGAACACGCACGTGCTGCCGGGGTATTACACCGCCACGCTGCTCATAGACGACGCCGCGGCTTTCCACACCGGATATTACACCTGTGTTTACGAGACGGAGAAGGCAGACCCCGCCAGCATCTACATCTTCGTACCGGGCAAGTATTACAGCACGACACCCTCAAGAAACAGGCCCACTCCAAGTCCACTCGCCCGGGCCTATTTTAATGCTCCGCGCTCATTTTAATGTCATCACCTCCCACTCTCCTGCCTGTCGAGGGGTAGGAAGTCATTACACCTAATCTAGCTACTACAGCCAGATTAAGTGCTCTCTGTCATCATCTGACAAAACATTGATTTTCAGATGATCACTCAGATGTTTTATGCTTGCTGGTGCATAAAAATAAGAAAATCTGGGCAAGTCTGAATCTGAAAGCCAGTGAAGGCACATGGGAGGTCATTTTGTAGCTTTCTGTCATGTAGAATTGTACTAGAATTGCACACAATTTATAAAACAACCCCAACATCTCTTTAGAAGTCCCCTTCGAAATAGCCTCAAATTAGTGCTCAAACTCCTACTTGACTGTAAGAACTCTGTCATCCCCAGATCCTGAAGTCCCATTCGTGTCAGAGGAACCTAACGTTCATCAGGTCATAGCCTGGCAGTCCCTCATCCCGTGCCGCGTTACAAACCCACAGTCCAGCGTACTTCTCCGGACCCTGCCAAATGGAGATGAGGTCCCAGCCCTGTATGACCCCAGTCATGGCTTCTTTAGCTTATTTACTCCTGGCCTCTATGTGTGTGAGACTGTCGTCAATGGCAAGGTAGTCCAGAGCGTGGTGTACTCAGTGGGAGACGAGCCTGGTAAGCCTAGTTTTATTTATAAGTGACTCCTGAAAGTTTTTTTTTTTTTTTTCTAAAGTGCTAATTTGACTAAAGCCACCTACATGTGGGTGTGTGGGTGCTCCTTTCAGATATGGATTTCAGTGTAGAATTGAGAGTCAGTCAGCATGAAGTGAATAAGGGTGAAGCTTTTAACCTCACCTGCGAAACTCCACCTGGGACTCAGTACATCCAGCAGTGGCTGCACCCCAGCAAACAGGTAAACAAACTTCACCTTCTGTTCTGTCGGCGCCACTCCTGCTTTTAGGGGTTTTAAAGAGCCACTTTTGGTCACCATTTCAGTGGCTGGTTCCTTTCCATGTTGAGTAATCTAGATTGTAGAGGGAGGTCCATGTGGAAGTGGCAAAACCAACTTGGTTCTAAAAAGAATTATCTAATAAAAGGTTAAGTGACCCAAAGTGGTTGTTCTCGGACTTTACAGCAGTTACTTTTAACTGGTCTGTCTTTGATAAAAGTTGTGCCATGACCCGCAATCTCCCTAAATAACAGTTAATGCAGAGAAATATTTGCATAGAAAAGAAATCCCTAGAAAATATGTGTGTGTGTTCTCTGAGCGATCTCTGTGTCACATGTGCCAAATGAGTGTGTGACTGTCAGTGAGAGATCAAAGGGGGCCTGTTAGTGCTGAGCCATTTGGTCTAGAGTGTTTATGAGTGGCTTGGCCAGCATATGGAGTTTAGTGAGTGACCACAAACCAGTTCAAACCAATCAGTTGACCAAAAAGTCCATTTCAAAGTCCCCCCCCCCCTTTAAAATTGCATTCTGGATTTTAACTTTCTTAAAGCCTTTTTAGAACCTTCTGCAGTCTGGAAACTGGAAACATGAATTTTAATGAATTTGTAAGTTTACATCAGTGAACATCAGTAGATGTTCGGGTGGTCTGTAACAGGACCTCCCTCTAGGAGATCCAAAGCGGAATTGAGACGGGCCTGCACAGGGTTCCTCTGGATGCTTTTGGCTCTCTTCTGCAGCTCTTTTCCAGCTTCCCATAAGAAAGAAATCATGTCCACTGACAGATAAATATTCTTCCAAACAGCACAGACTGAAGCCAGCATCAAACCTGGTCAGAGAGAGAAAAAGAGCAAGACTAGAGCAGATCTTTTGGGCAGGATGTTTTATAGACTGGAGCAGATGTTAAAGAGAGAGTGAGTGATAGAGGACGGGGCTAGTTTGGGTTAGTTTGAAATAACCTACCGTAGTACATGTTTACCTGTTATTATGTGCTTTTAATACATAATTCATAACTGGGTGTGACTCTCTTTCTTTCTCTCAACTCCAGGCTGTAGGTGCTGTTCAGATGAAGCAGACGTTTCCTGATAAGGTTGTGTACATCCTCAGTATCCCACATGCTTCGGTGGCTGACTCTGGCTTCTATGAGTGCTCTGTCACTGATCAGTTCAGTTCCCTGACCAGGTCCTCAAGTGTGACCGTCAACATCCACGGTAAGTGTCCCTGTCCCTGTCCCTGTCATTGTCGATTGCAACATACTTAACTACATTCATCATCCAAAGGATGCTGATTTTTTTTTGACTGAACTAAACAGCCTTTTTTTGCGTCACAGAGACTTCATTCGTGGTTCTGGATCACAGTGGTATTGGAACAGAAGAAACGGCCCCTCTTTTGGAGGAGACCGAGTTCACCATCTACATCAAATCTGACACTAATCCAAAGGTTACCTGGTTCAAAGATGACCAGGTGTTGACTGGCATCTATGTGACCACCAATACTATTCTGCTAGAAGACAAAAGGTAAGAATGAGACACAATGCGTTACATTCTCAGTGTATCAGGTTGATACCCGTTTCACTGTTGCTACAATATGTGCTAGTGCCTAATTAGCTTTAACTACAGCATGCACTGTCCATGTCAAAATGATAAATAATCATAGTGATCTGTAATCACTTTACTAAAATGTAACAGGTTGATATTATTATATTAGACCTATGCCACATTCCAGTCTGGAACCAGGCCTGTGTGATCAGCATCTCTTTTCTATAAAGGTACGAGAGTGTTTTGGTCCTGCGGCACCCAGTAGAAGAGGACAGCGGCATATACAAGATTGTAGCTTCAGCTGGCTCACGGAGTGCTGAGTTCTCCTTCAAACTTCATGTAAAAGGTAATGCACCGTCTGTCATATGACCGATGTCCTGGGTCCTCATTGACGGTTAAGTGACTGGTGTTGTTTAGTAGTTTAGGATTGTAGTCAATAGTCTAGACTACATAGTGACGGTTGGTGTGTTCTGTGTCCTCTCCAGCGCCTGAGCCACCGTTGCTGCAATCTGGGATGCCTCCATTAATCTGGCCCAGGAAGGAGGTCATGGTGATGTCCCTTCACTCCACGTTCAGACTAACGTGTCGAGGTCAGGATGAGCTGGTCTGGAGCACCCCTACCTACAGCAGTGAGCCGACGATTAAAAATAAAAGCGGTCTCTATGTCTCAACAATAAGCATAGAAAATGCTACAGCAATGCATACAGGGGACTACACCTGCTATTACGAGAACGGAAATCAGACAGACGAGGCCAGCATCTACATCTATGTACCAGGTATGGAACAAGAGAGGAGGGGGGGGGGGGGGGTGCTGGGAGGTTAAAAAAAAGAGGAACAGACCTGCATTTTACTACATTTGCTTATTATATTGGTACGTTGGAATACATTTTACATTGCTTCCTTAGAAAACAGCTGTACATGCTTTCAAAGGTTTATGTCACCCACTTTCCTAAAGGTCATAGCAAGATGGTAGAGCTGGCATTAATTTGAACACTTAAAAGTCTCATTTCAATGACCTTTAAGTAATGGTTCAAATATCAAATGTACAAACCCTTCACCGTATGCAGCCAATCAGCATAGACATGTTAGCTTTTTTCTTTTTGCCATTTAGCTAAAAGGCTGATGTTGCTAACAAGCAAGGGAAGCTTATATAGCTCAGTTTTCTTCCTTTTTCTTCACCCCAGATCCAAATTTGCTGTTCGTGCCCTCCCTGGTGCCCTTTGGTAATCATGTGCTGACAAGTCATGATGAGATGGAGGTTCCGTGCCGCGTGTCAGACCCCAGTGCCAATGTGACTCTGGTCCATGTGGAGACCCAGCAGCCAGTGCCTGCTCGCTACGACAGCAAGAGGGGCTTTCTGGGCCTCTTCACTGCCGGAACGTATGTATGCCAGGCCCTTGTAAACGGCGAGGAACATGAGAGTGAGGAATACATTGTCCACGGCTGGACAGGTGAGTTTACACAATTCACTTAATATAGTAATGTTGGGCTGGTGTTATGGCAAAAAAATAGTAGGTCACGATACTTAAGGATATTTTCACAATGCACAATACATGTCATGCATGTACACACAAAGACGAAATGCACTAGTAGTGACCCTCACTCTTTTTCTCTGTTTTGCTCTATATTAGGAGGTCCAGAGTTGCGTATTGAACTAAAGGCAGAAAAGAAGGCTTTGCTTGTTGGAGAGACCCTCACTGTGAACTGTGTAGCAAAAGGCAGCGAGATGCTGGAGGATCACTGGAAATATCCTGGCAAGCTAGTAAGACAGACACTCCAGTGTTTTTTAGCTTAATCTCTATCTATAGCACATGTTCTATGTTTCTGTTTTTGTTTGTTTGTTTAAAAAAAGCATTAAACTAACCAGTTGTTGATGGCAATCAACTATATGCTACTTAAAAAGTGTTTTGTCTATAATAACATGGCCTTATGATTAATGACTTCTCACCTACATGTTGTCTCAGTTAGCACTACAGCTAGGTTGCATTCAAATGCCCCTTTTTCAGCTTTTGTTCTTTTAGTGAAGGAAAACCTCTTTAAAGTAAACGTTGTCCCTGTGTCTCTTTTTTGCCTGTCGCTCTCTCTTAGGCTGGTCGTGGAGTGAAGACGGTGAAGGAGAATAAGAGAGATCAGGAAATTCACTACACTCTGACTGTGTCTGATGCCACAGCTAAAGACGGTGGAGTCTATACCTGCTCTATCACAGACATTATGAGCAGCGAGAGCCAAACTAAAGAACTCACCATTACTGTCTATGGTACAAAAAAAAAAAAAAAAAAAAAAAAAAAAAAAATATATATATATATATATATATATATATATATATATATATATATATATATATATATATATATATATATATATGATTAGAATTATTAAAATAATATCGTTCCACTTTTAATTTTTTTCTTTTGTCTCTTCAGAGAAGGAATTTGTGTCTGTGTCTCCTGCATTTGCACCCATGGAGATGGCCAAACTGGACGATGTTCGTGATTTCAGAGTGGACATCGAGGCTCTCCCTGTCCCCAAGATCACGTGGCTGAAGGACGGTGTCATCCTTGGGGATGTTTCCGCAGAGATCGCCACCTCCCTCCGGACAATCAGTGAGACCAGGTTAGAGATGCCTAAAACACACACAGCTTGTATTTGGTTACCTTCCACACTCAGGGTTTCTAGTGTTGTACATGATTGCATTTGCATATTGAAAAGAAAGGCTTATTAAACCACATGCTCCTACAGTTGTAACGAATTGTAACTGTCTTTTAAAAGCAGCTGCTTTGTATGTTTGTGTGTGTGTATGTAGGTACCAGAGCACTCTCACTCTGATTAGAGCTAAGGCAGAGGACAGTGGCAACTACACTGTGAGAGCTGAGATAGCCAACCTGAGTGACAGCCATTCCTTCAGCCTGCAGGTTAAAGGTAAGGTTCAGCAATGTGTGGAGCCCCTGTCCCTCTGTCGTTACTCCTATTGTGGAACTTACTGGTGGTTCCCTCACAGCTTTATTTACCTGCATTTGCATGAGCTTGTTCTTCCAGGCTATTCTTCTTTGCTTATGATTACCTATTTGTTCTTCAACGCATTGCTTGTTTGCTTGCATTTCCATATGTATTACTATGTAACAGTATTAAACATGTAATCTCTACTAGCCTGTTTCTGCTCTGTGTGCCATTGTCTCATTTAGCTAATTAGCCTATGTCTATTAATATATGTTGCAGTGTGTCTGTGCTGATGCTGACATTTCTGTATGTGAATGCGTATCCTACAGTCCCTGCAGCGATTGTGGACTTGATGGACCTCCACCATGGCTCAGCTGCAGGTCAGTCAGCGGTGTGTATCGCCGGAGGGTCTCCCGTCCCTGAGGTGGACTGGTACATCTGTAAAAACATCAAACAGTAAGAAGACTGTCTCCTCCCCCCACATACATCTGCCGAGTTCTCTTTCTTTCTCCTTCATTTCATTTGTTGCCTTTTGTCGTTTGTTTCATGCATGCACTTTCACTCACCCATTTTTTTCCCCTTACCCTTAGATATTTGTCATTTTACTGTATTAATTCATTCATTTTACACAATGTAACTTTAACCACATTGAATTTACTTCCTTTCTGCAGATTTTCCAACTTTTTACAGTTACTTTAATGTAATGAAATGACAAAAACAGGCATAGGAATGGTTTTAGAATTACAACTACATTACATAAACTCCCTTTATGCGTAACAGCAAACATTTATAGTTATGATGATTATACTTATATACTTTCATAAAATTACTACTTTCAGTTAGCTTTAAGTAAAAGTTTTCTTTTGTTATTTTTCCAACAGTTACGGCAAGCTTGGAGGGTCAAAAGTGAAGCTCAGTAAACTGAATAAGGAACTAAACTGCAGCCACAACAGCGATACAGCGATGAACATCATCTCCATGTATCTTTTTGTTTTCCCAGCTGTGCCAATGACTCGAGCCAGTGGTCACCTCTACAGAGCAACACCACAGGGATCACAGTGGATTCGCACATCGACCAGGACAACCAGCTGGAGAGTCAGGTGATCTTCGGTCATCTGGAGAACACTCTGGCTGTCCGCTGCGTGGCCCACAATGACATGGCCGTAGTCTCCAGGGAGGTCAAACTGGTGTCCAATGGTGAGAATAGCAAAGTGTATCATCCTCTTGCCTGATTCTGTCTCTCTCTCTACAGACCTGGACAAAGACTTGTGATTTGGAGTGATGGAGTGCTCCTTCAATAAGTCCTATCCGTTCCTTAAAAATAACTGACTGGATTAAATGCCAAAGAGAAAATAGGTCCAGAAAGAAGTGCTGCAGAATATACTGACTGTTTATCATCACTGTGAAATTGAGCTTTGCCGCCCTAATATTGCAGAAGGTTGCAATATGCATCTAAACAGTTTATTTTATTGTGTACTGCTATGAGCACCAACCTCAAACCAAAGACATTTCAAATGCGTGTTTCTGTGGGTGCTTTAATGAATCACGCCATTCCCATAATTTTATAAATGTAAATACAATCAATGTAAAAAACATCAATGCAAGCTTGTCATCAGAGGTTCCATACTAACATTGCAGAACATAACTTTTTTTGTGTCATTCAGCCCTACTGTATAGTTTGGTTGGTGTGTTGATATCAGCAGGCCTTTACCTAATGAGTAATGGCACTAGCTCAGCCACTAGCATTCGACACTTTCTTCACTCTTCTTCACTCTTTAACATAAACAGTTGCTCCATTTGTCACATCTTCCACCAGTATCTATCACATACCTTTTGGTCCTGGTCCTGTGTGTGTGTGTGTGAGTGTGTCAATAAGGAAAGCTACTCTTCACTGATAGTCCTCACAGCTGTTAGCTAAATTCTGTCAGGCTCCTTCTGTCCTGTCAGGCTCTTCATGTAGTGAACTGCTGATAGATTTCTCATGTGGCCTGACGCTGCACTTCGCAAAAGGAAATTCAAACGCCATATGCTCTGCTTGTTTATCCGTGCGGCCTCGGTTGGCCATTTTACAAATAGCTGAGTTATAAGATAAATCATTTTTCCCAGTTTGGTATGAGGGTCAAAACCGAATATTGGGATAAGCTGTAAAATGGTGTATTAAACTGGGTTGGCTTTGATTCGGTCTCAGTCAATAGCCAAACATACTATATTATTATTATATCAACAAAAGCCTTTAATAGCATTTAACTCGTATTAGATAAGAAAAGTAATTAATAAAATTTTTTGTTAATCATATTTACAATATTTTTTAAATAATAGTTTTTATTTCAAATTCAAATCATTTCAAATGTCCTCACTCATCTATCCTTTATCTTGCTAATACCTCTATACTAAATTGACGATTTACTGTAGCTGAACTGCAGACACATAATGAGATTCTCCCATTTTCTATATCTATATTGCTGGCAGTACAGTTGATGGTAGATAAGGCTATGATGATCACGTTAATGATGATGATGATGATGATGATGATGGTAATGATGTGTTCAGGCCCGCACTCGAAGCTCACTGTGGCGGCTGCTGTTCTGGTGCTGTTGGTCGTTGTCATCATCTCACTCATTGTGCTGGTCATTGTCTGGAAACAGGTACTCACTCACACATTCATTCTTTCATTCATTCATCTCTTTCTACATGCACTCACTCATGACATCAACCTCATCTATGTCATTTACGGATTCATGCGTCTACTTTCTTTATTTTATCTAAAAAGGTATATTAAAATGTGATGTTTATTTTCTTAATTTTCTTATTTTCTTGCAAACTGTCAGATTTGGAGATATGAGGTTTTGTTTGTTACATAAGCCAAATATTTATTTTATGGAAGTAAACCATAATAAATTGTGTGCAAAAAACAAATTATATGTTTGGGCAGAGCACTTGGTTATTGATCACAGGATTGTGGGTTTGATATCTGGGTCAGCTGAGCTGCCACTGTTGGGTCCTTAAACAAGGACCCTAAACCTCTCTGCTCCAGGGGTGCCATAGCATGACTGACCTTGCACTCTTACCCTGTCTTTCCAAGCTGGGTCATGCATAGAGAATCATTTATTATATAATACACTGCATAATGGCAGGAAAGGCAAATCGCTAACTAAAATTCTGTGTTTATCGCAGTACAGTTGAGCAGTGCTCAAATCTCTGTACTGTAGTGTAATAACTACCTCTGCTCTTGTATCAGCTTAACATCTGCCTTTCTCTCTGTGTGTGTATGTGTGTGTTGCAGAAGCCACGCTATGAGATCAGATGGCGGGTCATTGAGTCTGTCAGTCCAGATGGACATGAGTACATCTATGTGGACCCTATGCAGCTGCCCTATGACTCTCGCTGGGAGTTCCCACGTGACGGCCTGGTCCTGGGTAAGTCACTCACTCACACACACACATTCATGGCCAACACATCTCCTACGGCTCTCTGGGTCTTCAGTTCAGCAATGTTTATGTTATGTTATGTTACTGCCTGCCTGTGGTCATGTGATCACTTGGACTGTGGTCTTGTACTTGGCTTATCCCAATCAGATGTGGGCAGTGTCTTGTCATACCAGCGTCACCAAGATGTGGTGTGTGTGTGTATGTAGCGGTCCCTGAGAGGATTAAGAGTGGTCGTGACTCAGTGATCAAAGAGTGTAACATACAGTCATGGCAGTAAAGTTGAAAGACCACAGACGGCTCTCTTGGCTAGCCATATAGTAGCCCCATTGAGTGAGGTCTGACCACACCAGAGCGGTCTATACAGCAGGAAGGAGATCTACATCATTAAATTTCAATTTCAGACTAATCACTGTTGCTGTAAAAGGTCCCGATATGACAGCAGTGGTATGCTCATGTGCAAGACTTCCATTCTGTTATGTATGTACACTGTATGATTAAGAATGGTGTGTGCATGTGGTTTACAGGTCGTATCCTGGGTTCTGGAGCCTTTGGGAAAGTGGTGGAGGGCACTGCATATGGACTTAGTCGCTCACAGCCAGTCATGAAGGTGGCAGTGAAGATGCTTAAACGTGAGTCAGCAGATCATCTGCACCTAACATTTTTATGTAGCAGAAAAGCACACACTTTTACCCATACTAAAAACTGTTATTTAAATGTTTTTTAAATAACAGAATGAATGTTTTTTTTTTTTTCAGCTTAAAATTTAACGACTTTTACTAGAGTGACCCCTTCATTAGAGAAACTGAAATACTTCCATGAAAGCTGTACACCAGCAGAGTGCTTAGATAGGACAAGTGGCTATACAGAATGATGATAAATGATCTGACAGGTGTGATGCATGCTTAGTTAATTGTTTGTGTGGTTGCTTGTTTTGATCGGCCCCTCAGCGACAGCCCGCTCCAGTGAGAAGCAAGCACTGATGTCAGAGCTGAAGATCATGACTCACCTGGGGCCTCACCTCAACATTGTCAATCTGCTGGGAGCATGCACC
This sequence comes from Salminus brasiliensis, assembly GCF_030463535.1. Classification (NCBI taxonomy): domain Eukaryota; kingdom Metazoa; phylum Chordata; class Actinopteri; order Characiformes; family Bryconidae; genus Salminus; species Salminus brasiliensis. The sequence goes on along the minus strand of NC_132878.1, from coordinate 53,395,604 downwards.
AAATCAGGTACACACAAAGTCCTGGTGCCACTTTATTTAAAGGCTACCTGCACAGGGACTTCATAACCCATGTGTAATTATTAAATAAATTATTAGTATTTGCCAGTTGATATAAGAGGATTTGTAAAGTAAACTACCTAAGGATGGACGTATGGATTAACTTCAGGGTTGGTGGACGTTTGTTCTATTTGTAATACTGTTACAAGGCAGTGTTCCCAAGTATTGCATCATATAAGGCAGTGGCCTACAAAAGATCTCCATATATATATATAATTTCTCTGAAAGATGTTGAAGCTCTCAAACAGAAGAGAAACAGGCTTTTCAATACGCATTCCTGACTGCATTTATACAGTTATTCCATTTGACTGCATTCGCATGAGTCACATGTAATATTTACTACATTTTATCAGTTTTACTGAGTTCTAACACTCCAATATCAATGCAGTCAAATCACTAAGTTCAAACTGATTCATCACAGTGCACTGATGCATTTCTGCTCCCCTGCAGACACTCTGAGGACCCCAATGTGTATGTAACCAAGTAGACGAACTGATATAGAGCTGGTAGTGTGTGCAGGGCGGTGTCACCTCTAGCTGCTGTGGTTGTGGTGTTTTAACAGGCTGAGTTTATGGCTCTCCTCTCTCTGCCTACTTTACAAGCCTCTGATAAGATTAGACTGTAGCCTAACACCCTACTCACCAATCTCTCCCTCTTTCTCTCTATCTCTGTCTCTCGCCCTCTCTTTCAGGTCCCATTTACATAATCACTGAGTACTGTTTCTACGGAGACCTGGTGAACTACCTGCATAAAAACAGAGATGGCTTTTTAAGCCGGCACCCTGAAAAGGCCAAGAAGGACCTGGACATCTTCGGCATCAACCCAGCTGATGAAAGCAGCCGGAGGTCAGCACACACACACACACACACACGTACACTGCATGTACAGCTACAGCTAAACTAGTCAGAGTACACATACAGCTGTTTCCAGCACTGCACAGATAGAACTTACAGATGTAATTTCATAAATGGTTCTAAATATTGTCCAGAAAAGACGTGAAAGCCTTTTATTGGTGTTATTGAATCATTTTAAATCATTTCTCTTTAATTATGCTCTTTTTAAGGGTGTGCATTATTGTTGAAAGCTGTACTGTGAACAGGAAGTCAAAAAACAGTTTTGTGACCTGGCTTCTTCTGTCAATCGAATCCCACCTTAGTTAAGAGAGAGAGATGCTTGAGGGTATTGGGTTTCCTTCTAATTGCATAAGTGTAGGGCTTTATCTGTGTATGGTAAAATAGAGTGACCGGAGAGAACGGTGTAAAGAGAGAGCGATAATAAGAAGTAAGCAAAAAAAAAAAGATGTAAAGTGGTCGAAGGAGAAGGTTTAGAGAAAGAGAGAGTAATGGTGCAGTCCCCTTCAGAGAGGTAAGAACTATAGAAAGTGTATGAAATCATGCTTTGCAGTGAAATCATGCTGATGTAACCTCAAGTCGTCATTTCCAGCATCTCAGACCTCCTGCTGGAGGCAAGTGTAAATTATAAATGAATAGGCTGATCATTTCTGAGGACAGTGATCTCACTCACACTTAACGCACCAGTTACTCATTCAGTGATATTCGCCTTCCGTGGAATCTCACTTGGGAGCTTAAAGAGTCCATATTCTACATTTCTTCTTGTATTGGATTCCCTCAGACATCCACTACAACACTCATTATTAATTTTACATAACTATTATTCACCTCTCCTTATCCCCTAGACTTGAGGACACTGGTTTTCTTACTGTGCCTTTATGAGTCACATGCAAATGACACATCTTTTCTGATTGGCTGCTCTGTACCATGTACCAAAGGCTGAAATATTTTCCCATTATTACTTCAACATGAATGCATGGACCAAATGGCTATAGGCTGTAGAACATGGATTAGTTTTATCAGTGAATAAAACAGTGGATAAAACTTTTTTATTCAAAAAAGCATGGAAATTCCTATGAAACAGGCCCTTTCAAATAAGTGTGTATGTGTAGCTTTCAGTAATATTAATGCAGCGATATTAATGCAGTTGATTTTTTATGAACCACATAAACAGTGGAATGAGACAATAAAGTAATGTGTGTGTGTGTGTGTTTGTGCAGTTACGTGATCCTGTCATTTGAGGAGAAAGGAGACTATATGGACATGAAGCAGGCAGACACCATGCAGTATGTTCCCATGCTGGAGAGGAGCGATGCCTCCAAATACTCTAGCCTTCAGAGAGACGACTATGATCACCCTCCCTCACACACACACACCAATGGTAAGAAACACACACATTACAGTCACAGACATATTAAAAGTGTGACAACATGATTTCCATTATTTAATTGTTTTGAAATCTCTCTCTCTCTCTCTCTCTCTCTCTCTCTCTTTCTCTCTCTTTCTTTCTCTGTCTCTTTTTCACCACACTGTTTTTCCTCTACTTCATTCTATGTGCTTAGCCTGGTCAGTTTGGCCTGCTTCTCTCTGGTTTGGCCGGGCAGGAGGTTCTTGAGAGCAAACACACATACACACACACACACACACACCCTAATGTTTTGCCAGCGATAGTGGAAGGGTCCACCCTTGTCTCTGGCTAAGTGGGGCATTGCACTCTGTGCACCCTGCACTTACTGAAGGTAATTGTAGCCCGTGGGGCTTAATGCATGCTTCCCCCCTGCCATCACTGAGACATGGAAGCGCAGCCCTTTAAAAATACACTCCTGGCTTCTGTACGTAAACAGAGCAACACGTGTTATGCACACACACACACACTTAGATGTGCTTTTTGGAAGCCGGCAGTGCTAATTTTGCCTGTGTGTGTGTGACCAACAGAGAGTGAGGTGGAGAAGCTTCTGTCCGACGACTCAGAGGGACTGACCACGATGGACCTTCTTAGCTTCTCCTTTCAAGTGGCCAGAGGGATGGAGTTTCTGGCATGCAAAAATGTGAGTCTGACCTGAGTATCCATGTTTGCATTTAGGCTGAAGTGTTCCTTTTATGGAATACTACTAATCTCTGTGTGCCACATCTGCATACGCTCTATTAATGCAGACGATCATTAACATGATACATTTACCCACACTTGAAAGAGCAGAAAGCTTGCTGATGGTTCCAGGAACACTACACTAATATTGGTGGAACAGCTGTCCATAAGGGGCAGCTCACAGTGTGATTTGTATTTACTGCAGGAAGGAAAAGTAAAATACACTGCTCAACTGTAGGGGGAGCCCAGGAGCTAAAAATATCAATTCTCTCATTAAGCTCCTTTAAAACAAATCTTTATTCAACAGTGTATTTTTCTAAGCTTTATAATGTGTAGATTTAACAGTGATTGTACACAAAAGTGAAGGGACATAGAAGACATACAGTTTTGATGTTTATCAACATTTTAGGTCTTCAAGTTTCAAAGCCAATCTCAACGTTTTTTTTGTTTCATATTCGTCACTGCTTTCCACATGCATGGTTCAAATGTTCTTCTCCACACATTTCTCAACTAAGTCCCACAACAATGCAGTGGGTTTTAAATCATGCCTTAGTTTCATTTAATGAACTGTGTGGCATCTTGCATTGTCTTTGTGGACTATCTGTCATTTGCTGTGGTTTTACTGCTGTGAACAAACAGGACAAACACATCAAAACCAGTTGTGTCCAGCTGATATCAGTGATGCCTGTGAATCAGCTAGTTGCGTACTGAACCACAACATTTACACAACATCTAAACAGAGAAATGTACATTTCTGTATGTACTACACACTGGATGCCCCTGATATATACTGTATCTGAGTCTGCTGCTTCAATGTTCCAGATTTCTCTGTGTTTAAGACACACGGCCGCCAGGTCTCCCGGCTGGCCAGTCTAAATTGAGGGGTTTCAAGTGGCTTGAGCACTGGCCTGGTTTGCGTAGGCTTGAATCACTCCAAGAAAAGCCCAAATGCTCATAATAGAGCAGGAGAGAGGCAGTTACTGTGTATCATTGCATGTTATTAAAATCTGTTATTACAGGGGCACAGAACAGGTATTAATTAAGCTTTAGCAACTTTTAAATGCTGGGGATGGGGTCTAAAGTCATTTTCAGACCACCCTGAAAGAGAATAAGGATAGATGAGGAGATATTAGAATGTCGGGTGTGTTTGATGAGGTAGTAGAGCAGCACGTAAAATAATGATTGAAGAACTGAAGAATTTAAAGATTATTACAGATTACCATCTGTTAATTAAACAAAGATGGATGCAGTTGAACTTAATGGATGTGTTTTTTTCCACCCACTCTCTCCTCCCCCCACCCTTCTCTTTCTCTCTCTCTTTATCTCTGCAGTGTGTGCACAGAGATTTGGCAGCACGGAATGTCCTGCTGTCTCAGGGAAAGATAGTGAAGATCTGCGACTTTGGGCTGGCCAGAGACATCATGCACGACAACAACTACGTGTCCAAAGGAAGTGTGAGTGTCTCTATTCCAGAGTCTGCTTTGTGTATCTGTGTCTATAGACATAACAATACACTGGCTAAGCAAGCATGTAATCTAGTATTTAGCAATTGGTAGGCTTATTAACCCTTATGGTAATCTTAACGAATGTGTTGTCTGCAGTACATACAGGACCTTTGTCCTCTTTGTTGCTCAAATTTGCCTTAGAGTAGTTACAGTACATGCACGCCCATACTGGCCACAGTCAAATTTAACAGCATGTAAGTTGACTGTGTGGTACTGTGTTTCCTAGGTCTGTATAAAAGAGGGATTAGATCAAATCGCATTATTAAACATTTAAAAAGTGCCTATTTCTGCCTTTTAATTTATTCTGTTGAGGATGGCTAATACCAATGTCACATTTGCTGTATTTAATATCTAAACAACTCAACATAACCATGGCCAAACATCATTTATTGAAAGTCACACAAGTACATTTTTATGGTACTCTACTTAAGCAATGTAAAAAGTATATGCTAACCAATCTGAATTGGTACTGAATTAAAAAACATAGTTCATCCAACAAAGGAAGCTTATAGTATATTTAAGTAGTCATTTAAAACACTATAACCAAAGCCTTGGCAGCAGATCCAAATAAGTTAAAAGGGACAAAGCCAAAGTCTCTGTGTCCACAATCAATGTGCCAAGACCTGTTTAGTGCCCAAAGGTTTGCTGCTTTAGAATTGCACTGAAGCCGTGAGGCTACTGATGCTAAAACCCCCAATAAAACCCAAAAATGATTTGGATAACTGGGACTTCTGTTATATTTACTTCATGTCTTCTAAATGAAGAAGGAAGTTGGACACCAAACATGTCTTGGCTGATCGATTGTGTTTGGGATGTTAGAGAGTTGTCATATTTTGAACTTTAAACAGTGTTTTAAATGACATCCTCTATATTTCTGTTTAAAGACCTTCCTGCCAGTGAAATGGATGGCCCCTGAGAGCATCTTTGATAACCTCTACACCACCCTGAGTGATGTGTGGTCTTATGGCATATTACTATGGGAGATCTTCTCTCTGGGTACGTCAGCTCTTTTGTCATCAGAGTTTGTCCTGAAAAACAAAGAACTTGTTTGAAAAGCTTGAGAAATGTTAAAAAGTGTTTCGGCATTTCATTACATATGGAGTGTTTGGTCTTTGCTTTCCTGCAGGAGGTACTCCATATCCTGGTATGGTTGTGGACTCCAGCTTCTATAACAAGATCAAGAGTGGATACAGGATGGCCAAGCCTGAGCACGCCTCCAGTGATATGTATGTCCCGCATTACAGTAAACACATGGCTCATCTCATATTTTGTGGTGTAGCTTGTGTTTTCAAAGTAGCTAATGTAGAAGTGTTGTTTTGCCTGTGTAGATATGAGCTGATGGCGAAGTGCTGGAACAATGAGCCTGAGAAGAGACCCTCCTTCCACAGCCTGAGTGAAAGTATGGCCAACCTGCTGCCTTCTGGATACAAGAGGGTAAGAGCTAATGAAGCCTCACACCTTTACACTGGCATTCTGTCCCGAACGTCTCAGAAAACGTTTATAGACACTGGCTAATCAAGGTTATTACATGGAAATTTGTATCTAATCTCCACCTATGTTGGAGAAACAGCCTCCACTTTTCTGAAAAGGCTTACACTAGGTCAGGGGTGGGGAACTGAGGGATGGAGTCCAACACAGTTTGCTGACTTTCTATTCTACACCTGGTAAACCTGGCAGTTAACTGATGAGCAGGGCAATCGCCAAACTGTGCAGGAAGCCAGCTATCCAGTAGCGGAGCTTCAGACCCTTCCACTAGATGTTAGAAAGTTGCTGTGAGGATTTGAGAATTTTCTCTTACCAACCCCTTTACAAGTCTCTATGCAATTTCCAAGCCCTGGGTTTGTTTGCACCAAAACTGTAGAGTCCCTATACTCACATTTAAGCTAACATCCTGCTTCCTGTGGTTTTAATGCAGTGTATCAATCGGGCTGAGCTCACAGGCTACATGTGCGTCTCTCATGCCAACACTACCAAACCACTAACATAGATTATCACACTAGTGTCACAGCTGGATCCAACCTGGCCGCACTAATCTCCCAAAGCTAACAGTTAGCATCCGCCTGCTAGCCATAATGACATTATTAACAGACACCACACATGGAACTTCAAAACTCAAGTTTCCCAAAGAGGCACAAGGCCTTGGGCCTAACTAGGTCCTGTAATAGCTAGTATAATAGCACCTTGGGCAGGGGTGTGGTGGGAAATGTGGTTCTTTATGAGTTTTCCAAGCCCTCGCGGAACCACAGGACGGCTGCAGAAATGGAGCAGAACGTTAGAGTGAACCGTGTTTATGGCAGTGTTGAAGGGAATATAAAGACAATATAAGTGCTTTTTGAAACGGCTAGAGATGATCGAATTTTCTTTATTTTTCCCTCTTTTTCTTCATCCAGTTTGAAAAACGGGAGTACTTTTAATGTTGCACTGTCATAATGACAGATGTAATTTCCCCCCCTAAGAACAGCATTTAGAGAACCTTTCATTAGACCTCAGAACAGCAGCTGTGGTCTAGATGTCGAGAAACGCCTTTAAGCCAGGTTTATTAGTCTTTTGCTTTACATTAGGATACAGTTGTATCCTTTCAACTTAGAAAAACAAAATGAGAGTTGCCTAAATCGTACCAAATTCTCCCTCTTGAGCCGATCCTATAAGTTTCTCAATGAACTGGACATATCTAATAGTAATTGTTCTGTTGTGTTTGTTTGTGTGTAGAGCTACGAGCGTGTGAACAGTAACTTCCTGAAGAGCGACCACCCAGCGGTGACACGCATGCAGTGTGTGCAGAGTGATGAAGCCTACTTGGGCGTGGCCTATAAAAACCAGGGCAAGCTGCGGGAGCGCGAGAGTGGTTTTGACGAGCAGAGGCTGAGCTCAGACAGTGGCTACATCATCCCCCTGCCTGACCTCGACCCACTCTCCGACGAGGACTACATAAAGAGGAACCGCCACAGGTATGCATTCCAGATTTAGCAACCAGTCATGGATGTACTGTTGTAAGAGTACATTGTCCTGTCTGAAAACTTTGAACCTTTAAGAAGTGTAGCATCCTCTCAAATATGGTGCCACCCTAAGAATTATGTTCCTATCTAATTCCTATCTGACATAGCTGAAAGGTGTTATTAATAACAATATCAATATATCCTTAAATGATCAGTGGGTAAAAATAGTTGACCCGCCTCAGTAATTAATTTTGCCCCCTTATCTAACTGATCCTGTTACTGGCCGGGTTAAATTAGTACTGTAAAATCCTCTATATCCAATTTTGTAATATTTGAAAAGGAAATAACTGTTAATTAACTATTAAATTACTGAATATAATTACTTACTGCCTTTATTAGCACAAAATTAATCAGTTGAGATGTATGTGTTTTCAGCTCCCAGACATCTGAGGAGAGTGCTATAGAGACTGGCTCGAGCAGCTCCACTCTACCGAAGCGGGAGGGTGAGACTCTGGAGGACGTCACGCTGCTGGACGATATGTGCCTGGATTCGGGGGACCTGGTGGAGGACAGCTTCCTGTGAGAGAGAGGATGTGGGACATAGAGACAGAGAGTGAGGGATCAAGAGAGAGACATTTTGTTCTCAAGAAAATTCACCAACAGGAGCATGATAACATGGAGAAGAACCCACCAATCTTCACAGCAGCTTCTCCAAATGACCTCTCTCTTCATCCTAAACTTTTTTCAGACTCTTTCTCAACCTGCCCCGCTTACCTGCCTGTAGAAAAACCCCAGAGAAAAACCACTTCACTGCCTGGACGTCCTGTGAAGTTCTTGTCAGTCATCTTGAGTCAGACACAGTGCCCTCTACTGGGTTGGAGGACGAGCTGGTGAAAAGTTTGTTTAGCGTGCCGACACTTAAACTGTGGACTCAGTGGGACTCAGGAAATCAGGAGGCCTGGACTCTTGGCAACTGAGACAGAGGAAGAAAAAACACATTGGACAAGGTTTCAGTGTCCATACTAAAGTCTATCAGTATTTTCATGTTGTGTTGGACTGTACCATGATGGGCATTCTGACTAGCAAAATAAGCAGGAACATACCAAACATCTAATAATATCAAAGACAAAGACTTTTTTAAAACTCCACAACTGGCTACCTTCCATTTAGGTCCTGAGCTTCCAAGAACCACTACAAAACTTTTAACCAACAAAAACTGTGCATGTTTGAGGAACTGGACTAAACAAGACTGTGTAAGATTGAGCAACCTGACTAAGGTGGTGCCATGTCTCAGTTCGCCTTCATTCCCTGAAAGGATTCAATTGTTTTGCTTTTGCAAGATGCAGCTCATCCATTTAAAAGCACAATCCTTGGATACATGTACTGTACAGTTCCTGACCGTATATTGTGGATGACATAATGAGTGGAGCAATTGGAATTTTATTTTTTTACCATTTTAGTGATATATAAATATGTATTATTTGTGAATATTGGGGGAAGGGAGAATTTTATGGTCCGAAATGAAGAAAAAGCAATAGTGCTTTGACTAGTAGGTCGCATGCACCTTTGTGACTTTAACCATTGAAAACACCATGATGCCAAAAATCTGAATACTATGCTTCCAGTTCTGACACATAGCTAAGTCTAATCATAGCTTTGGTGAAATTGGATGAATGGTGTGGAAGTGAAGATTTTCTGTTCTTCAAAGAAATGTCAGTCAGAGGCAATATCAAGATTCCAAAATTTATGCCAGTTTTTGAGTACACAGTTGTACACAGGACGTTTTGCCCTGTGGTGCTCTAGCGAGGGGACAATCTTGTTGTAACTTGTTACAAAGCATGAACGTTACCTTTTACAATCATATGTTGACAATAAGCTGGAATGTTTTGATGCTGTATGTAACATAATGTACTATAGGCCTATGCATCTATTCACTTTTTAAAAATAATTTCAACCAAATGAACTATTATATTGGCTGGTATAGATGTTGTATGCAAAGTTGTTTTTTTAGCATTTCTCCTAAAGCTTTGAACCTTTACCACAGTAACAGTAGTGATACTGTTGCCTAGAGAAGCCCTGTGGGTTTGTGGTATTCAGATGGCTTTACCAGTATGCAAAAGATCAGCTGAGGTTTAGATGATACTTATCAAACTGTGACAGAGCCTGCAGTGATGGCTATTCTTTTGCCACTGTCAATAGAAAACCTCAGAGCTCTTTTAAAAATGCTAGCTGCTCTTCATATTTCCTGACCAAAAGAAGTTCTGCAAAGCAAACCATTAAAGATTTTCTTAGTAGTACCTTATATTAGGTATCTGCAAAGTTAAAAATTTTCATATGACACGTGCATTCTTTCTCAGTTTGAGCCTCTGAACCCAGCTTCATGTTCTCCTTATGAAGGTAAAAAGCAGCACTTCCTGACACACTCATCAGAGAACAAGAGCCAGACCATGTTTGGTTTCTGTTCCAGTTCCTCTGCATCTCTGGTGGTCTGGCTGAGGTTCCTTGAGGTGTGGTTGGGGAATGTGCTGTAGACTAGTTGTGGACCAAACAAAGACCCTTATTTTTAAATGTTTGCCATGGGTACTAGGAAAGGCCATTTTGTAGCAGATTCGATTTAAGACATTACTATTTCATTTGCTTATTGTCTCCATCTTTATCTGCATCTGTACACATCTGTATATGTCTTTGTTGCATTTATTTGATGGCCTTCCTTCTTGAGTGTGACTTCATGTGGACGTTAGGCTGAAATTTCCACTACAGGGCAAATTTTATGTCTGTCGAAATGCTTCCATGCACTCAATTCGTTTACATTCTTTACATTTATGGCATTTGGCTGATGCGCTTATCCGAAGAGACTTACATTTAAATCGTTACACAGGTAATGTTGATGATGAAATGGTGATTCATCCAGAAAATAAGCTTTTCAACACCCTGCATTTGTTTTCAAAATATGGTTTAGTCCAAGATCTTCTTCCGAAACCATTCCGACAGCATGTTCATGAGCATTTTCTGTAATTATGCTTGGTGATGTTGCTTTCCGAGGCACTAAACACTTCAGATGTCTGGATCCTATCATCGCCGCAGTGAACAATTCTGACTCACTCTTGTTTATATCTCAGTGGTTTCATTATGCGGAAAACTGGTGGAATTGCCCCTTAACCTGGATTCAGACGCTTTAAATGCATGAATTTATATGGATACCACATACAAACACTATAAAAAGTCATAGGTACACACGTTCTAAAGCCAAGCCTATATAAATCTCACCTAATGTCCTATACAGTAGTCTTGATGCATTGTAGAGAGACTCTATGTAGTTAGTTTGATGTTATACATCACTGTGCATAGTAAATGGGTTATCATTGTATAGCTTATCATCCAGCGACTTCACTGCCTCCCTCTGAGTCTGTATCCTCTACTGTGATGTACTCTGTGGGCACGATGAGAAAAAAAAAAAAAAAAAACTGTTGCACTTTTAATTCTTTTTTACGTTATTTCTTTGGTTGCATTTATCTCTGTCATCATGTGTTTGTTTCAAGGCCTTGTGCCGCAAGAGGAATTGTTTTAAGAGTTTTATATTTGGCTTTAAAATGCGTCCGGTTTCTGAAGACAGTAGACCAAATGTTTTATAGGAAGTGAAGGAGAGAAAACAGGACAAAGTTATGCTCCATGGTACAGCAAGTTTATGTAAAAATAGGTAGTTACTCCCATTACCAGATGTTATCCTCCTGTTTTATTATGCATTATGTACATTCAGATGATTTATATTTCAATAAATGAGATTTAATAATGTGATTTGTGGACTTTGTTTTTCAGCAGCACTGTGCGTACTTGTCTGTGTATTTGGGTGTAAAATGTATGTATTTAATTTAATTGCAGCTTTATCTATTGAACACTGTTACTGCATGTACCATGTAAAGTGACTTTAAAAGGTACGGCAGTAAAATGAATTAAATGAGAGTATATAAAGAAAACATTAGTATACATTAAAGTATTTCTGCTGAAAAAATACCCCAGGCTGGCCAGCCCAAGCTGCTCACCCTGGTTAAGTTGGGTTGAGAAGTTTAGCTCTTCACCAACAAACGAGTTTTTGTTTAAATTTGATGGTTTAACTGGTTTACCAACATGACCAACCTGACCAGGCAAGTCAGCCAGCATGACCAGCCTGACCAGCATTATTAAGCTGGTCTGCCAGCATGACAATCATGACCAAGCTGGTCCACCAGTATGACCAGCCTGTCCAAATTGGTCAACCAGCTTGACTGATCTTGTCAACCAGTATTTTCAGCTTGATGACCTGCTTGGTGTAGGACAGCTAGTCCAATAAGCTTGAATCATGACAATCGCTATGCTGGTCAACAGCTTAATCAGCTTGCTTACCAGCGTAGGCTATATTTTACCTGGATGTCCAGCTTTTCAACCACCTTTACCATTAAAGGCCAGCTTGGGCCATAGGCAGAAGTTGGTCTTGAGCTGGATTTTTCAGCAGGGTAGATAAAAGCTAAATGTTTCTTAAAAGTGTGTACCCAGCGTGTTCAGCATCTCTGAGAGTGTCTTAGAAATAGCTGCACTTTACAGTAACATCTTATATTACAGCATAGCATAGCATTTGCTTTTGCATTTACATTTAAATGTAGCATAGCATATATAATATTGTATAGTGTAGCATAGCATAGCATAGTATAATATAACAGCGTAGTATAACATTGCATAGCACAGCATAGCCTAGTATATTGCTATAGTATAGTATAGTAAATACTGTCAAATCTTTATTAAGACCATGCCATTACAGTGGGACACGTAAGTAAGTAAGTAAGTAAGTATTTATTGTATCATGTCCTACCTATTCTACACTGGAGATCTAGCCTACCAGTATTTGGTTGTATTGTACAACCTTGTATTTGTATAATGATAATAAAGTTCAGCTGAATCACAGTACAGTTGGTGGAAAACTAAGAGACCACATTCACACCACACGCTGCATGCACACCCCATCCACCCCAGGGCCATCAGCATTGTAAAGGACCCCACTCATCACTCACATGGACTTTTTCACTGCTACAGGAGCATATAAGCCTAATAGCGTTGTCCCACAAGCAGTCAGACTTTTACAAAATTAACAGAGACTGAATTAACCCCCCTGCCCCCCACTGCCCATAGCATTTTAACCTGTCTGCATCCTATTTATCTTATTTATATATTCCATCTCTACTCAGTAATGACCTGTATTTGTTGCATTTATATTATTGTCTTTTTAGTTTAATTGCAGTCACTTACGTCTGCACGTTGCACTGTCTGCAGTCTCCCCTGTAGTGTATAGTTTTTGTTCACGTTTTGTTCCATGTTGCACCTTTTGTTCTGGAATAAAATGCAATTGCATTCCACTGTGTACTTGTACAGAGCTGAACTGACAATAAAAGCCACTTCACCTGACTTGACTTGACACCTATCAGTTGAGATTGTAATACAAACCTTCTACCACACGAGGGCGCAATACACCAGCAAATCTGCAGCGATGACCCTTCTGGTGGCTGGCGCTCACTACCTCTTGTTTCTGCAGTGCTCTGTGTGTTTGTTCAGAGCTTTGTTTTCTTTGGGTTTTGTTGGTTGTAATGGTTTTGTTAGTGTGCAGGTTCAGCAGCCTACAACCTACTGTATCACCAGGGCTGTTTCTGAACATTTGGGGCCCTAAGCGGCATATTTCTTAATCCCACCCATTTTGATCATATTGTTTATGAGAGAATGAAATCAATATTTTTTAATTGTTAATGAGTAGAAGGTTTATTAAATGGTAAGATAAACATGATAACATTGTGTGTGAATGTGTGAATCATGGAAAATATAAATAAAAAATGAAATAAAATGAATATGTGTAAATACATAGAATAAACATACAGAAGCAACAGCATCTGTGACTCATTCCTAACACACCGTTCTGGGTGTTTGTAGGATGTCAAACAAACTCTATAAGCAGCCTTATCACTCAAATTAAACACGCTAGTGTCTGTAAGAGGCTGGCCAAGGACTGAGGGTGTGGGTGTGTTTGTGTGTCTCTAGTGTGTGCATAAGGGGTTGTAGCAAATGTCTAAGTAGAATTGACTGGATTTAAATGTGTAGAAATATGTAGATAAATACACCGACCACCGAATCAGCCCCTTGTTTCTACTCTCACCGTCACATGTCAGCTCCACTCCACTCCACTCCACTCTCCACATAGGAGCACTGTGTATAATTACCGACTGGAGTCCATCTGTTTCCCTGCATACTGTGTTAGCCTACTATCACCCTGTTCTTCAATGCTCAGGTCCCTACAGGACTGACCACCAAAGAGCAGGTGTTATTTGGGTGGTGGGTCACTCTCAGCGTCACTGCTGGACTGAAAATAGTCCACCAACCGGAAATATCCACCAACAGTGTCCTGTTACCACTGATGAAGGACTAGAGAATGATCAACACAAACTGTGGATCAGCAGATGAGCTTCTGTCTCTGACTTTACATCTATAAGTTGGACCAAGTAGGTAGGAGGGTCGAATAGAGTGCACAGTGAGTGGAGTAAGTTTTAGAAACTCCACCCAAATACTCACTGCTCTGTGGTGGTCAGTCCTGTGAGGTCATGAGTATTGAAGAACTTTGTGTAAAATAGTGCTTTTATATGGTAAGTGCAGCGGAATAAGATGGACAGTGAAAAGGGTGGTTTTAACGAAGTGCCTGTGCTCATATTAAAATCTATGTAAAATATATGTCATGTTTTAAATATTTGCATGTGACATATTTAGAAAATAGGAATGCACGCCAAATTTCCACTTATATGTCGACACATTAAAACATATGGACATGTACTTGCCATTGGAGTAAATGTGACAGGAATCAGTCAGTGGTGTAAGATGATCAGGTCTAGACCACAAACGCCACTCCAGCTCATCCCAGAGATAGCGAATGGAGCTCCATCATTCTGGGGGCTTTACACCTCTCTACCTGACGCTTAGCATTGCACATGGTGACTTTAGGTTCATGTGCAGCTGCTCCAGAGTGTCCTTTTCCATGTGCAATGCTTCACTACGGAGATTACACAAGCTCGTGTGAAACTGAACACCTGTATCAGCACTGAGTTCTCCTTATTGCAGCTGAACTCACCAATGGGAAACGGTGTCTGAAAACTTATAGACATGAGTAATGTGTTGCATTTACGTGGGAAATTATATACACATTAGTAAAGTAAAACTGGCGCATCACATTTTTCAGTGTAGACTATTGAGCCATGTGAATCTTGTGAGGCCTGGAAAGCCATGGTTTTGGTTCCACAGACAGGCTTGTTAAGCAAGTTTAACCCTTGGTTTTCTTTGGTGTGCAGTGGGGCTGAGAGACTGATGCTGCATGAGCTTTTCCGTTAGGAGAGAGACCAGTTTTCTCTTTATCTAGGCCAATATGAAAAGAAGGCTCTAGGCATTGCCTTCCAGGGAATTGGAAGGCAGTCTCGATAATATTGGATATATGCCGGTAATATGAGTGTGAGTTAGAATGCGTGAGTGTGTTTGTGTGTGTTGGTGTATGCAAAGTGTCAAGCTGCAGTCAAGAGGCCCCGTGGAATCTTTCACCACCTCCATGCAAATGAGAAGCAGTTAAAGTGCAACTCCTGAAGAGTGGCTTACAGGTGAGTGCCGAAGACAGACAGAGCAGGCCGACACAGAGGTGTGAATTGCACGAATTCATGTGCAGCCAGTGTTACAGGCTTTTTTGCAGGGGGATTCTGGAGGAAAACTGTAATCTGTTGATCTGTAAGGCTAGGGTGAGACTCTTTAAGGGCTATGAATATCACTTTGCCTTTTACTGTTACAGAAAGAAAGCATAGAATGTACTTGTCCAGAGCAACTTCTGAAAATAAGCTGGACATAAGTAAGGGACAGCGGTCATTCAATTAGTTTCACATACTACTGCATTTTAACAATGGTAGTTTTAAGCATAATAAATATACAGGGCATGTCACATCAGTACAGCACAGGCGTTCCTTTCATGTGGAAATTCTATACCCATTTAAATCATTTAAATATTAAATAAGTCATTTGAATGAGTTCATGAGTTTTATAATGTGCTTTTTATAACAGCGTTTGCTGACTCATTACATGCAAATGTACATGTACTAAATGCACGCTGATGTCATGTCGTGTGTGTTTCGAGGGGAGTATATGTGTGTATATTTTCTACAGTTGGCACTGCATCTGACGTTGTCAATAAGAACTTTGTTGCAGGAGTTTTTCTCGATACTGTCAGAACTGTCACATGATTTGGCAGAGAGCCAAGAAACTATTATTCAGAGCCCTGAGGTCCAACTAACCAGTCATCTAGCCCAAAAAAAGAGGGACAGAGAGACAGAGAGACAGACAGAGAGAGAGAGAGAGAGAGAGAGAGAGAGAGAGAGAGAGAGATTTTAGGGGATATAACTCTGTCCATCAAAAATGATCTTCTGAGGTTAGACTTTTATTGCTGCTACTTTCATTTAGGCCAAACAAATGACAATGTTATAAAGCTGTCAACTAGAGATGTAGCCAAACCAGAACTAATCTTCTCTAGAAACCTGTTTGCATGCATCTGTGACTATATTTGAATGGATTGCTGAAACTTCCTTTCTGCTCTGCGTTCTGTGATTTTGCCTGATCTCTATCCCATGATCTCAGTAAATAAACTGGCAGAGCTGACTAGCTTATGGATCCACATGGCTACCAGATCAGGTCACGTCTAGGAAAGGGTCTTTCAGTACAATGTTCAGAGTAGAAACATGATTTTATTTTTAAAAGTAAATCAAGGACATTGTTGTTGTTTTGTATGATTTCAGAGTGAAAAACGAAAAGCAAAAATTATGGGCACCCCTCAAGATTGGAGCTTTTTAAGTAGCTATAACTCACAGATCTTGTTAGGGCTATGGCTTGTTGACAACAATTATGAAAAGGCAAGTTATTGCAAATTTCCCAACAATCAGCAGCCATGGGATTCACTAAGCAGCCACCTAGCACTGTGAATATGAAAACATGTCCACAGAGCCCTTTTCCATTTTTGTCATTTTGAAACTGTAAAAGATAAAAGATTAAATATTATAAAATAATAAAATAATAACAAAAGTGAAATAATACAAGAAGATGATAAAACCCTGAACCTAACAACATCCCTCTGATTCTTCTATTTTGCTGTGACCATTTATGATTCGATAAGTAACATCTAGCTGTTTGAAATGAAATAATACAGGACGTGTTCAAGATCCTATCAATTAAGAAATTTAATAATATATTAACAAAACTTTCATGAAATATTGATTGGAAAGCAGGTAATTTTATTATTGTACACATAATATAAGTGGCATCAAACTTTTGAATGGCAGTGTGCCATTAACCTATTTCTATAGGAGAACAGAATCATCTCAAATCATCATTTGTGCTCACCCAATCCTTTACTCACATAACCTTTATACCAACCTAGCACCAAAGCTCCACACGTACAAAGGCCCACCTCTGCAGGGTGTTTTCAGCTCAACATCCCTACACCATGCGTAACGCGTGTGCTGCCATGTTGTATATTGTGTGTACTGTATTGTTATAAAAATATGTTATGGTTGATTGAATGAAAATTAATTCAGTCCAACAGATATTGTTATCAGGGCCCCTTCAAATCAGCAGGCCTGTAGTAAACAGTGGCTGGCCTCTAGCATAAATATGAAAGTTGGTGCTAATGCCAGTTTTGTTCCATTACAACCAACTATTTAAATGGTTTGAATTGTATAAAATGTGTGTGTGTGATGCATCTGCACAAAATAGCCTAAGTTGGTGAAATTAGAAAAAATTGTGGAAATAAAAACTGTGTCACATGATCTGTTAGTATATACACAGTATACACACACCTTCTCTGAAAGGCCCCAGAGGCTGCAACACCATTGAGCAAGAGGCACCACTAACCAAACAACACCAAGAAGACCAAGGATATCTCCAAACAAGTCAGGGTTAAAGTTGTAGAGAAGTACAAGTCAGGGTTGGGTTATAAAAAATATTAGAATCTCTAATGATCCCCCGGAGCACCATCAAATCCATTAACATCAAATGGAACATGTACCACAACAAACCTGCCAAGAGAGAGCCGCCCACCAAAACTCTCAGACCGGGCAAGGAGGGCATAAATCAGAGAGGCAGCACAGAGACCAAAGGTAACACTGAAGGAGCTGCAGAGTTCCCAAGCAGAGACTGGAGTAGCTGTAGACTCAGTAGAGCTGGGCTTTATGAAGGAGTGTCAGTGATTTCAGACTGAGGCAGAGGTTCACCTTCCAACAGGACAATAATCCAAAGCGAGGTTTCGAGAGGTTTTAGGGGAACATGTAAATGTATTGGAATGGTTTAATAAAAGCCCAGACCTTATTCTAATTAAGAAACTGTGGTCAGACTTAAAGATTGCTGTTCACCAGCCAAAACCATCTAACTTGAAGAAGCTGGAGCAGTTTTGCCTTGAGGAATGGGCAAAAATCCCAGTGGCAAGATGATGCAAGCTCATAGAGACTTATCCAAAGTGACTTGCAGCTGTAATTGCCGCAAAAGGTGGCTCTACAAAGTACTGACTTCAGGGGGGTGAATTGTTATGCACACTGAAGTTTTCTGTTATTTTGTCCTATTTGTTGCTTGCTTCACAATAAAAACAAACAAATGTTCAAAGACACTGTAGCTCTGCCATCTGGCCATGCAGGTGTCCCACTGGCTGACTGACTAACAATAATAACACACATACACACACTGTATATCTCTGCTTCCCCTTGAACATGTAACATTCTTATTGAAAGCAATGCTTTTGAGAAAGCATAGCTTCTAACACAAACACATGAACAAATGCACTGTTTGTCTAAAAGATTAACTCTTGTGTTGCCTTAAGGGTCAAAAAAGGACCTGCCCCCATGTTTAATGGCAGAGAAAACCCCCTAAATAATCTTTTTTGTAGCTTTTCCTAAGATCAGCCCAATATTAGAGAAAGTAACACACTGCCTTTGTTCATACTTTCATGAAAGCTGTACTCCACCAGGGTGCACAGATAGTCTTTAGGTTATTTTTGACCCTTAGGACAGGAGGAGTATACAGGGTGTTAAGAATACACAAGGGTTAAACCCAGCTAGCAGAGAACATTATAAGAATGTTCAGCAATGTTTTAAAAGGTTCCTGGAAGGTTTAGTCCGTAATGTTACAGGAAAATGTGTGTGACGTAATGATGGTTTGCATAACAAAGTTATTTGAATATTTCTTACGCAACCTTCCCAGTTCAACTAAAACTTCAAAAACAATACCGTAACATCTGAAGTAACTTTCCCAAAACTAAAGATAAAAGCATCCAACACAATAAAAACATTGATAAAAGTGATAGATAGCCACGCTGATATCAACAGTAATAAATCATAGTTTATGAATGTGTCATAACACACTTTCCCAACTTAAGAGTTGGAGCATTCATTTAAACATAGATCAGAATACATTCTGAATTTACACTCATAATAAAAAGTTAAAATGATGAACTTCCATTACTTGTTGAAATATGCATACCAAATGTAAAAGGCCTGTATTCAACTGTGACAATAAACAAATAGAACTGGGCTAATGTGCTACAACTATGGACTGGGGGACGGCCGGGTTTCATCCGAGCCATGCTTCTTTGCTATTAGCAGCCGGAGTCAAAGAGAGCACTATTGGCCTAAGTGATGGTGGCCAGCATAGTAATCTGTTACCTGGTGCAGTAGAGCTGGGCACCCGGCGCTTTCCTAAAAAAAATAGTTGATATCCTAAATGTAATTCATAGTTGATAGCCCCCAGCCTAACTGTAGTTTCTGTAAAGATGCTGTTTTGAAGATGAGACATTTTTGCATGACTGCAATGATTCCTGGGAAAGGTTTCTGCTAGATTTTGGTGCCTTCAGCGACAAGAGTGTTAGTGAGGTCAGGATGTTGGATGATGATCACCACACTCCACCTTATCCCCTCCAAGCTCATCCCAAAAGTACCATTAGGCATGGTGTCAATAGACTCACGTTTGTCTGCTCCAGAGAGTCCTATTCTTCTATTCTACAAGCTGTGTGTGTGTGTGAGCATCTGCACATCTGTGTCAGCAATGGGTGCAACTTAAAGTAGCTAAATGCATTCATTGGAAGGGGTGTCCAAAAACATTTGGACATATAGTATATACAGTGACTGCCATGAAAAAAAAAAAAAAACGTTTTTCACTTTTTGATATTTGATATAAACATCAACCAGAGACACTGTGCTGTTCATCATGCGCATGCATGTTATATGCCCTTAGACCTCTAAGGTCATACATTGCACGCTAAACTCCAGGCTCCCTGGGCCAGACCATCCATAGGTCCAGGTGTCACTTATGTAGAATGAGCAACAAGCTCCTTGTCTCTACACATATGCCCACACACACACACACACACTTAACGCAAACTGGGTTCAGTGCTGTCTAAAATACCAAACTTGCATTATTCATTTCGCATGTAGGTCCAATTTGATAATGGATCTGAATGTGGATAAGCGAGCACTGATATGAAAGCTAATTTTACCGGTAATTTGTGAATTTTTTGTGTATTTATTTTCCCCATCATGCAGGAATGGAGGAAAACATTTGTGCCCTTGGTCTAAAGAGATGACATTTTGTATAGTTACACCTTAAATGGACATAGAACAGAATTTATTTGATTTTTATTTGATTTTATTTAATACATTTAATAAATAAAATGCAAATTTGATACAAGCCCAGAGAACAAACGAAACAAAACTACAGGAGAGGAAAGATTACAGGAATGTACATTAATGACGGGAATGAATAGAATGTTACATACTAATAAACCTGCAGGTAGAACAGTGTGGGCTCAAGGGATGTAGAAGTGGGAAATTGTCACAGGATAGCTCCTGGTCATGGATGACACGAATAGTACTTGAACCTCACAGTAATTTACATTGTCCCTGTCAAGCAACACCACTTCCGGACACATTAGAATGGGAGACCTCATAGTAGAAGTGCATTCGCTTGGAAGCCAATCGGGGCAAGACTATGTGTACACGATGTGTCAGAGCAGACATTGATGAGCATCTGTGTGACGCCTTTGCACAATGCAATGCAGGTGAAGATACTGATGTGTTGATACAAAGTTCTTCACTCATCTCCTCCAACAGTACAAAGTCAGATGGTGTGGATCATCCAGGCCCATGGAGAGCTATGAAGTGAAACCCAATCTTGCTTTATTTTGCTTTATCAGAGAAGCAGTTGAGGTGGAATCCGATTTATGATGTATTTGGATTACAGAGGCGAGTGGGGCCAAATTAGATTAGTTACCTCTCAGCCTTGCTCGATATGTTACAGTCTGTCAGGTGTAACCTGATTCCCTGGCCTCTCCGTTCCGCCCGGCCTGGCTCGGGCTTTGGACGGCTCCTTTGTGTTCGTGTGCCTCTCCAGAGCCCGTCTCCCGTTACCCGTACAGGCGGCCGTTGTTTCGGCAGGATATCGAGGCCAGATTAAAACGCCATATCTGTAAGCGATACCTTCAATTGATTTATCACTTAGACAGAAAACCCTCACCGCCACTACACGCATATATTGAAAACACTGACCACCACAACAGTCGCCCTTCCCTCTGAATTGCACATCCATTACAGAGCCACAACCACAGAGACATGAAATCCTCCAGCACTCATTAACAATGATCTTCCCTGAGTGGACCTGCTGGGGTAATTGTTTGTCAATAATAGGTGTGAGCATAAGCCTGTGTCTGGACACAAACTTTGACATACATTTTCAGACAAGTGTAATGAGCCAGATAGAAAACTCTTTACTCTCTTTACCACTACAGTACGGCCCTTAGTAATGATATTAGTAACAGCCAATGAAAATCAAGTTAATTATGTTGCACATATTAATAACCAACAATAGGGAAAAAATAACTTCAAAAACGTGGTAATTGAATCTTCTCAACTATGCAACAATAACCACAGTCAAACGTATTGGCTACATAAATAAGCAGGTGAAGGGGAAGACTTCATACCAGATATGCAGTTGCAGTGCTCAACACAAACTGAAATTCTTTGGAAGCATGGAATAGTTTGTTTATTATTATTTTTAACTGGCTTGGGCTTGTTCAATGCTATTTTGTATTTAATGAGCTCTCATATTTTTTCTCATAAAAGTCAGGATTGTCTGAATGGCAGTTGTGATGTTTGACAGGATAAAGTTGCGTGTACAACCTATTCCATTGTGCTGAAGCTAAAGTAGCCAAAAAACAGGTCAGGTGAAACATATCTGGGGTACAGAGAGCTGTATGACCCTTCCTCAGTTTTCATTTCTATCTATGAGGAATATGAATAAACGGTCTTCTCAGTTTTTGTGTTTTATATAAGTCTAATATGAAAAATCACTAAATAAACTGTGGTAAAATCTAGTCCATGCTATACTACAGGAGCGTTCATCCCATTCTAAACCCATAAGCATTAATATGGAGATGGTCCCTCTATGCAGTTTTAGCAGCAGGTCTGGAACTCTGCAATTTCTGAGTCAGGAGAACATTGGGGACTTTTATGGATTCTGCTCTGAGCTCAGCACTCTGTGACCCCGCTCTGTAACTTTACATGGTCTGTCACTTGGTGGCTGAGTGGCTGTGGTTCCTAAACGCTCCCGCTTTTCAATAATACCACTCACAGTTGATGGTGGAATATCTAGGAGGGAAGAAATTTCACCAGCTGACGTGTTGTAATGGTTGAATTCTATTACATCCTGAGATAATGATCAGACCACATTGGTTAGTAATCGATGCAGAAATTCAGGTACTACCGAAGCGTTCACTTATTTGTTTTTTGCAACTGTAGCAAAACAAAAGCAACAACCTTCTGCCTGGCCTCTGCTGGTTTGACCAAAAAATCAGTTCACACAATTCTCCCTTTACTTCAAGCGTAAATCAGGGAAAACATATTCATGGTGTGAAATTTGCTTTAGTCTGACTAATTTTGGGGTAAATGGAAAACAGTGTAAATTTTATTTTTGGTCAAACAAATCCCTTTAAAGACAGACCCCACATTATTAATTATGCAATAAAACTGAACAATATGTCCATACAGAGACAAGCCCTTGATGATAGCATAGAACTTGAGGGTTAGGTCACTGCCAAAAGGTTATACTGTAAGCAGGCCTATTGATCCGAATATTTCTGAGACTGAGAGGTAAACAAAACAGCCATAACAGTAGTGAGAACACACTTTCCCACACTTCCACAGTAGTCTGACACGTCAGCAGTGCTCAGAGGTGGTTAGGTACAGTAGATAAATAATTTATAGGCCATTGGTCTTATGACTAGGATCAAGCGATCACTCTGTCATGCGGAGATATGCTTGGGGTGCAGTACAGTCTCCAAAAGAAATACTCTCTCTCTCTCTCTCTCTCACACACACACACACACACACACACACACACACACACATACACACACACACACACACACACACACAATTAATGCAGACAGAGAGGTTAGAGACAGTACAGATAACACAGTTTGTTCACTGTAACATTTCCATAGATAAGAAGATTGATAAACTGTAGTTTCTAGGCACAAAGAACAGTGTTCAATTTCTTTAGGGATTTACAGCCTAGGTGCAGATTTGCATATATAAGAAGTACTATGCCATTAAAAAAATAAATAAATAAAACAAAAGATTCTGGGACACAGTTCTGCTAAGTTTGGGGAATGGGGCTGAAGAGAGCTCCTTCCTTTTGGACTCTCAGTGATGATAAATGTGTATTCACAATCACGTGATGACAGGATGAAAACTTTCTGTGCCCAAAAAAGTAAAAAAAAAAGTTCACTGAACATTAGACAATATGTTCAAATAACATTGTAATACCTTTTAAGTTAGCTCACACAAAACATTTGACAGACTTTAAGTTGTCAAAATGTGAAGATTATTTTTTAGTTTGCCTTTCATGAGTTTCTAGTTCAGAAGCAAGTTGTGATAGATCAACTAAAATAAACTTTTAAACCCAATATTTTTCTAATTATTTGTAAAGGCCAGCAAGTAGAATGTCTATAAGGGTTATAAATGACAGTATACCATTTAACCCATAATGTAACTAGCCAATATTAAACAGCTTTAGCGCTGATACGAAATGAGTATTAATAATAAAGGAAGAAAGAAAGTAAATAAATAAACAAAAAAATGGGCCAAGATTCCTAAAATATCTCAGTTATCTTAGTTAAGATATCTAGTGTTATCTCAAGTGTTCAGTGTGATGCTTGCTTGATGATCTGAGAATCAAGTTACAGTTCTACTGTACTGGAATGCAGGGCTGTTAAAGTGTTTTTACTCGTCATTTTACCTGTCACTGTTTACCTGTAACCTTTTTTTTAGTTAGTATTCTAACTAGACCTTGGTCGCCCAAATAAAACTCACAGACATCTGGGAGTGTTCATATCTCATCATCCTGTAGCATTTTAGACCTACTGCCATTAAGTAATAACCATCTGTCTTAACGTTTCATTGTTTCAAAGACACATTGTGCTTCATGCATGCTTAAAAGGGGCATGTCAGACTTATTGCCATTATACAATGTTCATTTGTCTTAATATTTTATTGATGATGTTGTGCTCCTTGCATTTTCAATTAGACCACATCATGAATTGTTTCATGAATTTGCCTCATGTTTTTTAAACATAAATTAAACATGAACAAGTGTCAAAGTATACCCTATCACACCACTAACGTTTGTTCCATTTCAGGCTACCTTTTGAATGAGATACAACACAGGGAAAAAGTCAAGCTCCTGTTTGAAATCAACATGCAGGATCACAAACCTCAAGCAAGCACATTTCCAATTCCCACCCACCAGTTAGGACTCCCCCATATGACCCAATAGCAGAAAGCAATCTTGAAGGGTATTTTATGGAGCTTTGTCGTGTTTTGGAGCACTAGTATATTGCACTGATTGTTTATTGAACCCTCAGACACATTTTGGCTCTCAGGAAGGCCCTCATTCCCAGTTCCATATTCCTTTTTGGATTCAGCACTTTAAATATTCTTTTACAAGCTTGCAAGCCTGTCTATTTTTTGCTGTGGCATGTTTTGGAATAAATTTCAGTTTAATCCAGTCCATGTCCAACTAAACTTTGAAAAATCTGAATTTTTGGATTGTTTTGTCAAAAATCAATGTTCCATGTGATCAAAAGTCTAACTGATATGTCAGGATATACTAAAGGATCAATCCAATGAACATGATTCATTACTTACTTCAGGTGTAGTAGATCATGTCTGTTAGCTGACGTGTGCTTTTTTAGTTTACAATGGGAGAAGGTAAGCGAACATTGCTGGCAAACACAAAGATCACCAATCTCCTCAAACACACGCCCAAAGACATCTCTCAACCCGTTCCAAACACTTTTACTCAGACAAATTGATGTGGCTTAGAACACGGTATGAGCAGCTATTTGAGCAACACTTGGTGTCATTCCACACTCGGCGGGTTAGTTCGAAAACAATTAATACAGTGATTCGTTATTCGAGTGATAACGTAGTTCCAGGTGTAGCTTAAATAGGGCATGCCCATGCCATTTGACTAAATAAAAAGAATTAATAATATATTAATAATAAATAATAAAATGTGATCGTATATACAGATAAAGTTGGTGACATTCCAAGTCCAGGGTTTGTTAGCATTGTTAGCCTGGCATTTCCCATTGTAAACAAAAGCAGCATCAGATAGCAAACATGTCTTCCCTGATCAAGTGCATCTGGGATCAGTGATCAGTCATGTTCATTAGTTTTTTTACTCAACGGTTTACCTTCCTTGTTGGTTTGACCGATAAGCACATATGGACCAAAGTGGACATTAATGGGTTAATAATAAATAATAATAAATAATAAATGAAATGAAAGCATCAGTGTTGTCATCCCAATGCTTTATTGACTCTAACAAATCTTATACATAGACTCAGAGAATGAACTTGTAGTGTTTTACAACTGTGAAGGCGTGAATCATAAATAATAAATGAATTATGTGAGTCTGTGTAAGAAGCTTACTGTCGAAAGTAGAACACAAAGGCTGCTGAGGAGCTTTTGTGACCCACCAAGAAGAACTGCTATCTAGTTTCACATTGCTGATAATTGAAAACTGCAGAAATTCCTTGTGCCATAGATAGGTCAAAGGTCACTGGTCGGAGAGTTATTTTGAAGCTCTGTTCCAGTAGAATTGAATATGTTCGCTGGAGTGAGTAGTGGTATCAGTGCGCTTTCACTGTGGAAGAGAATTGCAGGAGAAATCAATAGTTTTGCAATGACTAACTGAAAGATGCTCCCCTTTGGCCAGCTCTTTGTACCCACCAGGCCAGGCAATATAATCACCTGCAAATAGAGGATACCATAAAAAAGATACCCTAGGGACACATAAGGCCTATGTCTGTACTCACCTTTTCTTGACCTTGTTTTCCTTTCCAAACAGCGTCTGTCTTCCTTTCACCACAAATGTTTGTTGGTTTGTTTTGTGCACGAAATTATAGTGACGTCTCATGTGCTGAAATTAGGATAAAGCAAAAATCGACCTCTTTAATCGTCACCTGCTTTTTTTCTCCTGCTTTATTGCCTGTCTTATCTATTCCCAATTATTCCAGCTGAACTCACAACTGAACTGAATCCGTTCAAATTGGAGATCCTTATGAACCTTACTGGCAACCTTTAGTAGATGGTTACACACACAGGGAACCAGCAAGACGCATTGAAAGTACACTAGTTATTAACATCTACATGACACATACTGCAAAGTCTTATTATTGGAAACAAATTAAAATCATTATTATAAAAAGAAACATAGCCATAACCAGACAAGACGGACTACCCTTTACTCACCAAACACACCCCTGAGAGTCATTTCCCCTCCTTGGTTGTCTTTCCTTGGAGCACTTTTGATACTGACCACGACAGACCGGGAACACCCCACAAGACCTGACATTCTGGAGCTGCTGTAACCCAGTTGTCTAGCCATCACAATTTGGCCTTTGTCGAATTGGCTTAAATACTTTATTAAGTACTTACACTCACATCCATTTTTCCTGCTTCCAACACATCAACTTCCAAACCTGAGCATTCATCTGCTGACTAATATATCCACACCTTGACAGGTACTATTATAACCAGGTAATAATATATGTTATTCCCCTTACTTTTTCTGTAAGCAGCTTAAATGTCTTCGCTTTTATTTGTTTGTAACCCTTGACGCAGGGGCATGCATCTCTTTCTCTTTGTCTCAGTGTCTCTTGCTCTCTTTTTTATTGCACATACAGTACATTCACACAGTAGGTAATCAATGAACAGGCAATACCAGCCATGGTAAGTGAATCAGATTTTGGAATTTTGAAGCATGCACCCCAAAGAAATTGTCTGTACTTCACCAAACTGCAGATCCACCACCATACTTCACAGTGGGGATTTCGTGCAGTTCAGAGGCTTGGCTCCTTTGCATGTCGACCCCTCTGTTTATTCCAAAAAAAGGTCTATCTAACAAATGTTCAGTTCTACTTACATTCATGGACAAAAATATTTACACACCTACACATTTTTCAGAAAATACACCACTTCTCCCAGAACAGACCAACGTTTCTGGAGACAATTCGATCAACTCAATCCTTTGTTGCAATTTTCTCTTCTGTCCACGTCCAGAGGGGTTAGTTAAAGTGCCACGGGCTGAACGTGTGATTTTTATATTTCCAGAACATTGTCTGTAAAAATAAAAATTCAAAAGGCATCACATGACTGACACCAGGTATTTCTTTCAATTTTGAAAAGGTGCCAATAGTTTTGTCCAGTCCATTTCTGCAGTTTTGTGTGGAATCAGATTTGATTTCTTTAGCTTTTTTGTGTTATTCTAATGAAAACAAACAAAGATAAAAAAGAAAATTGTCATGAACTCATGAATACTAAAGCATTTGTAACCAACTAAGCGCAAATTGCCAATATTTTGGGCTATTACTGTACATTTAGCAAACTCCTTATGCTTATTTTTTGTTGTATGTTGTCGAGTTTCATCTGTAACCCTTACAAATAATAAAGATATTGAGTGAACCCCTAATGCAACCAGCATTGAGAAATCTCTAGTCTCTAAACTCTAATCTTCAGCAACCTATTCTATTATTTTATCTGAGTATTGTTTTGTGTATTTCATTTGACATGAAATGTTAAATATAAATATTAAAGAGTAGCTGATGTTTTTTAGATGGTGTTAAAATATTTTTTTAAATAAAAAGTGAGGTACAATGTTTTAAAGTATAAAAATAAAGGCAATAATGGGGAAAAAAAGTATAAACTCTACACAGTTACAGCTTTACTGAGTGAATGCAGGGATATGTGTGACTAAGGGTCTGTAGGGCGTCTTCTGCCTGAAAGTTGAAATAAGACCTGTAGCCTTGCCACCACTGTATTACAGTTAGGTCTGCAGCTGTAAGGCCAGCAACAGTACCGCTTATTGTTGCAGTCTGGAACACTGACCTGAAACCCCCCCACTACCAGCCAGCATCACTCCCCTCCCCACATGCATAGTGTGTGTGTGGGTGGGTGTGTGTGTGTGAATATCATGTGAGCACCAATTCCAGCTATAGCCTGAAGATGCTTGTCTCTTGCCCCTTGTGAGCAAGTAGAAGAGGATGGAGCTTGTGTGTGTGTGTGTGTGAATGTGGATTACTCATACAATTTTATTCTTTTTAGCTCATGATGCTTAAATGTGGCTTTGTTTTATATGGCAACATTTCGTTTATTTTGATGTATGGCTCGAGTAGAATTATTTTTGCTCCATTGCAAATAAAGGTTTTCTTCAAAAGCATTAAAGAATCATTTCTTCAGCTTTCAGAGATTTCAGAATGCTTCTGTTGGATTTTCCCCTAATCTATGTGCTTTTCAATGAAATATCTGGTACAAACATCACCTCCTATTTGCTTCAGATGGGCATAGGACTTCAAATAATCTGAACTTGTACAACTTAACATATTGAGAAAGGATTTTATGCTTTATGAATGAGTATTATCTATTAGATTTATTGTTGGAAATAATCTGGCTGTGTGTTTCTTCATTTCTATGGCTAGGGGTGGGGGGTGGGGGGGGGTGTGGACAGCAATGAATTCTGCTCTTTATCAGTTCTTACCAAGACATGGGAGCAATAGCACGACTGATTAGTTGTATATAACAATTGCTGTCTGGTACAAGCCCAAGTCTATCAGAGGTCATTTTGGTGCTGTGACATACTCCGGAGCACTGCATGCTTTACTTTAAGATATTATAAATGTCTTTCAATTCAAATTTTGGACTATTCCTTTAGGACTATTTTACTTTAAGACTCTTAAACCAACAACAATGTATACTCTGTGGAAAAAGACAAATGCCCAAGGTTTTTTTTTTTTGTTCTTAGTCTGTAAGAGAACTAAATAAGACCAGGGGTCATTCAACACACTTTACCAAGTAAGAGTGCCGATCAAGAGTTTTAGCATTATATATTTTCCAAATGTCTGCTAGCATACGCAAGAGACTTTACCCAAATCTCAGGTCTTAAGAACTTGTGGGCTCATAAATCTAATTATTTTGAGGAATGAATATACCAGCATGCTTAGCCTTTAACCTTTTTCACATGATGGAATGGCTAAATCTAGAAGCAATGTGTTATAAATTGATCTAATCTGGAGTTAGACTATTAGTTTACGTAGCATACTGACCATATTAAGAACATGATTTACACGACACTTAGTGCTTCATTGCTCGCTAGCTCGCTTGCTTTATCACAGTCTGGCTGCTCAGAGCTATGCTAGCATTTTTAGCATGTGGGAAAGACAAATAGGGCATGACACAGCTTTTTTGGACTGCTAGGTACTTGCTTTCATCTCACATCCTCATTTTTCCTCAGCCTCCACACTGAACAATAGACACTTTTCCACTCTTCCTCACACAAGCCAAAGGAAGAAGCTCCACCATGTCTGTAATTCTCTGAGCCAGAGATGTTTTGCAGTGGGGCTGGGAGCTGTTGGTTCTTCTCATTCACCTCTTGATTACCTTGTGCACAGCATTAACCCAGAAGACCCAGGGCATCACACTTGCCTCAAAATAGCCCAGGCATAAAAATAAAGCCAGCTAGCATGGAAATGGGCTAAATAGGCCAGTGCATAGGCCGAAGTGTTAATAGGCTGCATTGTGGTGGTTTTCAACAAGAAAGTTAAGCATGCCTTTATTGTCATAACCATCTGAGTTTGATGTTAGATGATTTCATTGTGGGATTTTAGAGTTCAGATAAAAGTCAAATTTGATTTATTTATTTAATTATTTATTTAGGACAGATCAGTTATACACATTTCAGAACACTGACAGTTTACAAAAATGTTACATGTTTCCACCCCCCCTGTGGTAGAGTTTTAATGGGTCCCATGGGTGCCGTGCAGATACTATACAGACAAATCTGCTTTAAAAAACAGTATTGACCATTATAGCTAGCCACCACCAAAACTAGCAATAAAGAAGGGACACATAATCATGCTCTGATCATCAGAAAACACACAAAGAGGGGCGTTGCAGGTTTGTAGTTGAACAGTGACCCAATATTAGTGATGAAAGAAATCAAATCTTTGACCTCTAAATCACAGAACACACAAAAAACTACTGTTTCAGCCACAACCATAGCATAATGAGTCATTAATGATATTTCCTACAGTCCCTATAATAAAAATAACCTGATAAATGTTGTTTACACTTAAGCGTATGTGGCTGTACATTTAAAGCTCTAACAGAAGAACATCAACACTGTAAGTTTATTTGAGATATTTAAATTAGCCTGCGGAAGCAAAAAATGAGAAGGAGATGTGAACACAAGGTGAAGTAAATGCTAGCTAGTTTGAAATTGAGGAATAATCAGGTGAATGCAATCTGATTAGATTTAGCTAGATGTAGATGTAGATTTTTGCTGTAATATATATAATTGTAAAGACAAGTCTGCCCATTTCCCATACCTTTCTCATAATTCAAGACAATCTCTGAAATCGAGGGTCTTCTGCTGCGTTGTTTTGATTTTTTATAAAACACTCCATTTGGCCAAGAATTATCGTCCTAATCAGAGTTCGAGAGAACTCTAGCTTGCGGTCAGACGGTTTTTGCTTGCGGTTTGCTTTTGCTTGCGGTTTTTCATATTTTTCATAGTAGTCAACATCCTGGCAGGCATGTCATAAAAATAAAGACTGTGTGAGATATATGTGATAAAAGTGTGTTTATTAAAAATAGCCTTGTTCTTAACTTGTTCTTACATGCCATGTCATACATCAGTCCCATACCAGAGAAAGACATTGGCAGTTGTATTGAGTAAAGTGAAGAGATGGGACATAAATATCAACATGGCAGTTTTACAGCAAACAAATTCTTTTACATGCCCCTGTGTGTCTGTGAGAACTATGCTGCATTTCCATGGTATCACTGTGGAAATAGGGGCTTTTTAGCACACTTGAAAGGTAACACAATTAAAGGAAATAGCAGTTGTGCTATCACTCGTATAGCATCGCTTCCAGTCCCACACAGTGCTGTGTTACATTCTGCCTCTGGAATATTATGCTGTTGACATTCCTCATTCATTACTATTATTATCCATCACTGGTGTGTGGGAAACTTGACAACACATTATTGAATGCTAGTACATGTATGCTGTATGCTTAAGATTGCTTGGCTGTCTTCTCCATTATACATATAAATTCAGGTTTATGTCAATGAATTGAAGACAGCATCTACACATTATCATACAAAATTTGCATGATGCTAACACACAAAAGACACAAAAAAAACCCCAAAGAATGAATCATGCAAGTTGGTAAGTATTTACATTCAATCTCTGTTAGTCATGCTGTTCCTCTTTTTGACATTTAAGAGTGGTGACAAAAGTTTGAGAGAGAAAGCAAGAGAGAAACGTGTATAACGTGTAGGCCTATAAGGCCTATTATCCTTTCATCCTTGCTCTGTTTGGTTGACTTCTACTGGATGTGTGAAGCTGTTGATGAGACTGAAATCCTGGTTGATATTACAGCCCACTGGTGTGAAGCTTCCATTGCCTCCATTTCTCTTTTCTCCATGCTGTTACTACTACACATACTACACAGTCCTGAAGTACTGGACAGTGGGGTAGTTTGGTGTTTGGTGTTTGGTGTTCAGTCTTCAGACTCCAGCTTTGCACTCCAGCATTCTAGAATGGTAACTCTCAATAACCAAGGATTCAGCTGAACTATGTACAAAATGAGCTGCAGTGTTTGAGACTAAGCCAATGTGCAGTACATGTACAAATGCAGTGACAGTCTTCACAATTGAATTGCTAAAATGATTTATTTTCTGTTTCTACATTACTCATATGAAATTACATAAATGAGTACATAAATAAGTACAATGCTTAGTGGTAAACAAAAGGTTAATCATACTGGTTTACTCTGTAAGGAACTTCAGAGTTACCTCCACTTTAACCAGAATCCATGAACTGTATAAATGAGAATGAGCGTCGTAAGCTACAATCGCAGAGCTGAAATACGGTGAGTGATATCACCTTGGAGAGATCCAAAGAACTCCCAGAAACCTTCAGAAAGAAAGTTGTAGATGCATGTGACTCTGGGAAAGGATTTTCAAAGATCTCAAAACAATCAGAAATCAGCCATTCCACTGTCCAGAAAATAATTTGGAGAAACATTCAAAACAACTGCCAACATGGCCAGATCAGGCAAGTTCAGCCGAGGAGCAGAAAAAAAAAATGTATAAAGAAAGTCTCCAACAATCATAAAAGGATATCACTGGACCTGCAGGTAGTATGGCATCAACCCTCAGTAAGGGACTGCACACGTTTGATTGTCATGGGAGATGTGCAAGGAAGAAACTATCCTTGCTGTCCAAAAAAAAATAAACATCAAAGCAAGACTAAAGTTTACCAAAGAACACCTAGACCAAAAACGTGAGACCATTTGTTCAAAATCTGAAGCTAAAGTGAAGGTGAAAAATAACCCAAGACATTCCAGTATATCCACCAAGGAATGGCTGAAATGAAAGAAATTGAGAGTTCTGGAATGGCCAAGTCAAAGTCTGGATCTTAATCCTAATGATATACTGTGGGGCAATTTGCATGCTGAGCTTCATCTGTGCTTCAGCGAGATGATAAAGTCAATGAGATTTATCTCCTCATCAGCAGGTGTGATGAATTGAGCAGCCTGTTAGCTTGTGAGGAAGACCTACAACAGATAGTGCTTGGTGCTGAGACTCCTAAGCCTGGCATGTGTCCCAGTTTATGACCTCAAAGATGCATCTCCTGGCAGTGCTGCTGGCTTCGTGTGCTTGCAAGTGAGATAATCCATGGGAGGTCAGTGTTTGGCCCTGGAGCCTGGGTTTGAGTAGATGCAGATGGCAGATTCACTCCATTTACTACAAACCGAAGTATAATCCTCTGCTCACATTGCGCTGTTGTTAAAGAGGCTTCCAGAAATTGTTTAATAAGTTTTGGTATCTGTTGTGGCTGCAGCTATTTGACTGGGAAATAGCAATAGAAATAGTTTGATTCAGGACATATGAATACAACCGTGTATGCCTTAATTTCAACTAATAATAAATATCTCCATTTCTAACTGTGATCACAAATATAGTACAGGCTGAACATTCAGAACCCACACTTTCAGTTTCTTCACTGAGCAACAAGATTTAAGGAATGTTTGTTTTTCTGAGGCACAGCACAAGGGCGTTTCTGGTCAACCACGCTGTTTCTTGTTCATAGACTCTTTTGTGTGAGGACAGTAAGTCCATGTTTTGATGAGATGGAGGCTTTTAACCGATCGACCGCTGACCAGCCTCCCCACATTAGCCACACTTATTGCATGAGAGGTCAGGTAATGGTGCCATTCATCAAAACTGTGACCACAGAATCGTCTGATGACACAGGCATGATACCAGAGCTGTCTCCAAACCAAGAGCTTCCCAACTTCCACACAGATAGAGCAGTCAAAAGAATAGATTTCGTCTAGTTGGTTGTAGAAACCGCTAATGTCAGGAATAAGTCATTAAAAGTGCAGCCCAGTCAGTCAGCCAGCATGGAATTGCAAGTGACCTTCTGCCTTACAAAAGATGACAGCGTGTCAGTTTATGGCTGTTAGTGCTCAGTTTGTCCTTTTGGCAACCAGTGGATGAATGATGGCTCTTCTTAACCGTGTAATGCTGGATGATACTGGACCAAAAAACAAAACAATACTGTCGCCTGTAACGCCTGTTACACATTCAAATATGCAAAAACATATACTAAACAAAAGGTTGTGAGACCCACACAATTAGCTGTAAACTCATATTCTAATACCATATTTGCTATTTTCCATGTGTTTCCTTCCCTCATTCCCATTCAAATCTCCAGATGAATTTGACTGCTGCTAAAGTGTCCTACAGTAGCTGCTCTGAATTTCACTGATTAAACACACTCTAGAAATGAAGCCTTTATATTATTAGAAATTATAACATTGATTAATTTAATGATTAATGTCATAACATATTTTGGCAAAGTTTTGATGTCAATTCATCTTTTATTCAGTAATATTTAAGAAAGGAATTTCGGAGGTTGTCTTTCCAGACATCTAAATATAACAAACAAATAACATGACTGACCTCTCATAATAGTAATATAATATTCATATATGAGCCCATACGTATTTTGTTAGCAGTATTTTGAAGAAGCACTGTTGTAATACTGCCAACCAACTTCCCAAACCCACTACAACATTTGGTAGTGGCCCAAGCTAAACCTCATTCCAAGAAAACTGTAAAAGTTGACAGCACTGCCTTAGCCTTTCTGCTTCTCTGTGGAGACTAAATAAGCTGTGCGGTGCAACTGAGCACCTGGTTCAGTAATGAGTACATTGTAAAAAGTAGATGAAAAACTTTTGGACATCTATTTTACAAGGGCATGTGCAAAGGCAACATAGAAGTTGTTAGTGCTTTAAACAACGCATGAGTTACAGGGCTTGATTTCCAGTAAACCAGGAAATACAGCATGTCCAAGATTGTGCAGACATAACAAACAGAGATTGGTAAGTGCATAATTACATTTGTAATGAAACAGTATGAGTGTCTTGTCTGCAGCGTGATCGATGTAGAGAGGAATTTAACAGTGATTGTCTCGGAAAGACCAGGACAGTGAATAAACACAGATACAGTGTTCTTTGAACAACACCCTGAAACGATAAATTCATAACAAATGGAAAGGTTCTATACCAGTTCATGGGTTCTTTCTAGAGCGATTATGGAGATCCTTTGAAACTACATTGTTTTTTTCTGACACACACCTCATTTCCAGAACGCATCTCCAACCTTCTGTAGATCTTTAGGTGTTCTTGTGTACATTTACAGTGTAGTCTTCAAGTGTTCTTAGTAAAGGCCATGGTCCTACATAGAACTCAAAAAAAATTAAAATTTTAATGGTTTCTCACATGGTTTAATGGTTCTTCACAAACAGCAGTGATATGATAGTGTTCCATTAATACTGGCTACAGATTGTGCTGTTTTTTTTTTTTATTGCTGTTTGGCAGTATTGAAGGCCATGTTTCTATCATTGTGGAGGGGGCAGTGTAGAAGAATGTGAGTGAAACAGGGAAGTTAGTTGCACACATGTGGAAGCTACTATTGATGGCCTTGCACCTGCTCTGCAATGGTACCTTGTGGAGGACGTAACTGCCAAAATGGGCGGGGGTTGTGTGGATCCTTTCCGGCATGGCTAGTCTGTCACTCAGCTCTCTTGTTTCAGGGTGACCGGTCTCGTCTGCAAATATACAGGTTATCTGTCAAGCCCACCCTGAAGCATGGGACAAATATGGGAGTTGTGTGCTGCCGTTTGATCAAGGGATTTCAGGCCTCCCTTTATCAGCAGTATTTTATATGATCAGTGATTCAGCTCCAGTTTTCACACGAGTAACAACCGGACTCTGACCTCTGCTCAAATGACCTAACTATAGAGTTTTACAGGTTGCTAACGACACCAACGGTCCTGCGTGCAGGAATTAGGTAAGCTGGTATGTGTAAAGCGAGACTCTGTCTCTCTCTCTCGCTCTCTCTCTCTCGCTCTCTCCCACACCCTTCCAGTTCGTGTCAGACGTGTTAACTATCCTCATTAGGGTTGTACTGACAGCTTTACTTCAACAAAAATAAACCCAGACCTGTTTGCTACAAGAGTGTGAAAGAAATAAAATAGAAGGAAATGCTCCACACAGGCCAAAAACAAACTGAATTGAGGAAATATTTCAGTTCCTCTGTGATTTGCTCACTGCTGATCGCTTTTGTGACCTTTTCAAATCCCCAAAACGTTCACAATACATTACAACCACATTTCTGGATTTGTTATATTGTAACTGGCAGTTAAATGCTGGAAACTCCGGGAATTCCTTCAAATGCTGAAGCAGAAACCTCCCCAACAAATACAAATCATCTGTCCCTTGTGAGGTAGTAGTAAAATACACATATTCTCCCTTTTTTATATACATAGACCCTGTTTGTGATGAGTCAAATGGACAAGAAATTTCCAAAGACTTTCAGTCTTTGGAAATCAAGGCATCTAGTTTTTTTTGTTTTTGTAAGGCTTGTTCCATTCCGCCAGAGAAGAGAGAAGCCATAGGAAATGGACAGGAACTTTTGAGGAGCATATGAGGCCTGCCTTGATGATGGTCACTGTGGTAAGTGGCGTGTATGATCTTGTTGCATCCAGTGAAAGAGCTATGACTGCTAGAATGCTTTGCATTGCATTGTTCCTGCAGACCTGCAGTCCCTCATGGTGATGTTATCAGTCTAGCCCAAGACAAGGATTGCATTGGCACGTGTCTTACTTTAAACAGTTTGCAAAAAGTGGTGTCAGTCTCTCTCTTTCAGATGATATGATATGCATTTCTCTGTAATATATTTAAAATATCATTACTGTATCAGACAATGAAAAACGTCCTAATGGGCTGTGTGTGCAACACAGTTTATTAACCAGAAGCAATGTAGTCAGGCCTGAGGCTAGAGCAGTCACTGTGGGTGCACTGAAAATTAACCGGAACAGCATACATCATGGGTTAAGCAAAGAAGAACTTTCTGAACATTCTGATATTTGAGACGTTTCAGCAATGGTATAGGAGTGCGCTGAATATTGGGAATATTGGGAAAATAACCACCAATAGGAAGACTAGCAACATTTGTTGAGAATTCTGTTTCTCAAACTGCTATAACATATATGTAGTAGTAGAAGGTGTGCACATGCCATCACAGGTTGCAGGAGTCACTGCAGCCACGGCTACTGAGTGGCAAAAAGACTTACTGAGTGGCATTGTAAAGGTCGAGTGTGAATGCCGCTAACACAAAAGCAAGGAAGAGCTGTTGTGCGACTGACTGTAAAGAGATTCAGCAAGAATTCAAAGCAATTTATATACAGACTGATAAAAGCTCAAGAAAAGAGAAACTTTTCCAAAAATTTTCCAGAAATTACTGGAATTTAGGTATCGAAACGTGTGGAAGCTCACTGGGTGGTGAAGTCATGCTCTAAAAACAGGTGGGGAAAAACCGCCCACTGCAGTTGAGAATTTAGCAACATACCAAGTTCAAGTAAAAGAAAAAGCTAGCAAACCTGGATGAAGCAGTCTCCTAAATGTGCCTAAAAACAGTAGAAAACACTCCTAAGACCTTCTCTTGACTGCTCTCAGATATGAGGGTGTGATTTGATTTGAACCTCAGTTAGCTGCCCATTCCTGGCTACACATCGCTATCGGTGGACCATTGGTTCTTAAGTAATTTGGTTGGATTTGGCTTGTTTCTTTCCCGGTTTGGTTGTTTTCCCTAAAAAAAAGGCAGCCATGATGCCAAATGTTTTGCCACTCAGTCCAACTAAAGGTGACGTGTTCCAATGGGAACATGACGTCAGTGCATACCCTCTATAAGAGTGAGCTTTAAATGCATAACAGACTTTTAAATCAGCATTATGTAGCAAAATCATTGTGACGCTTCACTGACCTGTCAAAGGCAGAACAGCGTCCTCTGTCTTTGCTAGTCCAGCTAACTGGACATGCTAACTTACATGCTGCTAACTGCGCTATGTAACATGAGTGAAACAGGCAGGAAAATGCTCCCAATATCTGTGTAACGCTGCAGATGCTGAATCATATCTGTAATAAAATCCTGTATTATCCATCTGCAGTGTCAGTCCACATGATTCTTTCACTTTCAGTGTTGCCTCTGGGTGACTCATCTCACCTGTTTACATCTGGCATTAACATGTGATGGGATTACATTTGGATGTTACTTGTCCACATGAAAAGCCAGTTGTAAACACTCCCGAGATGCACTGTGATGCACAATACGATCGGATACCTCAAACCACATCTGGAGGTGGTCAGAGACAGATCTCGTCCTCATTTATTAAAGTTTGGCTCAAAGGAACTGGTTAAGAACCACATAAAGCCTACATGCTGATTTGTCCCCATTCTCTCCCTCCTGCCTGTCTGACTGCACATAACCTATATGGCTGTACAGAGCTATCACATGTTGCTCAGGGAAGATTTTAAGATATTGCATGTGACGTTCTTACACGTATCTAGTTAATGTTTGACTTCATGTTAGCTGACCATTTAAGGGAAATTTGAATAACAAGACAAGTTCCTCTTCATATGAAAATGGGAGTAGCTAGCTAGATAGTAACCATAGATAATAGCTAGACACTGCTCAAGATAATGTACTGTAATATGTAATGTAATAAAAGACTCGCTCAGTGCTGATATAATAGTTAAATGAAACCTACTTTCTTGTCTGTTGTCCTTGATTCTGGCTGATCTATAGTTTATGTCTTCACTGAATATAGTGGGAAAGCTGACTGGCAAGTGGATCCAGATGGCTACAGGAACAGGCAAATCAAGGAAAGCAGATAGGAAAGGACATTTTATTCAATCAACCAGTTGTAACTACCTGAATACAACATTTTCTGTTCTGCGTATCCCTGCAAACAAAGTAAGAAACAAATCTAACATAATCTTCGTTGAGATGTGATACATCCATACATCCAAGAAGAAATGCTAGCTGGCGTTTACTGGGGCACTTGGCATAAACACCCAAGCGCTATAATACCACTCAGCTTTTATTTATGCATTTGGACGGCTAAATATTAGTCTACACTCCCTAATACTCTGAAATAAGCTTATATGCTGACTCATATTTGTGCTATGGCTGGCTCACATGCTGTTGTAGCGATCACACTCACAACAACCGCCTTTCTTAAACATTTGCACAACATCACATGGTGCCATGATTTCCAGAAGCCTCAGAAGAAGTCCAGCTGAAAACACCTAATGGGTCTTGTTGTTTTTCTCTTTGTCCCTCACTCTGCTCATTTTCCCATGTGCTATCCATCACAGCGGACAGACTAACATGTGAACACTCATAAAGACATAGGCGCGGATATAGGCGCAGTTTGGACAGCAGATGTGAACAATAGGGTGTCTTCATGCTCTGTGGGTCTAGGAGAAGGGACACTGGTAGCTTTGGGCAATGTTCACAAAATCACATGAATAGCTCTAAAAAGAGGTCTTTAACTCAAAGCCCACTTTGTCGCCCTCAATGCTGTCTCTTTAAGATCGGACCAGAGAAAAAGGTTGGTTGATAGGATGGTTTACTGGTCAATATATCAGTGGTATAAAAGTAAAAATACAGACATTAAACTATAAGAGACTAAAATATGATAATATTAATAACAATAATAATATGTTTTGATCTGTCAGTGACCAGCTTCTGCTTGCCTGGGTGCAAGCTACAATGCAATATTAAATATTGCAATTGAACAATTCAGCCATTTGATGCGTGCCAACAACGATGCCTATGTGAACACCACCGTATAAAGTTATATGCTAGGTAGCTATTACAAAGCTGGGCAGTGGTGGCTCAGCAGCTAGAGCTCCAGGCTATTGATGACAGGGTTGTGGGTTTGATACCTGGGCTCGGCAAGCTACCACTGTTGGGCCCTTGAACAAGGCCTTCAGCCTCTCTGCTCCCCGGGTGCTGAAGTTGGCTGCCCACAGATACGTGCACCTTTACCTTTATA
Organism: Salminus brasiliensis; assembly: GCF_030463535.1. Taxonomy (NCBI): domain Eukaryota; kingdom Metazoa; phylum Chordata; class Actinopteri; order Characiformes; family Bryconidae; genus Salminus; species Salminus brasiliensis. The sequence goes on along the minus strand of NC_132878.1, from coordinate 53,356,060 downwards.
GATAGCCATGTGGGTCAGAATAACAGTTGGCATGGTGTCAGAAGTGCATAACACTCAAGGCAAAGTTCCCATCACCAGAAAACTTTGACTTGAGCCACCCCGAGCTATGACCTGAATGGAAGCAGAGAGTCCATAAATTCCAGGTAGCTTCTAAGCTAGACAAAGACCTAGAAGAAGGGCAGGTGTGTACACTTTTGTAATTCTTGGGGAAAGAGGATGAGTTACCATCTGCATGTTTGTCTATGTCAATGTAGAATCAGAAGCTTAATCATTCAGAACTGGCTGAAACTTGTGTTTCCAGCGGCTCAAAAAAATGTGTACATTAGAGGCAGACTTGTGATAGGGGTTTCAGACAAGGAACTGTCTAAAAAGCTAACAATTGATGTTGGATTTGACCCTAGAGAAAGCGAGCAGTCAGGCACGTAACAAATCAAAGCCTAAATCTCCAAAAAGAACAGAGCAACTGCAATGTGTGAAGTCGTGCACAAACCAACTCAAGCCAGCTTTGTGCAGCCAAAGGGTGCATTTAAATCTGAAAGAAGAGACAAATGTGTGCAGCTCAAAGATCTCATGGACAGACAAATGTGCAGATGGGCAATATAGCATACTGGTAAGCTGCATAGTAATGGTCAAAGCCTCTCTTCCAGGCAAACGGAGTAGCGTAACTTGGCAAGTTAGGCCATTACAAAATAGCATGTCACACATCTTACCACGCTGGTGGTGTGTTTAAAGTACACACAATAGCTGAGAATGCAGACACAGAAACATTCTCCTTGGAGCTATCACAGTGCCGGATGGTACTGAGCCATGATCATGATGAATGCTATGTATCCAAGATGCAGATGTGGATTTTAAATTGACATTGGGTTGGATACCACTCTTATCTCAGAGCATATGTCTGAAACTCTGAAGATGAAGCCAAATCTCACACACGCCAATGCCTTATTGGAATGTACTGGAGGTAGACTATTAAGCATTGGGAACTCCCAGCTTACTATAAGGACAATGAGTATCACTTTAATGTGTACGTTGTTGAAGGGTCTGCAGTTAATAATCTTTTGGGCTGGGAGCTCTTAGCAGCTATGGGCCTAGTTTGCAGAATAACTGATGTGTCTAGCATGCCTAGTGTTAGTATGGCTTTTGAAAGGAATTTTCTTTAAAAAAAAAAAAAAAAAATCAATCTCAAAGATGCAAGACCATGCTCTGGTAGTGCAGCTTGCAGAGTGCCAGTACCTTTACTGCCCAAGCTAAAAGAGGAATTGGATTGAACGGTCAAATGTGGTGTTATTAAGGAGATCATGGAACTAACTGCATGTGCCAAGAAAACAGGGCAAAGTGAGGATATGTGTGGGCCCCAATCATCTGATCCAAGCAGTGGAAAGAGAAAAGTACATTCTGTCAGTCCTCGATGATATATTGCCCAGGCTGGCTGGTTCAAAGTTCTCCTCACTACTGGATGAAGCCAGCAGATTTTGGCAGATTCCATTGGTCAGAGAAAGTGCAAAGCTCACAACCTTCATAACATCATTCGGAAAGGTATTTTTTTCCATCATCTGCCCTTTGATATAACAAGTACACCTGAGAATGAATAACATCTTAAGACATCATGAAGGCACAGCAGCTTACATTGACAACATAATCATGTATGGCAAAGCCTTAGGAGGAGCATGATCAATGCCTTTAGAAAGTCCTCACAACACTTGAAATGCTAAGCTGGAGCTCAACAAAGAAAAATGTCTAATAAGACAAACACAACTGCAATTTTTGGGACATTGGGAAACGGATAGCATCAAACCAGTTGTCAACAAGGTTGGTTAAAATGATTGTTGGGCATTGTGCATTATTTGGGTTCCTTTCGAACTAGCTCGGCAGTTGTTGCATGACCACTAAACAACCTCCCAAAGGCTAATAAGTGTATGCAGGGGGTCTGACACAAGACTAAACCAGACTTTCTCAACAATTTAAGATGCTGTTCAAAGAACTGTTTGGACCATGAAACACGTTCTCAACCAGAAGATTTCTCTCTTTTACCATGCTACATCTATACAAGCTACAGGCTGTAGTCCAGCACCATTGCTGCTAGGACACCAGCTGAAAATACCCATCCTTACATTTGAAGAGGTTATTTCCACAATAGTAAATTCTACCTCATGTTCGAGCAACTGACAACAAAGTAAAAACCAACTACAAATGTCACTATGATGCTTTTCACAGCAGTGGCCCTCTACCTAAACTTCAACTGGGAAAAAACTTGATGGAGCAAAAAGCTGGACCAACCATAGACAAAACCACAGTTCTGCACCACCCCATCACTTTCTATCCGCTTTCTATTCTTTCCTAGAATTTTTACTCATGGACTCAACAGACCTGAACAGCACCCAAGAAATTGGGAAACTATGAGGTACAATGAGTATAGGTTATTATTTGTAGGTCTCTTTTTTTAAACACCTCAAAGGAAGGATGATGTAATGTTAAGAGTTATTTGTAAGCACCAGTTAACCTTCTGTATTAATAAGACCATATTTACCCAACTACCAGAATAACATGCAATCTGAAGACAGTTTATATCACTGCGCCAGAGCACAGCCAGTCGAGACTTTGAGACCTACATCTGTACAAAGTATAGGTTACTAATTAAACAATTAAAAAAACACTAGATGTATCTTCATCCATTGACATTACAGCTATGGCCTGTTTTTGTTTGTGTCAGCCCTGTTGTGATTTATGCTAGATCGTGCTGCATGATTACATTGAAATGCATGATTTTGCATACACCCAGCAGTGGAAAGAGGAGTAGGGCATGTAAGCTGCTGTTGAAGGAGTTTTTCAAAAATTAAATTGATGCAACATGATAAGAAACAAAAATACAAAAAACTTTTACCTTGTTATATTATTATATTCTCAAATCCACAATGTCTGTATAGTTATTAATGAGTACAGGCACTCACAGAAGCTCTCCTATAGGACATTATGGAGGAGTATGGGTAAGGTTTATCTATGTGTAAAATCAAGTGGAATTCCTTAGTAAAAAGATGGATTATCCTGGACTTTGGTTGTCTACCCAGAAAAAAACAAAAGCTTCATTCCTGTACACAAAATGTTCCAGAATTTAAAACAACATTATGTGTCATTTGTACATTAACATAACAGCTTTAAAATCATGCTGATACTTAACTGACTTGAAAAAGAGAGAATAGCGTCTCTATGACTGTTATTGTGGGCTGGGTGCGCTGCTAACTGCACTATGTAACTCTGGTGATGCAAGCAAGACAACCATATTTGTGTAAAATCCTGTAATTTTACTCTACCTCCTCAGTCCACATGTTTCTTCCCCTTTCAGTGACTGTTCTGTATTCCGCAGCAGGTCCAGAAATGCATGTGTAAACTGTGTCCTTTAGGGGTGTCTCAAAGCATGAATTAAGCAATAAACACCAATCCTAATAATAAAGCATAATGCTGATTGAAGCTTGTTCACCACAATGAGTTTGATGTATTAAGTTTACTTTACTTTCTAACAACATTAAATGACAGTTTGAGTTCAGTACCCATTGCCTGCAACTCCTCCTCAATTTTTTTTTATCACTCATTGTTTCTTTGTATCAATTGCAGGTTTTGTGATACACTGTGGCATCAAGGTGCCAGCTTTTCCCTCAGCTTCTTCTGCAAGCTGATCGACACCTAGAGCACAGTTTGCTTCTTTCTTTTTTTAGCTCCTGTATGTTTTCCTCTGCAGCTTTTCACAGCTTTTTTGTACCTGGGCTTTAGTGATTTTTCTTCCTCTTCTGCTCATCTATGTGCATTCTGCCCTTGCTGATGCAGCAGAGACCAACAGCTTCTTCAAAAGAGAGACCTTGAGGACCCTGCCCACAGACACTGACATAATCACAGATCAGTTGCTTGGCGATGAGAGTGTCTTTCTGCATATTACATGCTTCCACGTCTTTGTTTAGTGAGAATCCTCTCTCCACTGTTGCCTGCTCATGGGACAAGACAAGAAGCTTCTTGCAAAACTGCCGAAGCTCATGATAGCATTGACTTAGGGCATCATGAAGGAATGCATTCAGCCTTGTTTCAGTGGGTCGGTTGGGGAGAACTGTCTCATTTCAAGTTTTCAAGTCAGCATTTCATCTACAAACAAAGAGGAATAAAATGGCACTTGTTGATTCAATGTAGGAGTCACACTTCATTAACATTTAGAATCACAGTGAGTAAAACTGCCACAAACTTAGTACCAACTGTTGTGCTTTTTCCTACCAGCAGAGACACCTCCTTAGAGCTGCTGGTCTTTTTTACTGTAGGCACCTGGCTGGGTTGGACAACTTCATGAAAGAAATAAGTAATTCATATATTAATATATTGATAAATAACTCATATAAATATCAGCTTGATGAATCAGATGAACAACTTCTCGTTCGTGACATAATGCAGTGCAGGGTGAGAGGATCTTTTTAAGCCATTTCTAAGTTTCTAAGTGTTAAAAGGCACAGTTTGTAGATTTGGCAGCTTCTTTGTACTTACTGCATTAGTGTATTTGGTCTGTGATGGTCACATCTCTGTTGCTCTCTTTACTACTGGAAGGTTTAAACCCTTGTCCAGCTGCTACCTAGAGAAGCCACATTTGCAGTCAATGTGTCGGGTGTGAAGCACACAGCTTACAACCATAATCAACTGAATGTCAAAGGTAGCTGATGTAAACATATTGCTAACTCTAATTGGTTATTTGACCGATCTGCTGTCAGATGGGTCAAATTTAGTCCTGCCCAACTGAAAACAATGGGAAAATGTTTGTGTAAAATCTTTTATCATTTTTTTTTAATGTCAGTTCAGAATACATTTATATTTACATCAATAATAGTTAGAAGACTTAAGACAGATTTAAGAGTAGTAGGAGTTTGGAGGCCTGTTGCTGGTGCTGCTGTCACTGGTGCTGGTATCTACAATGATAGTTTCAAATAGTTTTTGCTATATCCCCATGCCTACCATCTCTGAACGTACCTAAAAAATAACATGAAAAACATCTTAAAATAACGAGAAAGGCTCTCAAGATGAAAACTTAGTATCTCAAAATAATCACATAGCAATTATATACTAAAAAAATCAAAATAATAATCAGCTGCCGGATATCCTTCTGTTGAGTGGCAGGAATGGGTTTCAATACAACCCTTTTACCTACTAAGTTAATCTGCAGAAAACAGGCCTACCCTATGTATCATTTTCCAGGCAACTCCTACCCACCTTTTAAGGGGTAGAGGGTATGGAAGACAAAACTGCATTTGGGTGGAGGGGTTCATGTCCTTAGATATTAACCTGAAATTAGCAGAATGCGGTGCAGCAACATTTTCATCTTCTGTGCGGAGTCTAGGGCTAGGTTCATCTGGCATGGGTTTTACAGTGCATATGTGGCTTGGTTAGACCAATATGGCTTCTGTACATGAGTGAAGCTGTGTGTGCGGGTTCGTTTACTGAACAGACGTACACACACAAACACAGACACACTTGCTGCAACTCACACACACACACACACACACACACACACACACACTTGTAGCGAGGTCATACGTCATGTGATTGAGATTGGGAGCGATAAAACAGCGCAAAAATAGTTTTTCTTTCTTTGCATTGCCTGCAGACATGCGTGGGGTGGCTGCACAGTCACACACAGAAGCCCTTGTGTCTAAGGCCCTCGCATGCGTGTGTGTGTGTGTGAATACACACATTCGCCCTTGTCCTGGGAGCTGAGAAGGGTTTGTTTTTAGGTCTGGCCAGTAGTTTTAAGCTTCGGCACAAACACACAGAGGCGCATCCACACATCCACACGGCAAACCGAGGTGGTTTCATAAATTCTTTATGGCATCTTCTATCTTGTGATACCACTTCAATGTTGTCTTTAACAAGTCCCTTAAGGAGGCACTGTTTAGACATGGAACATTATCCACAATGTATTCAGTGTTTCCAAGTGCACCTGAGGGCTCTATAGTGATATGATGGATCACCGTTACCTCAGCAGTAGCAAGCTCTCCCTTGGGTAGTGTATGTTGCGCTTAAATGTCAGGGTCTTGTAATAGATTGGAGGATAGGCTAGTCTGGTCTGGGCTTGGGAATCGATGAGTGGTGTTGTGAGAGGATATTTATGTGACTGTAGGAGGATGGGGTTAATCGTTTGAAATGGTCTGATTTAATTTACATCGAGATCACGTTCCTCTTAAAGCTAACCACCTGACCTTTCCATCGACCGGCTCTCGTCAGAAGCGCCTGGGAGGTTACATGAGCTGTTAGTGTGTGTGTGTGTGTGTTTGTATGTGTTTGTGTATGTGAGAGTGTGAGTCCTGCAAAGCATTCCGAACTGTTTGGATTAGTCAAGGCTTTTAAAGTCAAAGTTTTTACTTTGTTCGAAACCAGACTATATCCAAAGGTATCCAGACATTCTTTCGTATTAGTGAATTTAGCTGAAACAGGGGTTCAACTGCACATTGATTGTGTAATCACCACAGAACAGCATTACCAATGCAATGGGATGCTATGGAGCTTCATGCAGTACCTTCATGAGCTGGAGTGGTGTTTGTGATCGAAAACTAATGATCAAACTAATCTAACATTTCTCCGACTAAATGCAGTCAGACCTTCATAACAATGTTCCAACATCTAGTGTAAAGCCTTCCCAGAAGAGTAGAGGCTGTTACTACAACCATCGTGGTGTCCTTTATACCCAACAGAATAAGATCAAAACTGAATCTCAAAGGCAAAACATTGTAAAGCACTGACACCATTAGAATACCATCTGCCTCAAGTAGAACACAAGATTATCTGCATTCAGGTGAAGCATATCATAACAATCACTGAGGATGGCATTAGTGGCCATGTACATGCACTATATGGACAAAAGTATTGGGACCTTTGATCAATCAGTTTCTTCTGAAATCAAGGACATTAAAAAAAGTCTGTCCTGCTTTTGTTGGAGTAACTGTCTCTACTGTCCAGGGAAGAAGGCTTTCTCCTACATTTGGAGCATTACTGTGAGGATTTGATTGCATTTAACGACAAGAGTGTGGTCAGAATGTTGGCTAATCACCACCCCACCTCATCATTCCCAACTCCCCAACTCATCCCAAAAGTAGTGGATGGAGCACCACCATCCAGAACACATCATCCCAGAGAGCACAGTTCCACTGCTCCACAGCTCAATGCTGGGGTGCTTTATACCTTTCTAGCCCATGCCTGACACCAAGCATGGTGCTAAAAGGTCATTGCCAATAGTGTACATCTACTCCTATTTTAGCTGTGACAGAAATTTGTGCAACTTAAAGCAGCTGAATGCATTCATTAGAACATATTTGATACTTAGAGGTCTTGATAAGGGTTAACAATCAACCATTCAGAGTCTCTCAGAAATACCATAATATATTTAGCAACAGATTCTTCTGTTCAATGACTGATGAATGAATGATCTCTGAAGGTCTATAGGACCAGTCAAAAGTGTGGACGCATCTCATTAAATGCATGATTTAACTCAAAAATGTTCTGTTTCACCCTCAGGGACTCTCAAGGGACTATTGTAGGCCTACTCATAGTAGGATTTCATAGAATTCTTTTTTACATGACAATTTACCAAACTTCTTAGATTTAAACAAGCCAATTTTGTCGCGGAGCCTTCAAGACTGATATGAAATTATGATCTAATCTGGTTGCCTTGCCTTGCACATCATTCAGAAAGCAGTCAGGGCTGAATCTTTCCTGATATCGTCAGCATAAATTGACGTCACTAACTGGCTGAAAATGCAGTCATGTTTAGATGTGATGGATAAAGTGACATCACTAAAACATATAAATGGGCTGTTTAGTTATGTCAAACTCTTCTTTCATTTAAAAGTGACATTTTAGTTTCTGTGTTATGGACCTGTTATGTCTGACATCAATTGTTGGTGGACTTTTTAAAACAAGTGCCACCAACAGTTAGTTTTCAGCAGCCAACAAGTGGAGCTTTTTCTATGTATGTTGGAAAAGCCGACCAGGTGGCTCCTCTGGGAATTGCTTGAAAGAACACCAAGACTATACAAGAGACAGTCCAAATCAAAGAGTGCTGGACACTAAAATATAGGAAATAGCTCCTAATGAGTCTTCTGTACTATTCTAAAGTATGGAAAAAATAATGGACATCATAATAATAACTATTCATATATAGTTATGTTACCTTGTTTACAAACATTTCATAGCATTGTATAGTTTAATAAAACTGAAAATATGAAAGTGAAAATGAAACCTCCTTGAAAACGTGAAATGCAAACTTGTTGGATGCATGCCAATACTGGACATGCAAATGAGAAACAATATTCAACCCACGTAAAAGCCATCAGGTTCATCTGCATTAATAAGTGACACTAATATTTTGTGCAGTGTTTTATTTCAAAAGACAGACACTCAAAGTGAATTACTTTGAAGGAAAATTAGTTTTATGTAACTGGAAAATGCTGTTTGTAAAAGCAGTGCTGTGGAAGCTTCAAGTTTAAACAGATGAAAGATATTATGATGACAAAAACACAGTCGACGTACAATTAGCCTCTACCTGTGAATCATTTGATACTTTTCTGGATAAAAAAGTTTTTAGATAAACGTTTTTGGATAAAAGACTACCTTAACCAGTGGTCAGTTGTAAATCTACAGGAAAGATCTGATGCAGACCAAAGTACATCCTACAAAAAAAGAAATTTATTAATAGACATAAATAATAGATAAATTATATATAATTTATATATATATATATATATATATATATTATATATATATATATATATATATATAAATATTAATTATTAATAGCTCAAAAAAGCTTTCAAAATGTTTGGATATCACAGTGAGCACTGTTTAATCAGTTGTGTTGAAGCTGCATCATACCACCCAGGGGTGGAGAGAAGGCCATCCCTCAAATCTCAGCATCAAAGCAAAAAGAAAACCTGCGAGAGAAACCACAGAGAGGCCAACAATCACTTTGAAGGAGCTACAGAGTTTAGTGGCTGAGACCTTCCAGCCTTTGAGGGAGGGTGGCTAGAAAGAATCCATTACTGGAAATTACCCACATGGAAGCACATCTGAAGTTTTTCAGTAAAAATCAGACTGACCTAGGTAAAATGTGGGATAACGTTTATGGTCAGATGAGACAAAAAAAAAAATCTAAAAGCTACATATGTTTAATTGTGTTGGACTTAATAATTTTAATGCAAACAGTCAAGCAATAATATAAAGCACCAGCACCAACTTTATATTATGCAACTTATTTCATTTAGAGAAACTATTGCCTAGAAGAATGAAACTGGAATTATACTATATTATTATTATATTATTATAATATAATATAATAATACAAACCTATTATTGAATCATTATATTATTCTACTTCCAAACAACCAAAGCAAATAAATACATAGACCGTTAACCACAACAAGTCCAATTTACTCAAAACATAAAGACATTTCTCAGAACATACATAGTTAAGTTACAATAATATCTGTGTTCAGTTCACATGTAAGTAAAATGAGCATTTCTTTGCTTCCAAATTCAAACATTGCCAAGAAATGTCTTCCTAAAACAATTTAAGTTTACCATTAAGTTTAATTAACTAAAAACAATTACCACCCATTAATATCATTGCTTTCCGATAACTGACTTATTGATGCAATTAACATTTATCACCTTACCAAATGCTGATGGCTTGATCCTGCATTAGTAAATGAGTGATCAATGTAGCTCCCCTCTAGCATAAAGCCACACTCAGCAGCTTGACAAATGATAACATTCTCTCACATCCTTCAACTGCCAGGCAGTTACACCAGTTACACCAACACAGGTAAACACCCAGGAGAAGGAAGCCTGGGGGAATGACAACAAACTGTAGAATGAGGATAGAAGACACACCCGGTATGCAAACAGGTAATGCCATGGACCAATGGGAAAGGTTGCACTGGTCAAATGTCAGGTTTCATTCAGTTACACTTTTTTTAAGAAACAAAGAAAAAAATGAATTCAACTCACATATTCTATTTGAATGTACAAAATTATCAACCTTAAACTATCAAAAAATTTAAATAGCTGAATGCTAAAAAGCTGATTTTTTTCAGATGTCTTTTAAAACATTAAATATTTGTTTTTAAATTAACATTATGATATTTTTATCAACAACATGATATTTAAAAAAATCATTCTACTCTAGAATCATTCCACTTACTGGACAAACTATGGCTATCTATGGCTTAAGCTTAATGAAGGTGGACTGAGAAATGCTTGATTTGGGAGAAAGGTAGGCGAGTAGGCCAGTCTTGCTCTTGCACTTCTCTCTCAACATGTTGGACAATTGGGGCTAAATTACTATAGAACGGGAATGAATGGAACCACAACCATTCGTGCAAACCCAACATTTCCTCAATAAACACCATCTCGACAGTGAAGCATAGGGGTGTCAGCATCTCATTGTGGGTGTGCATTTCCTTCAGTGGGGACTAAGCATCTTGTTAAAACTAAACAACAGACAAATGGAAGGAAATACAGAAAGATATTGAAAGAAATCCTGCCTTATTCTGATGATTAATTGTACTATTAAAGTGTTTGTGTGTTGTGGATGGATCAATGCTCGTAAACATATCCATGCTCGTTCAACTGTCCCTCACATTTTCCCTTTATGTATTCAGGGAATGACTAAGTCTTCTGTTAGCTACATAATGTCTGTATTTGTGTCCTTTTCTAACACAGCAATGATTTATGAGCAGGTTGAGCTATCATTGCCATAAGGATAAGATGGTGCAAAGCTGGGGGGAAACTAGGACAAGCATGATATGCCATATGACTGCCTTCAGTGTACAGACATTTTTAGCCTTTCCCATAATACCTTTTGTGACCAGGTGTTCCTAAATACTGATCTACTTTTTTAATGTATGAGCTATCAGTCTATCATAGACGTTTTAATTACAGTGCCTTTCAAAAGTTTTGCTACCTCACAACCTGGAAATAAAATGGATTATTTACTCTATGATCTTACCACATCTTACCACTGGGATTTTTGCCCATTCCTCAAGACAAAAGTGCTCCAGCTCCTTCAAGTTACATGGTTTCTGTTCGATTAAGGTCTGGGCTTTGACTAGGCCATTCCAATACATGCTTTAGCAGTATGCTTTGGTTCATTGCACTGTTGGAAGGTGACTCTCTGCCCCAGTCTCAAATCACTGACAGATCGAAACTGGTTTTGCTCAAGAACGTCCCTGTATTTAGCACCATCCATCTTCCCCTCGACTCAGACCAGTTTTCCAGTCCCTGCTGCTGAGAAACATCCCCACAGCATGATGCTGCCACCACCATGTTTCACTGTGGGAATGGTGTTTTTGGGTAATGAGATGTGTTGGATTTGCACCAGACATAGCGGTTTCCTTGGTGGCCAAAAAATTCTGTTTTGGTCTCATCTGACCAAAGCACCGTCCTCCATACATTTGGGAAGTCTCCCACATGACTTTTGGCAAAACCTTTGGATACCTTTGGTCTCTGTGCTGCTTTTCTGATTAGTGCCCTCTTTGCCCGGTCTGAGAGTTTTGGTGGGCGGCTCTCTTATGGCAGGTTTGTTGTGGTACCATGTTCTTTCTATTTCTTTCATTCTAACCTTAATAATATGTTACAAATGAACAATGAATAGAGTAGTGACGCAATACCAGGCAGGGAAACTCGTTTGGGTTTATCCTCGGGTAGCCTAGAGGAAACCTTGGCAACCTGGTGCAGATCAGAATAACTACTCTGTACTCTCTATGAACTTTGGAGGCCATAATACTATGACCGATGAACCCCAAATAATTCTTTGTCTGTAGATGTTGTTCTTCTGACTTGTGTAGTGCTCGTTAGACTGCAAATTCAAGCAAAGTAGCTGAACAGCTGTCTGAGGTTTCCTTTGCCATCTGCTTTCCTTGTTTTTTTTTAATATCCTGTAGCTCATGGCTTCACTGAATATAAAACAGTCGGATGGCGAGGAAATAGGAGGGAATTTCATGTAGGTGTTCAGATGTGGCCCAAATGTACTGCTATGCACTGAGTGGACAGAATCAGAGTCAGAATATGAATATAGGAAAGTGGGAATAACTGTGATAATAAATATGGAAAATTGTTATATATATACAGTAGACAGTAGTGATTGCATATGAACAGTAGTATCACACACTGAGGAAGTTATAGTATTTTATGGCCACAGGTAGGAATGACCTCCTGTGGCGCTTTGTGGTGCATTTCGGTGGAATGAGTCTTGCACTGAATATGCTCGTGTGTCTAACCAGACTGCGGACCTAACCAGAATAATCATGATGTGTAGCTTATATACCCCATTTATCCATGTCTCTGCGGATGGTATAATGTAGTGGGTAATAACACAGGCCTTCTTTCCCCAACTGCAACATACACTATGCTGGTCAAGAGCTGTTTAACCACCTAGCATCCCAGCATATAGTATGTGACCAGCTTTTCAACCATCTTGACCATCAAAGAGCAGCTTAGACCATCCAAATCCAACTAAAAACAAAAGCTAGTCCTGAGCTGGATTTTTCAGCAGGGCCATCAGGCAAACGGAAATACATCTGCAAAAAAATTATATATATTCTTTGTTGTGTATGTGTGCATTATAGAGTTTGTTCCCTTGTGATTGAAATAGTCCTTCACATTTTCTGATAGAGCTGTTACAGGAATGCAAGAATCATCTATTGTTCCACCAAGTTGTAGAATCCCCACTGTTCCTTTAACTGTTCACAGACTCCCAGAGCGGGACAATGATGAGAAACCGCTGTTTACAGGAAGTAAAACAGAAATTAAGTATCTGTTAAGTGTTGTTGTTGTTTTTTTTTATTCTGGAAAGTAAAATCAGATCTTATCTGGTCACACTAAGGACGCATTTTAGTGACAAGTGTAAACTTTGGACCAGATGTTAATCTGTCATTGCCACTCCTACTCACTGCAGGTTTCATTGTTTTATTAGAGTTTATCATAAGAGCACTTTTAGAGACAGTTTCGTATCATATGAGCACTTTTGGTTTACACAGAGGTGGATTTAGGTATAAGCGAAATAGGCAGCCAGCTTTGGCAATATCTTGGAGATGGAAATATGGAGCACACACACAAAAAATTCAGAATGGTGATATTTGAAAGTCAAGTCAGTGATATCATCATGACACCATGTGAGTCAATTAACCTTGTCGGAGGAGGCGCCCTGATTAGGTCTCCCACTGAACAGGCAGCCATACAAGCTAGAACCGCACCTCACCAGGAGCTTGAAAAGGTCATGAATTCCCATTTTATATTCTTAGTTTTTCTGCAACCAGGAGTTCATTTTTCTATGGCATTATCATGAAATAACAAACACTTTTCCCATGTTCTGTTTTTTTTTTTTTGTTTGTTTGTTTCATGACAGAATAATTTCTCAATATAATGCCATAACATAACAACATAATAACTCATCAAATCAAATCAAATTAAAGTTTATTTGGCACAGTCACACGTGGTACAACTAACTTTTCAGTTGCAAAAACAATAAAGAAAAAATTACATTTTAAATATATCTAATTGAACAATATACAATAGAATATATACAGATATGGACAGAAAATATACATACATAATGTAAAAATAGATATTAGAGATTAAGTGTAAGTGTAAGTGTGCAAATTTTAATATGAGGATGTGGTTATGGATAATAATAAGAGAGTATAAAGTGCAGTGTGCAAAAAAAATTCACGAAATTCAAGCATTCTCCTGAGATGTAAGGTCATCTTACCTAAACATACAAACATGATGCCCTGATCATGGCTTACATGGGTGAGATTTTCCTCTGTTACCTCAGTTTGTTCCTTAATGCCTTCCCAGAGATAGTGACCAGTGCAGCCCATCTGATTAAAGCCCTCTCACATGCAGTAACAGGCTAAATGGCCCGACAGAGACACTTATGTTCTCCGAAATGTAGCACTTGTATGGTTTGACCAGTGGCACTTCAACCTGCTCATGTGACCTGGGGCGCTAGTGAAAATCCATTACACCATAAAGCAATGTGACACAGCTTGGAAGTTTCCTTTCGAATGATGTGGGACACCAGATAACATGCGGCATCCGACACACTGCCAACAACATTCAGCTTCAACTGGCTGCTGTCTCTGAGCACCACCCTACGTCTCTACTACTGCATTATATTAATCCCAAAAGCTGACCACAGAACCTGTAGCATGTGTACTGAATGGTTTTCAGGGTCTGATCAATTTAGGATCCAAGACAAACAATTTTTGATTACTGATGATCTATGAATCTCTACTCTTCAAGACAAAAAAATTGCATGTACACTGGTAACGAATAATTAGTTTGATTAATTCTACACAAAGCAAGTCGGCAAGTTCAAATCAGAGCCTGTAGGTTACACACTAGTGAAATCCAGCCCAGCACTTTTAACAAATGTGTTTTCATCACTGATTTTACCTACTAAGATATCACCCTGTCAAGATTATAGAACTCAGTTAACTTATTTAACTCAATCAAGTTAAAATGGATTTAGGGTAGATCTTTCTACTTTGTTAAGAGGTTAGTCAACTGCAGTTTACAGCCTTTAAACGCAAGGGGCATCAATAAACTGGCAGCAGACTAGCACCCCTAGTGGTCTGAGTTGGCCAAGCAATCATGGGAGCTAAGAATTTAGCCATTTAAAAGCAAATGGCTTTAGGACAGCTCTACACATATATTTCAGTTAGCAAGACTACTCAGTTTAGCCAGATTATACAATGTAAATAAATAGCACAGAGTATACAATCTCACAACACAAGCAAACATTTTCATTTCTGGTCTTTTGAGATTATTATTGAGATCACTCTTTGATACTTCATATTAATGTATTTTAGGTCTTGTTTTTAATGACATCTTGAACTATGTAATTTCAAGGTTAAGTAGCATATGTTATTTTTTATTTTGCTATAACTATGATAGCATTTTTGTTTTTACTGTTTTTCAGCTTGTGGTCATACGAGTGATTTCCAACCCCAAAGCAGTTGTTTGAACAGAATGGCAAAAGTTGAAATGAAATCAGTCCAGGTTGCAGAAATTAGTGTTGTGTTGTAGTCAACTCTTCAATACTGTGTCAAACAAGCCATAACTAATGGTTTTATACTGCCTGAAACTAATTAATTCATATTGATACTATATAGTTATAAAACAGGCCCTAAATGTAATGGACATGATCATCAGAAAGAAACTGCTCCCCTTAAGTAGATGTGACTCTACATGTTGTGGTTCAAGCTTCATTGAGTAGCAATTACTTAGATGAATTCATGTTTGCACTGTTTTACTATTGTGATCTTGGGATAATAACATCATAATCACATACACATGCTGCGTTCTTGAGCCAAGAAGCATTTGGGACTTCAACAGTAACTGACTGAGACGCAAACTTCATTAATTGCTCTTTTCCACATCTTCTTAGTCAGCACTGTAGTGGGTTCCGGAGCCTATCCAGAAAAACACCGGGCTCAAGGCAGGAATTACCCCAGCACTGGGTGCCAGTCCATCACAGGATAGCACACACACCTAATCACACACACATTCACAATTAGGGAGGGATTTGGCATAGGCAATTCACCTGTGTTTTTGGGAGGTGGGAGGAAGCTGAGAAGTGTGTCAATCACTGTTTTGGAATTGAATGATTTTTTTTTTCCCACAGTGGCGGCTAAAGTGTTTATTCTGTAGCCATAACTAGAATATGCTGTAATATATTAATTGAACATAATATTTTTATATTGTCACTGTCATGCAGCAACAGATTCCAGGTTCAAATAATGTAAAAATCAAAAGTGAAAAACAGCAAAAATGGCAATACAAGTTTTTGGTGGACAGTGACGATATGTTCATATAATATAAACAAAACACAGAGCTGGTGATCAGGGAGTCTTTTTTCATGTAACCGGTCACCAATTGCTGAATTAGGGTCTGATTTAGAAATCTTTAAAACGTTTTAAAGTTTATTGCCTTGTCCTCATTTATACTGCTTTTCTGACTCGTTACCGGGTTTTATGATCAGGAAGGAAACACGTGTGCAACTGCTATCAGTTATAAAACCGTAGGATTGCTTTTATTTGGCTCCAGTAAAATCGCTTTACGCGAGGATCATAGTCCTATCAGTAGACATTATCAGTACTTAACATGGATTTAATCATCAACCCAATCGACTCCCATCGACTAAAAAGCAAAAACAGGCGCTTCTGACACCTCGTCGTAATGAGGTGCGGATCAGGAGTCAGGTATGCCAAGAACGTTGGAAAGAAAGGTGTCGTGGCCCCGCCCACTTCAGCCAGACTCCGGATCGGCGCTTAATAACACATGACTGCTCGGAGTGAAAACAGCGCTGGCCCTTTAAGACCAGCCCGCACTAGAAGAACTAGCCTCGCACCAGCGCCGACTCCTCAGCGGCATTAGCGAGCGAGACGCTACCGAGTGGACAGAGACCTGCACACACACACACACACATATATATATATATATATATATCACTATATATATACACACACACACACACACACCAGCACAGCCCCACACACGCGAAATAGATGGACTTATAACTATGGAATACCACTGGGTACTGCTGTCTTTCTTGTTGCAGTGTATCTTCCGACCAGGTAAGTCACAGAGAGAGAGAGAGAGAGAGAGGGTGAGCGAGCCGCTGAGCTCCTTAAAAAACTTCCCGAGTGTGAGAGGAGGATGGTGGAGCTGCACTTGACTCCTGTTCTCCTCATCGTTGCTCTGAACTCAACGCATTTCTCACTGGAAGCCACCATGGCAAAACTTCAGCTGCTCTGAGGGCTGATATAGCATAGGTTAGTTTAGTCGATCTTCGTGTTAGTGATTAGCAGCGCATTACCGCAGGTTGGTCTGCATTAGCTGTGCATTGGCCCCTATTAGACACGCTTCAGCCTCCTGGACGAGTCTTCTCTGCACTCGTTAATGGTTTTGCTGTTTTTCTCACAGTAACAGGTTCAGTTTGTGCATGAGAGATAGCTAGAGAGACAGAGCGCGCGGGCGCGCGCGCGCGCGTGCGTGCGTGTGTGTGTGTGTGTGTGCGTGTGCGCGCGCGGGCGCTAACGGTTACTCTCGGCTAGTTCGTTTAGCTATGAAGAAATTAACCGTCGTCGTCGTCGTCAACTCAGAAACTCGGTGGCTAGCTGGCTAGCTGCTAACTCAACAACTTGTTGCTCAAGAAGTTTCGTCGACGGTCTTTCCTCTGAGCTCTGGGCCATTTTTGGGCGCCTCAGAGAGAGAAACTGGATCTGAGCTCAGAGCCGCTGCTGAGGACAGTAACGGATAGGCTCCAGAGCCGCTCTCAATAATTAATCACACACGGGGGGAATAAACAGGCGTCGAAAAAACACACACACACACAAAAAAACAAACGGCACCCCCCACCCCCCCCATCACCTCCTCCACCCCCCCATTTAGACATCGGCTCCTGATGTGATGAGTTTGAAGGAGGGGTTGATTGTGGGGTCTGTCGGAGGCTGTCAGGTAGCGAGAGCAGGTGATAAGCTAAGAGCGAACCCAGCCGTTGGAGACGGTAACGACTCCAGGCAGTGGAGAGGGAAACGCTCCCGGTTCATTATTAACTCGGTCGGAGTGAAGCTGGTGTATCTCGACACGCATGGACACGCCTGGGGCTCGGATTCGCCTCCTGCAATGTGTGCCTTTGTGGTCGCGGGCAGGAGGCGGTCAATACTTCTCCCGATAACCGGGGCTTTTTTTCTTTTTGTGGTGCGAACAGGTAGGCTACCTTTGCATAACAGCAGCGGCCGTTTCAGTTTGGAGCAACAAGTGGGGTGTATTTTTAGCGCCCATATCAGATGGCCCCTCACTAAAGTCCTTATGGGCACACAGACCACAACAGACATGAAGCTAATAAGCTGCGCTGCATCTGTTAGATGGCAGCAGCGTTACCAGGAACCCTGAGTGTGTGTGTGTGTGTGTGTGTGTGTGTGTGGGCGCGCGCGCGCATATGGCTATGTATTTAGTACTTTTGGGGACCACGATGATGCTCCAGGGTTGTGCCTATACTTGGGTTAGGTTAGAGAAAGAAAGTGCGGCGGTTATCTTCAGCAGTGTAGAGAAGTTGAAGGCGGCGCCCCACAAGGATAGGAATACAAAACCGTGCGCGAGTGTTATGACGCTCCACGTTCCCCACAGCGAGCTCGCGGTGCAGCGGCTACAGTGAAACGGCGCGGTGGAGAAACACACGCTGATTGAGTTCCTTTAAAAAGCGAGTAATGGCCATTTCACAGCCATTAAAGGAGTCTGGCATTAAAATCAAACACATTGTTCATCGAGGTGGAAGAGACGTCTCCTGAGTAACGTCTGTTTTTATGAAGCCTCCATTGTCTGTGTAATTAACGGTAATTACTACATTACTGCCATGTGCAAGAATGTTGGCTGTGCAGGTATTAATTGTAGCTGATGTTGATGTCTGTACTGGTAATAATAGAATCAGTGGGTTATTTAGCTAAGGATATATATATATATATATATATATATATATATATAGAGAGAGAGAGAGAGAGAGAGAGAGAGAGAGATGTATATATATATTTAGTATATACATGCCTATGGGGAGCAGTGGATGCCACAGGTGATCTGTTCTCTACTTTCCTGCTTTAAATATTAAAGAGAGGGAATGAGTATCTCTATATGGGGGGTTAAGTGGGTGTTCATGTGTCAGTTGCCTTATCTTCTGCAGTAAAGGAATTTCAGGATTTTTTTTTTTACACCTATGCTACAGAGGTAGGACACCAGAGAACCTTCTCAATAAGCTGATGATTTGAATCCAGGGCTGTTTCTGTCCAAGTAAATAAATTAGCTATATGCAGGGGCAAACTGACTAAATCAATAAATAAGTAAATATTAAGACCAAGTCGTCATAAATGCTTAATAAATCTATCTGTCCATAACATAACAAAAAATCATCAAAAAAAAAAACTTTCCTCAGAGGCCCTAACCGACTGATCATAGGAAGAACTGGCTCTGGTTGAATCAGGTGTGTTGGCAGAAGGTAATACGCTGAAATGTGCAGGGCAGGGCTACTCTCTGAGCATGGCAGAGAAACACAGGTTTAGAGCGCTGTAGTTCTGCATCATGAGGGTTTGAAGCCAGTATCTTTCATCGCTGCCAGATCAAAGCTAGATACCTGACCAATCTGCATCTCTGCAGCAAGAACATCAGCCTTCGCTGTCTGAAAAGACGGCACACTTTTTTGTCATGTTATCTTGTTTTTTTTCCCCCCTCGGGCAACTGTATATCTTGTTCAAACATGTTTTTGCTGCCAAAAGTCAAAGGGGCATTATTATGAAAGAAGAACATGAACTCACACTAAAATACGTCTGCACCTGTGTGTGTGCGTGTGTCTATTTGTGTGTGTTTCGTACTCTCTACAGTTCCGTATGATTGCCTGAAGTCTTTTTGAGAAAAGCAGACAAGCAAGCTCTCTGAGAAAGAAATATCACCTCTCGGGTTTGTTGCTCGTGCTTGTGTCTGTTTCTCTACTTTTCTCTTGCTCTCTCTTTCGCTGTCTTTCTCTAGGGA
Organism: Salminus brasiliensis; assembly: GCF_030463535.1. Classification (NCBI taxonomy): domain Eukaryota; kingdom Metazoa; phylum Chordata; class Actinopteri; order Characiformes; family Bryconidae; genus Salminus; species Salminus brasiliensis. The sequence continues at coordinate 53,336,461 of NC_132878.1, read as the reverse complement.
TTTCTAGAAGGTCTTCTCACTACTCTCGCTCTTCAGGCATTCTGTTCTGAGCAGGAGGAATCATTTGTGATGGTATTTTGGATAACAACTCCACCTATATTTGTTTGTTTTTTTGTTTACCAGAATGCTTTTAGACAATGTACATGCAAGTGATGAACACTAGGAAGCTGAGGAGAGCTTGTGTGTGAATATTTGCATGAATTTACATGAAAAAAAAACATTAACAGGTACATGGATCTTAGGCTTTTTTTGCCATCATCATTACCATAATCATCAGGTCAATTTAACCCTATATATTTTTATATATATATCACTGTATGTTCTACATCTATCTTAGCTCTGGGCACATTTTAGCTTAGAAAGACAGCAGAAGCAGCATGTGGTCTATAATGGAACTGTTAAATGGTGCAGGTACCATAGTTGTGGTGCTTTTCCCAGCTTCAGGGGGCTTTAGTCTCCATTGTTTACTGAAAACCATTACAGGGCCATATATCCATTTAAGACAACAGTGGCCTACAGGAACCAGTCAGACCTCACAATAGAACATTTACTGTAAACCAGGAACCTGTTAACCAGAGTAAACACACCAGCAGCAGGTAATCCCAGTGTATGCACACACTGAACATAGCTTTTAAACTGGGTATGTTCAATATGAGGACAGGACAGGAGTGTTGCTTTTTTATTTCCATTTTTCACAGTTTCATAGGAATAAAAGGATAAAGGCCTGAAGCAAAACCTTAGGGCACTCTGCATGGTCAGTACTTGCGAACACAGTATCACAGTAAGGCAGCTTGGAAATGCTTTTTGTAGCAGCTAAGAGTCTTTCAGTTCTTGTTTGGTGGACTGTCACCTATCTTGCCTTGCAAAAGGCTTCTAGTACTTGGGATTTTTGGGCCATCGTGAACGCACTGCTCTTTTTAAGTGTATCCACAGATTGTCAATGATGTTTAGGCTGGAGAGCTGTGAGAGCCACAGCAGAACGTTCTGCGTATGCTTCTGTTGTGGATTTTGAGGTGTGTTCAGAATGCTAATCCTGCTGTTATTTTCAGCTTTTGTACATACAATATGATGTTTGCTTCCAGAATTGACAGGTATTTAAATGAATATTCTCTCTTTCTTTCCCTCTACCGGTAAAATGTTTTCCCTTCCACTGGCTGCAACACAAGCATGAGCAATCCACCCCATATGTAACAGTTGGAGACAGTAACAGTATGCTTTTCATTAAATTCTGCCCTCTCTCCAAACATACCTTAGCTCATTGTTCCTGTAAAAACTTCTGACAGTTTGTGGTGACGGTGCAGAATGTTTTTTCCTGATGGCTCTTTCATGAAAGCCGCATCTCCCAGTCAAACATGGCTTTTAATTTGCTTTTATAGCACATGGTCTTTTTCTAATTATGATTAGGAAGCCATAGCCCTAACAAGCTAAGCGATGCCTGAAACCTTGGTAAAAAGTTATTAAGTTCAAATCTCTTGTGGTGACCAAACTTTTGTATAGTGCTCATTTCCCTTTTTTTGTCTAAATTTGTAGAAAAAGTTCTAGTCACACTCTTAAAAATAAAGGTGCTGCAAAGGGTTCTTAAAGCAACACCATAGAATATAAAGAAATATTTTTGTAAAAGACATGTTTGTGTGAAGAACATTTAGAAGGTTTTAAGTAGTAAAAGTTTTTTTTTTAAGTTCTTTTAAACAGTGTAACCTGAAAAGAACCTTTTGTAACACTTTTATTTGCACTTAAGATCACTACTAGCAGTAGAAGGGGTACTCAAATTTTGCATGCTTCCACATTTATTTACTATTGAAATTGGGAATTACGCCGCCTTAATTATAAATGATAAATGTTATCAAATCAATATAATTTTTTAATTTATTTTAATTTTATCACCTGATCCAGTCGGATCTAAATGTCTGTTCATTGCAGATAAGCAAATATCTTTGATATGATTACAATGGCTTTGTTCATCCCAACTTTAAACACTAATATAGCTTATTATAGGAACAGATACTGTAGCCATTGGCTGACAGTATTAAAAAACTCTCCCAAATTCATTTTGAGGAAGTTGCCTGACTGAATGTAATTTACGATGGTTACTTTCTGCCCACTAGTTGTTCTCCTTCTTCGTTTACTACTGATTCTGAACATACTCCATGCTGGGAGCTGCCTGGAACCTGCATTTGGATTTCCATGAAAATCACCTATTTGACTGGTTTCTTTAGATGTACTACTACAATATCTTTGAGAAAATGTGCAGTGTTAAGTGTTTCTGCACAGTATATTACTGTGAGAGCAATGGTTGCAACAAAACCCTTTGTTTGTTTTTGTATCACAAAAAAAAAAAAAAACATTTTTACCATACACTGGGATATGCTTCCTCATCCCTCTGTGCAAACATTCATATCCGTGATAGCACACTTTCAGTTGCTCTTTTTTTCTTTCCTTGTTTATGGGCCTCTGAGTTCAACCTTCTAGCCAAACACAAATGTGTATCAGGATAGTGAAATTATATTTGAACATGCAAGAAGTGAGTTCACAAACTCATATTACATTAGTGCTTAATAAAAAGTGTTCTTATATTCACACTGTCATTAAGCGGAAAGAAATGAACGCTATTGTGTGGTGATCAGTTAAGAAATGATATGGGAGAATTGTTAGATTAGAAACACTGCAGGGAATTCTTGGGGAAAAACCAAACCAATATGCAAATGTGTCTGTGTTCCTCCACTCAGTTTGCTTGGGTGTGTCTGTCGGTTGTGAACTTTCATGATCTAATGCTCTGAACATGTCTGTTTTGAGGTGACATATGGCCTTACCTTTGACATTGCTAGGATGTGGCAAATGTTGCAGAGAAGCTGTGCTGTGCTCAGTGGGCACTCATGCCATTTTTGATGTCTTTCTGTTTTCTGTATATATCAACTGCAGCTTTATTGAGTATTCTAGTTAGGGGTACACTAATACAGTGATGCGACATGATGTAGAGTAGGTGATGATTTGTCTACATGCATCACTTTTGGAAAATTCTTATGAATTATTATCGTTCTGTGGCCAAAATAAAAGTATTGGGCTGTTTTTATATGTAAAATACCCAAAAAAACAGATTAAAAAAACAATTTTTGATGAAATCTGGTATTCCATGATGCATTTAGGCATTTCCTTAAGAATCATATCTGTAATCGAAGCTACTCCCCTATTGTGAATCTTTATTCATTAATTATGTTAATAAATCAATTAACCAGATTTGATTTTGTGTGGTCGGCATGATGGTCTTTTTGAGTGTATTGTTTTCTCTGCTGTCCACATTATGCCCACAGGAGAAGTCAGGAGTAGCACTTCCCGTGATGGGTTTTAATCTGTTGTCCAATTTCTGACTGTTTTTCACCAGGCAGTACCAGGCTCACAATTTCCCCGGACGAACCCGAGCTCACTGTGCCCTTAAACCACAAACTTGTCCTGCACTGCCAAAGTGACGGGCCAGTGCGGTGGCAACGAGATGACCGCCCAGGACGCACCCTGAGAGAAGAGCAGAGACGAGGAAACATGTCAGTCATCAATGTGGTCAAAGCGAAGCCGATCCACATGGGTAGATATGTGTGCCTGGAGGAGCGTTCAGGAGAGAGGAGCTCCATCTACGTCTATGTTAAAGGTAATTGGACCTCAAAAGTGTCTTAAGAGGGATAGATTTGCATGTTTGTATGTATGTGTAAGAGAGTAAGAAAGAAAGAGAGAGTGAGAGAGTCTATATAACAAAATGTGTTTAGTCAGGCCTGATCTGATGCTTATGTGTGTATGTCTGAAATTGTGCATGTGTGTCTGTGGGCATATGCGTACTGCTGTGTGTCTGCCTGTGCTTTATATGTCTACACTGTTAAATAATAAGGGCCTCAGCATGTGTATTGCCCAGCTGCGTAGACCAAAGAGCTAAAAACGAACCCCAGGGTCATATGCACATATGCATACCAATGGCCACTCGCTGAGATAATGCAGAAATGAGCTACACAGTTATAACTGCGTATAAATCTTCTAGCCCTGTGCTGCGGTTCGGATCCTGCCAAAGTATTTGGGTAAAGAATCCCACCTACCTTTTTTTGCCTATTTGTTTTTTTAACGTTAGTCATAGCTCCACTCAGGAGTCCAATCTCCTAGACCCTTAAGTAGACCCCATAAATAGACTTTGCTCAGCAGACAATAGAAAATGTAACAACTTCAACAACAACAAAACATACTGAAAGCAAATTAAGGAACCTAACAAGCTGTGTCCATGCCACCACATATAGCTGCTGTATTGCTGTGTGTTGTGTTTGAGGGTATTGGCTCTCAGTCTTTTGGTCTGCTTTACTCCGTCCACTTTCTCTTTCTCTCTGTCTCTTTTCTTTCTTTCTTTTTTTCTTTCTTTCTTTCTTTCTTTCTTTTTTTCTTTCTTTCTTTCTTTCTTTCTTTCTTTCTTTCTTTCTTTCTTTCTTTCTTTCTCTCTTTCTTTCTTTCTTTCTTTCTCTCTTTCTCATGCACTGTCATGTCTTAATCTAAGCCCCTCGGTTGTGTTTCATTGGTTCTTGATTTAGCCTTCCTCTCAGCAGATCCTGACAACGCCTTCAGGAGGGCCATCATAACGGACATCATGGCGGGAGCGGGCGACGCCGCTATTATACCCTGCTTGGCCACAGACCCCAGCATGACTGACCTGCGACTGGAGACATGCAATAGTCATCCTCTGCCTTCAGGGATGAGATACATTGCCAGCACTGAGACAGGCGTCTCAGTGAGCAATGCACAGCCTGCCTACGAGGGATGCTATGTCTGTGTAGGATCCCTTTATGGAAAGGCAGTCAGATCTGTGGAATATCAACTCAGCGTGCGACTGGGTGAGGGAGATGTTGTTCCCTCTTTCTGGATCTCTTTTACTTAAAAAAATGTAAATAAGTACAGCGATCATCTATTCCAGCTCTGAAGGGCCTTAGTAGAGCACAGTTTGGTGATTGTCCCTGCTCAAAGTCATACAATCTAATTAAGCAGGTGGCTAGTAAGATCACTGGTCTAAATATACCTTGCCCTCAAAAAAAACTAGTAGTTATTACACACATAGGTTAGCCTTAATTAACTACAACATCGTAGTCCAGGTAAACTATTAGACCAGTTATCCTATCATTACACACACAACCTTATGTAGTGCCCTTAAAAAATCACTACAGTTTGTCATTAGTTTGAACGAGAAGCTTGTCCAACCTCACAGCTGCTGCTACAAAGAAACATATTTGTGGGCATGGCTTGGGTAGGTCAACTACTGGGTTTATTTAGTGTTTTAGAGCAGAGAAATCACCTTTCAGTGTTGACCCCTGGCTCTTCAGCACTGGAATTCATGATTGCTGGCCATAATATTTGTGGACCTGTGCCCTTGAGATGGTTCTCTTTCTTGACGGTAATCTTTTGTTTTGTGCTGGTTGTGTATCAGTTCCAGACAAGAGACCACATATTGCCCTGCGTGAGCCAAGCAGAGTAATTCTGACCCAGGGCCAGAAGCTGAGCCTCACCTGCAACACCTCCAACGTCAACAGTGACATAAGAGTCAGTTGGATTCCCCCCACTGGAGTGGTAAGAACAGTTACATTCGCTCAAAAATACCAGTAGCATTCATATAGACACACCAGGCCCTCTCAGATTGACCCATTTGCATTTGTCTACAGAATTATGGAGTTGAAGACATGGAAGAACTCAGTAACCACTTTATTTACTCTTGCTTTGTAGCAATGTGTGGTTAAAAGAGCTTAACATATTTCAACCTTCTTGTGGGCTGATATGTAAACACAGAGAAATTAGACTGGAATCTCATCCTAGGGGGTGAATCTTTGTATAGTGCAATATGGTGACTTGACTTGAACAATTTACCATGAAAAGGGAGCTTTAAAAGACCAAATGTCCTTTGTATGTCAGTCCACAAAAGTCTAAGCATAGTTCACCAGATTCACATATTTACATCTGCAAATGTAGAATCAAATCTCATATGAATCATTTTGTTTTTTTTGTTTATAAAATCCACATTGATTCAGCAACAATTATATGTCAACCTTTTTCTAGACAGCTGTAATGTAGTCCAGCTGGGACACACATAGTGCTGGGCAATATGACATATGATATGAATCAGTATGACAATTAATTGTTATTTACATTAACATTTTACCTCGATTGCGATGAATGAACAATTACATAAGCTGTTCGATTTGCACAGTTGACTTGGTTCTCCTTAATGTTGCTTCCATGTCTCAGACTGGACTGGGCAGTTTGGACTGATATGTTTTTAAGGGGACAGTACCTCAACACACACAGGGTGGAAAGTACAGAATGTAAAAAAAAGGATAAACAGAATTTAATTCAATTCAATTGAAATAATCAACATGAGCAAGATTGCATTATTTAGAGGATCTGAATTCCGGCTCGATTAATTTTTTAACGAATTGCCCAGCCCAGAGGCGGACACAGACATGTTCACTGACTGTGAGACATGTGTCTCCTTTGTATCTCTGCAGGTTGCATCTGTGCAGCAGTCCTCCAGTCTTTTGACTGAGCCCATCTCACATGTGCGCACTGCCACCCTTCAAGTGTCAGCCGTGACGATGCAGGACTCCGGCAGCTACCGCTGTGAAGCCTGGAATGAAAGAGGGATCAGCACAGAGACTGCCTGGGTGGATGTCCTCAGTAAGGCTTTTTTTTTTGTGGCTTGAACTTTATCTTAATTTTCTTGACAGTAAGATTGACATAACAGTAATGTCTTTAGTGTATTTGGGGAAATTCCTGTAACTTTAATGTATATGAGGTTAACCCTTAGAACTTGAAAGCAATTGGTTTGTTTTTGCTCCACTGTTTCAGTGTAATAAGGTGTGTACATATTTAATTACATAATAAATGTAGTTAATTACATTTACATAACTTTTGCATTCTATATTGACAGGTTTCCAAATTCCTCTTTGTTTTGCTGTATTAGTGTGGCAGGAGATTAAAGGATGTTTTTTCCTTTGGCAAAAAAAAGAGAAAATAACTTTATTATATTCAGAGTCTAACAATAATTCTAACAAAATGTCATATTATAGTATGGATTGAACTTATTGCTAGTTATGAGACATAGATGGTGGAAATCCTGGAGAAAAATACTTTTATTCTATATGAGCTGAAATAATGAAACGTTGCAATCTGTGTGTGTGTGTTTTGTTAGGTAAAGGATTTATCAACTTAACCCATGTAGAAAATGGGACATGGAGGGTGCGAGAAGGTGAAAGCCTGTCTCTGCGTGTGGAAATGGATGCCTACCCCAAACCACACACATTATCCTGGATCTACAACAGGCAGCATGTCACTAACACAACTGATCATATCATTACCACACACTCGCACACTTACAGGTACATGCACACGCATGCACAATACACATACATACATACACGCTATACAAAACTACTTAGTCTGGTTTAGTGGACAAGTAGCAAACCTGAACTAATGACACCAACACTACTATAATGCAATACTGGTTTATCACCATTTGCTTTTTTCAATTCCTCTGTGTTTAAAAAAATGACAGGAAGTTTTGTTGTTGTTTCTTCCTCTTCAGTTATAGCAGCGAGTTGAAGCTGGTGCGATTAAAAGTATCTGAGAGTGGAGTCTACACCTTTATGGCCACAAATGGTGACGTGGCAATCCATCAAAAGTTTGAAGTTCATGTCATAAGTAAGTCCTAAAGAACAAATATTTGACTTTTCTGTAATGTGAAAGGAGAGAGTGGGCATATTTGTTCTGCTTCGTTTAGTCAGGTGATATCTCTGTATTGTGCTGGTCTATTTGTCACAGAATCGTCTAAAAAGAACCACATTAACTGTTAAAGTCTGTCTCAGACCATAAGCCTGTTCATTATTGTACAAGGAACGGCTAAACAAATAAAGACAGGTGACAGAGAATCACATTTAAGCTTTCCAAACATGTGTTTTTTTCCCAAACCATTCACTATACTGCAGAGTATTAGGCATTGTCAGTATTGGCACGACTGATGGTTGAATTTCCCATTGGTCCATGTTAAGATATCTTCACAGTGTTATTGAAAATGACTCCTGGGGAAGCAAATATGAAAGCTATTAAGTAGTTGCAACTGACGAATGATATTTGACCAGTGAACATTGTTTGATTTCTAGGTAAGCCAGCAATTGTGTCCCACGAAGGGCCAGTTGATGGACAGGTACGGTGTGTGGCCGAAGGATATCCCACACCTCAGATCACATGGTATTACTGTGACCAGCCCTACGCCAGGTAGGCACCCTCTAGAGTTGACAGCAGTACCTGTCTTTAAAACATTGTGCATTAACAGCGTTTGTCCTCTCTCAGGATTGGAAAATAAGACTGGCTAGCTGGAAAGTCCATAAACAGGATAACAACATCTGAATGACGATTGTTATTTGCAGAACACCATAAAACATACAAAACAACATCTTTTAAATAGTATTTATAGAAAAAATGTAAACATAATGTAGAATGTGTAATGAGTAAGCCTGCTTCAGGTACTTGCATGGAACACATTGCATGTTAAAGTATTATTTACCTGTGTTAAGATTATAACTACATGGTTTTAGATATTGTTGTTTCTCTTTGTCAATATATGCTCTTCTGCAATGCATGTCTTCCACATGCTAGTGGATCCACATGACATTTTACACGTTCTTTATATAGCTGAGGTGAGGCTAGATCATGACGTTGCACAGACTAGTTAATCGGCTAACATGATGTTTGACGATTGGACAGAGCGGATTAACTCTGCCATTGGTGGAATGAAGTAATTTGACTCTATCATGACAGGGGCAGTGAACTTGTGATTGGTTACTGATAGCTATGTAATCACATGGGAACAGTGGGTTCATAAAAGGATTGTTATTCTTAGACAACACTATACCGTGTGAACACCTGGGGGCCATGGAAACACCAATCCATATCTCAGCTGATGAGTCACCGACTGTTGTCCAATCACTTCTTAAGCATGATTATATCCATCCAGGATAACCTACTCATCCACATCTCTGCTCTGGATCTTTTTGGATCCCGTTGAGTGATTTAGACATGATTCTTTTTTTATACGGATGCACGCAAGAAAAGCACATCCTTATCAGATAAGGATAGACACACCGCTTGAGAAGAAAAGCACTACTGAAGCCTGTGAAGAGTGCCAGATGCTGTTTGCATGGCTGGTGTTAAAACTCTTCTTTTTCTAGTATGCTACAAGGTGGGAATGTTGTGCTAGCGGCATTTGGGCAGCTTTCTGACTATTCAGTTTTTTCATAACACAGACCTTCTACCTTTTGGGGATTCCTGCAACTCCGCCCCCAAAATATGGCATTTAACACAAGACTTCTGGTTGTTTCCATAAACATATTCCTTTTATATCCTAACTGATTTTATGTGACATGTTCCTCTAGTATGTTTGTAGGTGGATATGCTTGTAAAAAAACACAGCCACACCTTGTGTCTCTGTTTGAGCACTATAATCCTACGCTAGATACTTTGTATATAATGAATACATGTCTTAAGCATGTATTGTCTCAAATTGATCGCTAACATTTTTTGCACTATGGAACAACAGAAATAATCGCTCACATTACTGAATCAAGCTTAGGTTAGCAGTTAGAACACACAGTTCTCAGTTACCATTAAAGGACCAAATTTAAATAATGTCACTTAGAAATACAGATGTAAGAAATCTTGATCGTCTTTGGGCTCTTTACTAAATGGGAATTTGTCATGTGATACCTCAGGTGTTCTAATTTGTTGAATGCCACCCAAGAGGAGGAGGACGTTGTAACGGTAACCATGACCAACCCGCCCTTTGGGAAGGGAGCGGTGGAAAGTCGCTTAAACATCACCAAAAGCAATTACCCCACCCTGGAGTGTGTGGCTTCAGCTGACGGCGAGATCGTATACACACTGTTCTCCATCAGTGGTGAGTACAAAGACACACACAAACACACACACACACAGAGTACACACCCCGATTGAACCCTTGTTCTGAACTGGAAATCTGATGGAATGGAAGATCCCCACTGAGGATGACAAGGCCCCGTCTGTCTCCAGGAAACAGTTGGTTCATTCCGTTTGACAGTCTCAGGTTTCTTTGTTTAAAGATTTATTTGTATGCATGCTCACACCGCATTGTGTCTCACAAACAACTTCATGCGTTGAACTTGTAAAAGAATACTTCCCATGTCAACGTTGCTAATGCTAAATGAGAGCTGATAGGTATCAGTGAGTGATATAGAACTGAAAAACAGGCCACTGATCCTTTTTGGCTTCGATTCAGAAATGTTAGCCACATTAGCCGTTTTGGGTGAGGCCTTTCTTAAGGCTTAATGTAGTTATAGTCTGTCTATCTATCACTAAAGCCATTTTTGCTACTAATTAGGTGTTCATGCAGTCCTGGCTCGCCGCTTGTAAGTTATAGACCATCCACTACATTTTCCACACTTCCACAGTCAGTTCTGTCAATTATTTTTGTTTGTTTTTTCTTTCGCGGCTTTCAGGAGTGGTGCTTCATTGAATTTCTCTCATCTTTTTCTCCCCCACTTTGTGTATCTATCTGCATGCCTGGTCTGGTCTGGGCTTCCACTGCCAAACTGCTCTTGGCTCCATCTGCTCTTGGTTTCCAAGTAATTGTTGAGCATCTCAACAGAGGAAATGTCGCAGATCTCCTGCTCTCCCCTTACCTGTTGTTTGTGCAATGTATCGCCTCAATCGTTGCACATAATCTAAATCATCTGGCTGTTGGAGGGCACTCACCCCACCCCTTTGTTCTGATCTGTTGGCAAAACGTTTGCACTGCTTGTAGTGAACCTTTCACAGGGTTAGCGGGGCAGAACCATTGGATTAAGGCAGTGTTTTATATAAATAGGGGTCCCAGGGTTTGTTATCTCTAATCTTGTGTCTTTTGTAAATGCTGCATCACTAGCTAACTAACTGTAAGGCATTTTTCTGCTGCTTTTGTTTTGGTGGGATTGAAATTCAGGGGTTTATTTCTAATCTTACTGAGCATCAACGGTGCATACTGTTGGGTGAAACACAGTTCACTGTTGCCTTGTTTAGCAAGGTTTTCTTGCACCATTTAGCATTTCCTAAGCCAGATGTCCTGAAAACAAACTTATTGTCAGATTGCGTGCTGTCTGGTAGCTGGGTTTCTGTGTGTGATGGGATGGAGGGGTTAGGGGAGACTAGGCGGATTGGAGGACCGAGTTAGTGGGGGGCTGCATAAGTGTCTTTTGCCAGCAGGAAAGCATGTTAAGTGAGGCAAGACTAACTCATTCAAACTCCTGCAGTTTAAGTCGGCGTGCCAGCAAAATGATTGGCGCTGTGAGGCTCAAGCTAACGTATGCAGCGAAGCTGTACACAGCATGTGAGTGTGTGGGTGATTGCGTGTGTTTTGGACAAGCTGTGACAAAGGAGGGACGGATAGAGAGAGGGAGGGCGGGATGGAGGCAGGGAGGGAGGGATGTAGAGGAGGGTGGTAAAAAGCCAGTGACAGGTTTACAGGGGATTACTTCCTGCAGAGTCTGCATTCTCTGATTTGAAATGGAGAGAAAGCTTCTTATGGCTAAAGAGCTTATTACACCTCAGAGTACAAAGCAGAAAAACAATAACACACACAGGCACACACACACACTCACACACACACACACATATAGTGCCATGCAAAAGTTTAGGCAACCCTGATAAAAAATTCTGCTACAGTAAATAGTTGTAAATATCTTCAAAAGGCATATAGTAAAATATGGGGAAAAACTTTTTCTTATGAAATATGCTGAAGAGGCCAAAGGTAAAGATGAACCATCTTTTTAAGATTTTTAAGATTTTTTTTAAGATTAGTGTATTATTATTGCACTGTGCAAACGCTTGAGCACCCTCTCACACCTTAATTAGCTTGTTAGAGGTATGGCTTATTCACAATCATCATTTTCAAAGCTTTGAGAATCTGTGACTAGACCTAAAAACTGTAAATAGGGTACAATTTGTCAAACAAGAACTTAAAGGTTTATAGCTGCTTACAAAACGTTACAAAACCATTTATCCCTTATATTTTATATATGATTGCAACTATTTTATAACAGTCTTATGTGTAATTGCAATTGCAGGGCACCCATCCAGCTGGATTAATTTCATAATTAATTACACTTCATGGTTAACATTAATTAATAGAAATAGTAATCTATCTCAAAATATCTAAGTAAGTAATAATATTATAAGTAATAATAATATGCATAATCTAATTATAATTATATTCTTAATCGCATGTTTCATGTTTCAAGCATGAGTTTATGGGTTAATTGACATCAAACACAATCTATGGTTTGACACATTTCCCTGATTCATGAAAAAGAATAAATGACATGTTGCAGAATGTTATGAAGGATTTTTTGTAAGATTGTGATGCCTTTTTCTAAAAGTCTCCAGAGACACTGTAGTTATGCACACTTGGGGGTCTCTGTACCTTAGAGTCACACTGAGGTCCCACTTAGAGTAAGGATGAACCATCCTTCAATTGTTTGGCAAACTAAAGGCTTGCCAAACTGCATAGAGTGTAGATTTGCAGCTTGGTTTAGTTGTTTGTTTGGCAGTCACGTACTATACTTTTAACAATTTGGGAACTCCCTGAACTTTGACTTTTTTTATTATCAGAAAATACCTTGCAGGAGAATTGTGGGCCTGGTTAAATCCATACTGTCAAGGCCTTGATGTTTAATGTCTGAAATTCAGAGAGTTTATTCTGCTGAAATGGCTGTGCTCCTACAATGTGTCAAACATGGCAAATTTATTTTTGACCACAAAGTAGTACAGCAAATATCAGCATCATGAAACTGTTATTGTGGATGGTCTGTTTCTGACAGATCTGTAGATAAAGATCTGTAAAAAAACAAAAAAACTACTGTTTTGAATTAGGGGGATCATGGGCTTTTCTCATTGTTTCTCTAGAGAGAACAGTGTGTTAACATTGTGTTGAAACTACCCTGTGGAGTGGAGGCTGCACTTTTAAATTTAGGGTACAAATACTTATTAGAGAGAATTCACATTATGGTGCAATGGAAAATGACAACCTGCTGAAAGGCATGTTAGAATCATGTTATGGACCTATTTAAGAACTGTATGTAAAAGATTTTTTTTTCACATTGTACCCCACATTAGTTGGTGTAGTTTCTAGTCCAAAATTGTCTTGATTGCACATATCTGTCTGAACTTTTCTGTATGAGATTGTAATTTGTTTTTTTCCAGAACGCCCTGTTCATCAAGAACTCTTCACTCCGCTGCTCATTGGCTTTGTTGTGGCAGCAGCAATTCTCTGTCTTATCCTGTTTGTTCTCACCTACAAGTACATGCAGGTAAAGCATCAGTTGTTCCTATTTACAATCCCAGGACCCCACACTATGCTTATTATTGTTCTCTTTCTTGTCTAGCACACCTTATTTGACTCTTTAACTAGTTATCAAGCCCAGCATGTGTTGTATCAAGTGTGTTAGTGTCGTATAGAGTTTTAAAAAACTACAAACTAGAGTAATTTTTTTTATATGTGAACCGTTTTAGCCACATCTAAGTGTGGTTCCACAGATTTTGCCATAATGCCGCTCCTTATATAAGATATTTGAATGCATTTCTGAATTGTAACCTATGCTTCTTATCAGACCTTAGCTGCACATTATGTTATACGTGGCAGCCCTCCCACTATGCAAAGGAGTTCTACAGTTGTGTACTAGTGTACACACACACACTTTATTTACTAGGTCAATAGACCTGGGGCAGTACCTCTACGTTCTTTAACTCAGTGGGTGTTGCTGCTACTGCACATACGTTGCTTTTCATTTGCAAACACTGCTTCTGCAATACACACACACACACACACACACACACATACAAGGCAGCCCTTAGAGCAATCTCTCTTTCTTTTAAGAAAACACATATTAGCCCTATGTAGTTTATTAAGGGCTTCTATTTCAGTGTGAGATTAGAAATGTTCATATTTTAGTCTTTGGTTTTAGGTGGTGTAATACCTGTCAAGTCTATGAAGATGTTTTTCTTTGTCTGAGCACCCCTCTCATTTCACACACCCTTCCATCTAGAAACCTAAATACCAGATTCAGTGGAAAGTCATCGAGGGAATCCATGGCAACAATTACGTGTATATTGATCCAACCCAGCTTCCATATGACCACCAGTGGGAGTTTCCTCGAGACAAGCTGCGATTTGGTAAATTGGGCTTCTATTTACCATTGCCTTTAGTCAATACTGCACTCTTTTTGTTTTCCCCTAGCACCACAAAGACAATTTGTGAATTTAGATTACCATACTTTGTGATTGTCATCTTTACAAAGAGCGCATTGTCTGCAGAATTAGTGTTTACAGTTGTAATTAGAAACAGAGTGATGCTTTAAAAGGCTAACTGTAGTACTCTGTAAGCAACAGTGATGGAGAGTAGGCACGATAGTATATGATGATATGACTCAGGGGGGCTTCCAACACAAACACATTTTTAATTTCATCTCAGACTGTAACAATTCAGTGCAATTCATGGCAACAAGGCCTAAAAAATATCCAGTAAAGGGGAACAGGTGTGCAAGTCAACACTGTCACAGGGTATTTTGTTCCTGCTCTTTGTCCATAGGAAAAACTCTGGGGTCAGGAGCATTCGGAAAGGTGGTGGAGGCCACAGCCTATGGAATGTCCAAGGCAGACACAGTGATGACTGTGGCAGTCAAAATGCTGAAACGTGAGTAGAGAGAAAAAGAAAGCATAGTGTAGCTATAAAAGCTTTTCAAAGACATTGGGTGAATAATTTCAAACACTAACCAAAAATTATAGCAATACATTCAAATATTAGAGGATGTGCTGTACATGTTACTGCTGTGAGTGGGAAAGAGACATCTAATGATTCAGATGTTCAGACGTTGTGTGTTTTCTGTATTGTTCTAGAAAATGTTTGATGTATTTATTTTGTCTGTTTGCTGTTTACTGTCGTGTTGCAGCGAGTGCCCATGCCACTGAGAAAGAGGCTCTGATGTCAGAGCTGAAGGTGCTCAGTTACCTCGGCAACCATATAAACATTGTCAACTTACTTGGGGCCTGCACTGTTGGAGGTGAGAGAGAATACGAGAGAGAGATGACATAGCAAATGGAAAGGTGAAGAGATTAATAAAAGGGCATAAGGGACTGAAGAGAGAAAAATAGATTCCCCGATGTCCCAGCTAGGCTTGGGTTACTTGTAGTATTTTGTAGTAGACATGTGTTTTTGTGTTATTAAACCGACCCTGGTGGGACTGTTCCTCAGGTCCAACTCTGGTGATAACTGAATACTGCTGCTTTGGGGATCTATTGAACTTCCTGCGCAGGAAGCGCGAGTCCTTCTACTGCTCCGGCCTGGGAGAAGACTGTTACTATAGAAACGTCATGCTACAGCCAGAGTCAGTGTGAGACATATGCTCATATATTTTCATTTTAGAAAAATTATGATCAATGAATGATGTTTTCTTTACTGTTTGTTTACTTTGTGTTGCTTGCAGTGAAGGTAGAAATGGCTATATGACTATGCGGCCTTCAGTTATGGGAGTTTTGTCCACTGAGAAACGGCGCTCACCCCATAAAGGTATAGATTACTGAAAATCGTCCTCTTCTCGTCTCTTCTCTTTTCAGTGCTTTTATATGCTTAGAAAACATTTGGATGGCATGCAGTCTCGTTTCTTTCTCTTTGTGTTAGGCTCATACAGTGAGTGTGATGTGGTCAGTGAAGTGTTGCAAGAGGATGGTTTGGCTCTGGACACTGAAGACCTCCTCAGTTTCTCCTATCAAGTCGCCAAAGGAATGGACTTCCTGGCATCCAAAAACGTAGGACACTCTTCTTCTCCTCTCTTCTTTTGTCTTTCATTCTCTTCCCCTCTGTTCCCTCCTGTTTCATTCCCTTTTTTGTCGCTTGTTTTTTATTTCCCTCTCCTCTTCTCTTCTCTCCTCTTATCCCTTCCCTTCTCCCCTGTCATTTCCTGCTCTCCTCTGTCACCTCCTCTCCTGTGATAGCAATAGGATACTCTGACTCCTCTCTGTCCTCCTGCACAAAGCTCTGGGATCATATTTTACCTTCTGACTTTTCAGTCATGGTTTAGCTTACAGAGCTTGCAGGCCACGTTCAAGCACACATGTTCACAAGCACACTTACAAGTATGTCAAAAGACACTCTGCATCTCAGTTCACAGCTTCATTATCAGGTACACTAGAAAAGGCTTTTTCTCAGTGGCTTTTAAGCAGAGTTCCTCGAAATGCAGTTAACTGAAACTCTGAAAAGCAGAACATTTTTTATCTTGAAAATGGACTCAGCCACTTGGAATCCTTTACGCAAGTCTCTAAAGCAAATAATCAATCTGTCCCAGAAATCTGAAACCCACTTGACTGTTAAAATTGTAGCTGACTCCAGATTCCAAATATAGTCATGGGAACAACAAAGCACCCTGTTTGAATTTTATGGTTTTATGTATCAGGTAATAATAAAAAAACATCTGGCCCTTAGAAGGTCTTAAAATTAGGTAAGAACAACTTCAGATGAACAGCACCATATGACAAATTATACAATGTCATTAGGTATTTAACAAAAACTAGGCCAGTAGAAAAGTGATGTATGAAAAACAAAATATACCAAATGACTCAACAGCTTTTAGAACCACTTTTAGCAGCAATAGGTAGAACTAATGTTTTTTTTCTATATCTCACATCATTCATCTAACGGCAATGCTTCAGTTCATTCAGGTTTGTGGGGATTTGTTTAAACACAGCTCTCTCGTGTGGCCGATGTGGCTCAGCAGTGCCCAGAGCTATTGATGACAGGGTGTGCTCACTGTCCACTGTGTGTGTTTGATTACTAGTGTGTATGTGTGTTCACTGCATGGATAGGTTTAAGGCAGAGGCCAAAATCCATCTGTGTCCAACACTAATGGTGAATATGGTTGTCTTGTCTCTTGTCTTCTCATTATTTTTTAAATTGGGTTGAGGTCTGGACTTAGAGTGGGATATTGCAACATCTTGATTCTTTTCTTTTTCATCCATTTGGTTGTAGATTTGCTGCTGTGCTTGGGATCATGATGATGGGCAACAACAATTGCTTCTGTTAGATTATTGCTGATGTCTTTCTTTCTTGGCATTGTGTTAACACACGCTGATAGCTCCAGATCAGCATAAAGAGCTGCTAAGTAACAGATGTTTTTTTTATTATGTACTGATGCGTAAAATTTTAGAATTTAAAAAGGGTGTACTTTATTTTTCCCATTACTGTACAATATATTTTCTGAAAAGGAACTCAAAGGTTTTTATGGTACATTTTCTGCTGAGAACAACATGCACTTTTCAAAATAGCCTGTTTTATGTCCTTTTTATGTCCTGCAGTGCACTGTGTCTGGGGTTCTTCAGGAGCATCTGTTTGTTGTTGCTGCACAAGAACTCGTTTGCTTTCCAAGCTTATCTCATACTAATTGGAGCTTCATTTAGCATGTGCTTGTGTGTTTGTTGTTGAGACAGGGGTCTTGTATTTTTGTGTAACACTGGTTGCAGGTACTCTTAAAAATATCTGATTCATTAACTGCAATCTTTATATTTTTTGGTGATACTGTTCTCTCACCTGGAGATTAGTATAGGTTTTTTAGCACCACCATGTAAAGAGTCTGCCTAGCAACTTAGTGTTAATGAGTTGCCACATTGCTTTGTGATATTCCTAACACCTAACATCTATAATGTTATGTTTCTACAATCTATGCTGAAGTTTGACGTCTTTGTTTGTTTCTGTGTGTTCAGTGTATCCACAGGGATCTGGCAGCCAGAAACATTCTCCTCACACAAGGTAGAGTGGCCAAGATTTGTGACTTTGGCCTTGCCCGTGACATCACGACAGACTCCAACTATGTGGTCAAGGGCAATGTAAGTTTTAAAATTTTTATTTTTGTGTAATCTTTTTACCATTTCCAAAATGATTATATTAATAACTGTTAGTCATCATTCAGCTATATATCTTTCTACATATGCTCTTCAGGTTGCCAAACCATAAAGTAATTATTTCACCATGATACATTTACTGCCTCCTGCTTAAGATCCAAACATGCCTCCAGAGATACACTTGAACTATGTAATACAACACACTCCTGCAGGAATGTGGAAAATAGCCTTTCTTTCTTCTGACAGGTTAAAGTACAGTTGTATGCGAAAATTATAGTTTCTTTGATTGATTATAGTTTATTGTATTGTTATTTTATATATTATGGTTTATGTTTTCCAGTATATGAAGTTTATCATAGTCATGTGGGAGGATTTATTCTCCTTTTACATCAGCAAAAAATTATTTGAACAGAACTTTCCAAATATTTGTATGTGGCTGTGTGTCGGTCATTGATAGGCTAATGTGCACTATATGGGCAACAGTACTGGGACAACTGCTCATTCATTGTTTCTTACAAAATCAGGGGTTTTAAAAATAGTTTATGTCTTTGCTGTCCATGGAAGGCTTTGAGGCAGTGAGGATTTGATTGCATTCAGCAACAAGAGCGTTAGTGAGGTCAGGGTGTTGGATAATCACAACCCAACCTCATCCCCAACTTCCCAACTCACCCCAAAAGTATTGGATGGAGTACCACCAACGTTCCATAGAGCACAGTTCCACAGCTCAATGCTGAGGGCTTTATTCCCCTCTAGATCACATATGGGTGCAGTTTATTCTGACAGCATTCATTAGAAGAGGTGCCCACAAACATTAGGGCATTTAGTGTATGTCAGTACCAACAACCAATGGGTAAACGTGGGCTCCTGTACAAGTTTGCTTGTGTGTATACAGGGTAAACTTGGCTTTTGTAACCTTCTTGAGTGTTTAGGTGGCATTTGCAATTTTGGACTACCACTATTCTCCTTCTCTCCTGTTTCAGCTGGCTTTATTAATGGCATGTGATTCTAATATCCACATACATATCCACTATTTGAATGTAACCAGTAGGATTTGTCAAATGAAGCTGTTAGTATTTCCAAGTCCTTTTAGAAACATTTTAAGATACACAAAACTGTATGTAAAAAAAGGCTGCTTTTGATCTGTCTTTTGCAGGCACGTCTCCCGGTGAAATGGATGTCTCCTGAGAGCATTTTCGAGTGTGTGTACACGTTCGAGAGTGATGTCTGGTCTTACGGCATCTTGCTATGGGAGATCTTCTCTCTGGGTATGTCACTGGTTATTATTCTCCACGAAAGTACCTCCAACTGTTTCAAGCTATCAATCAAAACAGACAAGGAGATTTCCTAACATTTTAAGATTAAAAAACGACAGTCCTGATTTATAGTCGTTTTAAACCCCACAATGAGATCAAAGAGGAGTTGCTTTGTGCTTGTGCTTCATTGTATGCACATTTTTAGGAGGAAACACAAAATTATTGAAGCACCTGCTCAGTTTAACAGGGCTGAAAAAAAGTCAATTCAGACCACAAGCCACACCTGAAAAAGGCTTGTCTTATATTTGCTGCTATAACTCGTTCCATTATTGTTTCTCAGAGATAGAGAAACGAAAGAGTTACTAAGCTACTCTATTTGTGTGCTCTGCTTGATTTGTTGAATCTGTTGAGAAGATAAAACCCATTTTAATAAAAAAGAATTGTCATATTATTCATAATTGGATGAGTCGTTTTAGACAAACCGTGTTTTCAAACTGATGTGTCGTGATACTTTAAGTATATTTCACAACATTCATCAAAGTGTTTTTGAAGCAGTTTTGCCTAAATTGATTTGACAGTTTGCGTTTTGTAACATGTCGTTAAAAGCACACATTGGAAATCTTCTGGCTGGGCAATTCCTGCAATTCCAATAGTACTCATTATCCTGTGCGTGCTCTGGCTTCTGCTGAAGAAATGTCACAGCCTTTGATACATTGCACACGGCTTAGTGATTACACTTGCCGCAAGTTCAAAATCATACAGTTCCCAAACAAGCAGGCTGAGCTCCGAGAATCTAAACAGGGATTTAACTATCGCATCTCTTTCCAAGTGCATTCGGCAAAGAATTCATCAGTTCAGCTCATCTTTCCAGCCACGAATAAATACTAAGCAAAATGTCCAAAAGGTTATAATTGTTCTTGAATTTCAGTTTTTATTTCTGTAAAAATAACATTTTCTGAAAGAGTTATAACTCATTATATTTTGACCTGAGTGTCTTGAAACCGTGAAGGATAACTTTTATTTCTCATTTGTGCTGGAAAACGGGCTTCCATACAAAAAGCATGTGAGCCAAACAGGGGTTTATATTGAGCTAATCAGATGATAATTCAGAACTGTATTCCTTAAAGGTAAATTGGCCACCCTGGTCAGCGCAAAGTGCCAGTAGACTATTGGCAAATTTGTTATAACTTTTGGAAAATCTGCTTAGCAGTTTTGCAGACTTGGAACAAATCCTAACCCTGTATTAATGCTGGCACTTTGCAGGGAGCAGTCCTTATCCAGGTATGCCTGTGGACTCCAGATTTTACAAGATGATTAAGGAGGGTTACCGGATGGATTCGCCAGAGTTTGCGCCAGGTGAAATGTAAGTATATATATGTGTGTGTGTGTGAGGATTTCAGTGGTATTCTCTGAACAGGTGGCATATTTTGGAACATAAAGACATGACAAGACAAGCTGCTGATCCATTGGCACTGACCTCATATTAGAAATATGTTGTTGACAAGGAGACTTCTTGTGTGTGTGTGTGCACAACATTTTTGTCTTCTGAATATTTTGTTATTTTTCAGGTATGAAATCATGCACTCGTGTTGGGATGCAGAACCCTTCAAGAGACCCTCTTTTGAAAAGATAGTGGAGAAAATTGAACAGCAAATTTCGGACAGCACCAAACATGTATGTGATTTTTTGTCATATTAGACACACACACACTCCACAGCCTTGTCCATATATCCATTATATTTCTTTAGTGGGTCCAAATTCAATGTCTTGATCCTTATGCTTCCTCCAGATCTATCTGAACTTCAGCTCCAGGTTGCCTGTGGTAACCGAGCCCCATGAAGAGCCCAGCTCTCAACCCCCATACTCCAACCCAGCTGGAAGTAGCCACAGCACTCCCACCCAACCTCTACTGTCCAGCAACAATGTCTTCCTAGAAGGGGAAGCTCCCAGGGAGCCACGGGTGTGAAGAACCCCATGGAAATCTTGCCCTGCGCATGCTGAGGTGTCCAGATCAGTGCTGGGCACCGACTGAGACTTCAAGCCCTTCTGACAGACCCAGGGATCAGTGTAGCATGCAAGGACTCATGTGAAATGGCTGAAACCCTGATTCATTCATTAGGGCAGAAAGCAGTCATATCATCTTCTCACTCTCTTCTGTCACCGATGTACATAGTGCCCACTGCCAGATATGGGACGGACAGCTTTCAGCCTTTTCCCCATTACTTTGACGCAGGGGGATCATGGGACATGGAGTTTTAGAGAGAGTTTCACATTTTCTATATTATTTGATGTTCTGATATGGTTAACACTGTGGCACCTTCTCTTCTGCTCAACAGACTTAACCTGGTTCTTCCACGGTACGCTTCTTGACTCCGCAAAGGTACAGGGGAGCAAAGTTTTTCATGTGTAAAATATGCTGAAGTTATGGATTGTATGTGTTCATTCTTGTTTAGTAGGACATTTTGTGTAAGGGTGGCCAGAGAGTTATTTTTAAAGATGATCAGTGGTTTTACAGGTATACTTTGGACCAGCACTTTTCAGCAATGTGTCCTTTAAGCTTCACTAAACTAAACTTTCAAACTTTCGCTTTACCTTTCTAAAAAGACATCGGCGCTGTGTTTGGTATGACGGTTTTAGGCAGCTTCAGAACATTGTCTCAGTATTAGTCAGTTACATGCATTTGATTGTTAGCAGTACAGATTTGATATCGTGCTTGGATAATACTCAAATAGCAAGGTGACGCAGATGTTATTTTCCTTTGTTTTCATATCTACAGTCTCTGTTAATTAATGGCTTTACAAGGACCCAAGAGCTACATAAACCAAATATTAGGCTTGTTTCAGTCAAATAATTATTTTACTTATCAAGTAGTCTGTTAGCTTCTTTAGACTATTGCTTTAGATACAGTTTGACAGCAATACGTTCTTTTTACTCTCATGTTTGGACTTCTGGCATCACATAATATTATCTGTATTTTTAATATGACTTTCATTCAACCAATTTGAGTAGCATCACAGAGTGCTGAAATGCAAAAGATGATGAAGTCTTTTGCTCATTGTTTACTTTTAAGGACTTTCTGTGTTGAGTAACATTTCAGCTTTAAATTCAGTATTATGCTTGGTTTGTTATGTGAAGGATTTTGTCTAATGTTAAAAACCAAATTTCACACTGTTCTTTGGGCTGCCCGAAGCCAAGATAGTAGCCACAAAACTGGAGGAGTCATCAGACTAACTCCAAGTAGGCTTATGTTTGAAAGATCAGTTCACACACCAATGTTTCACCAATGGATCTTATGCTTATACACTTTTATATATATTTTAGGTAACTCTCCCTAGAATTCATTCTAAGTTAGATGAGGAGTGCAGTAGCTTTTGTAGCAAAAGCCATTTTGTTAACAGCAGACAGTCGAGATGGCGTTTAAGAGGTGGAGTACTAGGTTTTTGTACATTTGTACATTTTTTGCTAAAGCTTGTTGCTGTAAGGTATTGTACTGTATCATGTGCTCTCTGTTTGTGTATCTTATGTACATAAAGCGGTCTGAACAAGTGTTGCGGACCTTCACTCAAAATGTGTTTTAAGGATTAGGCTCAGAGGTAGAGACGTTCCTGAGTGTTTTCTTAACAAGACAACGTTGTTTTTTTTTCATAGCTCTCAGCGATCAACCTTCAGACCTTTTTAACTTTTTTTTCATACAACACCAACTGTCGTGCCTCACAATTACTTGTAGAACTCTGCTTTCTCTCTCTCTCTCTTTTGCCAATGAGAATCGTGCTGTTGAAGAAGGAGCCAATAGAAAGCTACTGCTGCTTTAGAATCGGGTGCCAATGGGTTGCATGCTTTCTGTTGGAACATCCAATTGGAAACATCTCAGTGGATGTGCCAGTGGAGGGGTAGCTGTTTTTTTTGTGGCGAAGGTGTAGCTAATGGGATTCTCATTCCTTGTTGACCTTCTAATGGACAAAGAGCAGCCTCACATTCAAGACTGAGAGTTTGGTGGAATACTGAAGGAATACTCCAGCATTTTTCAACCTAATTTCTATTTGCTGCAGATGCAGTGGGGAGGATTGATTTGGCAAAACAACATCACTGCGAATTTATGACCAAAATTGTGACTTTGATTCATATTGCAATTATTTATCCAACTATTGTTTTGGGAGGTTTTGTTGTTATTTTTGGTCAGTAGGATCAGCGTAACCACTTTTTGGGGCTTTAAGCTAGAATGCTGAATGTAGTGTCTAAGACTGCCACTTAGTTGTGGTTCTATTTGTCATACAGACAGTAATCTTCATCAAAACTACTCAAGCTAAAAAATAATGGAAAAAATATTGTAGTTCTTCCATTTATTCATTGAGCATAACTATCCAGCATTAAATATCTTTGTCGGGAAAAAAGTATGTGAACCCTTTCAGTAACTTTTGTGACTGGTGTTAGCAGCAATAACCTGTTAACCGTGTATTTATATCCATAATTCATAGGACAATTAATAATGGAAAGTCAGCTTGGACCCAAGGCATACCCAAGCCCATACCATGACACTGCCATCCCTATGCTTCACAGATTGAATTCAGTGAATGTATTTGAACACAGTGTTTGGGTTGGTTTCCACCAAAAATAACATGTTTCATTTAAATCAAAGCGTTCTGTGTTGGACTCATCTGTCCACAGAACATTAGGCCAATAGGCTTCTGGTTCATCTATGTGTTTTTAAGCAACCTTCACATGACGGCTGTGTTCTTTTTAGAGAGCAGTGGCTTATGCCTTGCTAACTTGCCATGTACATAATTCTTCTTCAGTGTTTTCCTGATGGTGGACACATGAACATTAAAATTACTCAATGCAAGAGAGGCCTGTAGGTTCTTAGATGTTACCCTGGGGTTCATCATACATTCTCCTAATATTATTCAACACATCCATGATGTGAAATCTTGTGGACCACCACTCTTTGGGAGAGTATATATCATCTGCCTCACAGTGGATTGATGAAGGCCAATTTTTTTTTAGAAATGGTTTTGTAACCTGTTCCAGCCTAATGAGCTTCTATAACTCTGAGGTTCTCAGGAATCTCATTTGTTTGAGGCATGGCACACAGCCCTGAACCTGAATAATGAAGACCAGACTATGACAGTGAAGATCCAAGTTTATGTTTTTGAAACATGGGAAGGCCTGCTCACACTTGATTGCCATCATCTTGATTGAAACATCTGACTTCAGTCACCCTTCATAACAAACTCGTACCTTGAGGTTCACATTTCCCAGAAAAGATATTTGAATTTTGCTTAATACATACAAACTTTCTTTTTTATATAAATTTAACTGGTTTCATTTGACCTAGTTTTATGGATTAGATCAAAATCTGTGCAGAAATATAGAAACAAGGGTTCACCAACGTCCAGCGGCACTGTATGCTAGAAATGCAGCAAAATGCTGAAGTGTTCTTTTCGGCTTATGAGCTACAGACAGAGTGATTCAGACTATGCCAGGTAGCCTCTGCTGTTACATCAGTAGTCAGGACACCCGGTCAGTAGCTTAATTTCCCAGCTCTCTCTCTCTCTCTCTCTCTCTCTCTCTCACTCTCTCTCTCTTCTTTGTGTCCAGCTGCTTCCTCCGGCGGAAGTGTCGCTTCCAGGGAGGCTAAACTGGGGACGTCCCAGCCTCTCTCTCTCCCTCTCCCACACACTTCCCTCTCTCTCCCTCTTCCCACACTGCAACATTGTTCCGAGGGGGGCATCTGGCTGAGGCTGCTGTCTGCGTGTGTGTGTGTGTGTGTGTGTGTGTGTGTGTGTGTGTGGTCAGTGTAGTCTAAATGCAGGTCATTTTTGCTGGTAAGATACCAGAGCACTGATGGTTCCTCCAATAGAGTAGCTATAATTTACCAACCCTTTGTCAAACACACTGTATGCCACAAACTGACTTGCAGCCACTGGTTTGTGGGCATAATAGCGCTCCCTGCTCTCTGTCGCTTGCTCTGTGTAAATAACACATTAAAATATATAAATGATCACTTTATTTGTTTTGTTTCGTTTTGTTTTTAGGGCAATGTGGTACGTTTTCGCTTATGCTGTAAACATTAAGTGCGACTATTTTTTGTTTGTTTGTCTTCATTGTGGAAGTTTTCATACTCTTGTCATATTCACTTTATCCATTGCATAGAAGTTACTCTACCAGTTCTTTGTCCTTGTCCAGTTCCTTACATTTGCCTGTAGCAAGTATACAACTTCAGTCTCACCTGGTACAGCTGGCACTTGTTTTACATCTATATCTCGTGTATCCCGATATAACTTCGACATATGGTCATGAAGCTTGGTAATGAAACCGTACTCTCATGCATGGGTTATCTCAGTAGGTCTGTTTTCGGACTAATGACAGTAGAGGTATTTTTGTCCCTTGAAGAGAAGGTTCGTTCTGTGCATTTCATTATTGTATATTTATTTTACAGTTTATATTTTTCAAACATTTGAAAAGTTGTATTGTGTAAAACCTGTCGTGTGTCTGTGTTGTCTTGTTACTATACACTGTAAATAAACAACTGAAATGTAACCTGTTACGGTATCTTCTGTTCTTTGGCTGTAGACAGAACCTGCGGGATCTTAACAAATACTCTTCTTAATGCTTCAGATTCCAGGGGAAATAATCTCTCATGTTTAATGGCATCCAATGTTTGTGTACCCCTGGTCAAAATTTCTGTTCCTGGGAATAGTTTAGAGAGAAGAAGATAAGCTGACCTCCAGAAGACATACAGTTGAAATCTTTTTATGAATGTTCTGGATGCTCTCAGACCTTTATTAGCTAGTTAAGGTGTTTCTGGCTCATTCATATTAGAAATGACAATATAATTTAAGCAGCCATGGGTTCCACTAAGCAGCCATTGAGCACTCTGAACATTAAAATAATTCTATATCAAAAGAGACACTCGTAAACTCCTCTGTATAACCAACCGATGGCTCCTGGCTTTTTTCTCCCACTGTTTTAACTTCAACTTTAACTTTTAACTGTTTGCAGTGCTTTGCATGTAGTTACTGTTTAGTTATCTTTGGGGTGTAATAAAAGTCACAGTGTAAAGAAATGCCAGTTATCAGGAGTGGTAGAGGTCAAGTAGAATTCTGGAAGACCAAGAACACTTTCAGAGAGAACTGTTCACGGGATTGCTAGAAATAGCCATCAAAATATGGCCTGTTAAGCACAGGGATGCATCGATCATGCTGTGTGCATGTCTTTCCAAAGGAGGAAGAACTGAACAACGCTACAAAAAGTGTTTACAAGCTGTGCTACTTGCCAAAAAGAGTGTTACTAAATACTGGCCTGACTTTGGTCCCCAAACCTCTGCTTAGACCCTGTTCCTTTTTGGTTGTTTTGAAACTGTGAAACAGTAGAAATAAAAAAGTAATCTTTATTAAAATATTTAAAATAAATGTGTTTCATCTTCAACTTTATTCATGCCTTTTAAAAATCAGGTCATTTTTTAATTTTTTTTAATTACAGTGACAGATATTTTGACCCAGGGTGGCCCAAACTTCTAAACCTTAAAGCAATGCCCTTCACATGACTGAATATTAGTTCTTGTATTCTGTTCATGACTTAGGAGTGCTCCTCAGTCTTTTTTTATTCAGTTTTGAAAAACCTTCCCAATTCCCCAAAAGCTCTAAGGGGATCTTAAGGTGTTGTTAAGCTGTTAAGTGTCGTTAACTCTACCATAGCCTATTTTACCAATGCATTAATGAGTTCCAAAAACAGCTATAATACATGTCTACACAACCATTTTCAGCCAACCACCACACACCAGCCTCTCTTTATCTATTAGAATTAAACAAGCTGTTACTCTATCTTTCAGATGGATATAAGATAAATGAGCTCTTCCTATAAGGCTGTCCTTTATCATTTACGCCTCATTCAAAAAGCACTCAATGCTGAAACACTCCTCGGTACTGTAGAATGAGTGGGCGGGGCTAAACTGTGGCACACAGAAATATGTAAATGTTTTTATGACTTTAGAAAAGCAGGGAATTCAAAACAGGCTGTTACCCATTTTACATATTGCTGCTGTCCAATGATGTTTTCAGTTTTCTATATGGTTTGAACCCTGTAGCTGCTTTATACACTGTGTAAATATTTCTGGATGAATAGACCAATAGAAATGCTCTAAATTACTTTTACATTGGCTTCCATTCAAAGTAAAGAGCATTTTTGCCCTCTTCTATAAAGTCACCATTTTGGAGATACATGTTTTTTACTGGAAGACGACAATATTAACATTCCATATGTTGTCAGTTATAGGGACATTCAGTTTTTTTCAAAAAATGTGCCCTTTAAGAATCCCATTTGTGATAAGATGCTTTCCGGAAGCACATTTTGTGGTTCAGAAACCTGTTCCTGACGTCTTCAGCAATGCCTTAACTGCTGTGTTCTGTACCACATCACCATATTCGGTCTTAGATCTTATCCTAGTGTATCTGATTTTATTGTGGATTGTTTTCAGGCATATTGCTGGCCATCTGTGGCCCAGTGTTGAGCAGTTGGATGCCTGAAGCTTTGTTGCAGCAGTGTCCTCGTTCAGAAGAAGCGCCCGTCTGTGTATTAACGCTGGATTTTCATCGTCCTTGTGCCCAGTTGGTCTTGGATCATACAGCCATATTTCCTGCGTCGTGGTTGCTGGATCAAACCCAAGACTGGACATCTGCTCATAATGGGGCACAGCAAAAGATGTTTGGGTCAGAGACACACACTCATGCATGCATTCAGATGGTCCTCATGAACTCTTCCGTTACTCATATACGGTGAGTCTGTGACTTGGGAGTTTTTTTGTATCCATCCCCTGCCTTACACTATTCAATAACCTTTTCCTGGAGTTGTATGGAGTGTTTTTTTTGTCTTCAGTGAGTTGAAACATTGTAGAATTGTGAGAATTCTAGCACCGACTGCCTGCTGGACCTCTGATCCTTAGGTCAGTTACTTTAAAGGGAGTGAACACGTATGTAGTCACTGATTTTACTTTCTATATTTCTATTTAATTTGCATTACTTTTACATTAAGAAGCTCATTGTTTTAAAAAATATATATATTGATCCTAATTCCATTCATAAAAGCAATAAAAGGAAAAACATCCAGGGGGATGAATAGTTTTTATAGGCACCATATTACTCTAGTGTATGAGTTGTAGCATATCTATTGACAGAATATTCTCTGATACTATGTGACCAGCAGAATAAGTTGGCATTAGTCCAATGTGTTGTAACCATATGGGGCTTACGTAGGCTGGCAGCAACAATGCACACTGCATCAATAAGAAGGTACACATCAGGACTGTGGCTAAATAGAAAGATTCGCAAAGGCTGAATACAAACTGTCAGGCATACACAGAGGTTGTCTTTGAAGTGACCTGGAACCAGAGCAGATGTTAGGACAGGGACACAGACACTGAGAGTTGCTATTTAATGGCAATGTTTTGACTTTATAAGTTGCCATATACTTTCCCAAGGCACCAACAGTACACCAGGCTGGCAATGGTCCATCCCAGTGGATATACAGACTGGATATACAGACTCAACACAAACAACTGGTGGTTACAATTAAGTGACGCACCAGTGCTCGGTCTTTACGAGGTGACAAAAACAATTAAACAGATTGCATTCCTTTCTGCTCTGAACCCTGCTCCGGCCAGATCCCATCTTGCATCAGTAGTGTTTGTTTCTGGCTAGGCCTTGAGCAGGCCTTGTGCTTTCCCCTTGCTTTTGTATGCTGTGAGTGGTATCCTCTGGCAGAAGAAACGTTTGCTGAAAAGTCCCATCTCTGCTGCTCCGTATCCGGCCCGTGTGATTCTCCCAGCTCGGTCCAAGCTCATTGTTTGCTCATCCATCTGATAACACAAGAAGGATTTCCCACTATTGAAACCGGCTGAAAGCACACAGTGAGTAAGCAGCACCTGAGGATTCCGTCTAACTCAACGACCAGCTGAAAGACGCAGAATTCACCAGCAGTTATGTTTTGTTAGATAAGAAACACCTGCATAAACTTTTTTTTTTTTTTTTTTGTAGACTGAATTGACTAGCTGTGACTTTCTTACTCATTAGGAATCTGATAAAAGAAAAAAAAAACTTGAACAGTCAAGACTGGTGCAAACAGGAAAAGTAAAAGAGCAATATTTAGGAACTTTTTTATTTTCCCAGAAAGGGCAGGAACCAGGAATCATGCAAATTTAAAGTAAAGAATCGCAGGTGTTACAGGTTTACAAACAGTCTCCAAACAAAAACGCTGATCCTGGTTCCGCTCCTGCCAGTGCACACAGTCATACTTCAGAAAGACATGAAAGGCACACTTTGGCAAATATGACTAATACAACAGAGCTCCTCTTCTTGCACTATGGTATTTCACAAACATGCCAGACCTGAAAGAGCTATGCCACAGGGTTACTTTAACTTAAACCTTTAAAGTGCAGTAAACTATTCTGTAATTACTAATATAATATAAATATTATATATTTATATTATAGTAAATATAGTAATTACTACAAAGCTAAAAGATAAGTGATGAGCGCCGGGCTATCGATAACAGCGCCGGGCTGTCGATAACAGGGTTGTGGGTTCGATTCCCGTGCTTGGCAAGCTGCCACTGTTGGGCCCTTGAGCAAGGCCCTTTACCCTCTCTTCTCCCCCGGCGCTGGAGTTGGCTGCCCACCGCTCTGGGTGTGTGTACTCACTGCCCCTAGTTCACTAGTGTGTATGTTCACTACCACAGATGGGTTAAATGCGGAGGACACATTTTGCTGTACAGTGTGCACTGTACAGTGACAAATATGTGCACCTTTTTACCTTTGCCTTTATGTAGTTAACACACAGGCATTAAAACATGGGTCCACATGCAGTCACAGTCAGGTGTGTATACACTGGGAACAGTTATATTTTGTATTAATTTGTTGCGATTAAAAACACATTACTGTTTATGGAATGATCTTTGATCATGGTGTTGCCTGCACAGTAAATTTGCCAGTGTTAAATCAACACTATTAGTGTTAAATCAACACTGGAAGTAATCATTTTTAACATTTACAGTGTTGATTTAACACTAAAAGTGTTGATTTAACACTGGCAAATTTACTGTGTGGCAACCACCGCCTACTGTTAACAAACCACATTGCTTGGTGGAGGAAATGTTTATTGTGATGATTATTAATAATGATTTCTCTGTTTTTCAACATTTTCTGCGTAATTTAGTCATTGGGATGTCTGAGAGAGGTCTGGTAGGAAACAATGATTGCTGAAAAACCTTTTATTGATTGATTTCTTTACTGCGGTGAATCCACATATCCCTTATGATTATAAATGTAATATTGACAATGGTTAAATAGTAGTAAATATGAAAAAATAGCATTTTAAAAAGTAAGTTTCACATACTTGCATACAATTCAGTCTCTGGTTCCTATTACCACCTCTGCAAAATATCATTGCAGAATTTACAAACTTTCAGCTGTTTGAAAAAAACAATCAAACAAGACCCACTTAAATTGCTGAACACAACCAATAGTCTCAGAATCATTCACCCCCTTCATAGCTAAGCACCATTTTGCTGTTATGACCTGCTGTAAAATGTGACACCATCTTTTGGCAACATTTCTGAGGAATTGAAGTCTGCTCCTAATGGGCAGTGGCCTCCAGTTCACCCATATTTATAGGTTTGCATGCTGCAAGATTTCAAATCGGGGCAACTGTGATGAGACCAGAATCTTCCAGGACTTCTTTTGAATTCCAGTCTTGGTGGACTTTCTATAGGTCTGCTTGAGATAACTGTACTGTTGTTATCAATGTCCAAGCTTCGGTTCAGTTTTCTTCTAGGATTTCCTGATGCTTGATTGAATACATCTTGTCCTCCACACACTGCAAGTTTCCATTGCCAGAGGTGGCAAAGCAGCCCCAGAGCATCACTGAACCACCGCCATGCCTCACTGTAGGCAGGGTGTTCTTTTCAGCATATGCTTCATTCATCCTCCTCCAGACATACCAAACATACTGCACAGTGATCTCTTCGCTGAACTTGTTAGATAACTCTATTGACTTAGCCATGTTTTTAACATGTAATCAAACGTCAACAAACCCCTAGCCCTTACACTTCAGCAGCAGGGCCTAGGAAGCCTCATAGTTGCAATGTAAAAATTTCAGGCAGATCATTTCAAACTCATTTTCCTGCTACAAAATTCAGCTCAAGATCAGTGGGAGCAGATGTCACATGGTGTAAGCTGGACATTGATTGAAAAGATGAGAAAAACATACCCAGCCTTGTGAGCAAGCAGGTTAAGATGGTGGACCAGCACAGAATCTGGTCATAATGGTTGATGAGTTTGATTGAGTTGCCCGTCCAATTTAGATAAGCTTTTCATACTAGTAGACCAGCATGGTCAGGCTAATCATGCGGGCTGACCAACAAGCTTAATGAATTTAAGAAGCTAAAGCTGGCTGTAAATTGAGAGTCTGTTTACACCAATGTATCGGAAACTTTCATGCTCAAATCTACCTTTATCTGTTTAAAAATGACTGTAGTGTATGGCCTTTAGTTTCATAACCCACATTATTTTTACATCTAAATCTGCTTTGACCCCTTATCTGCAAAATCATTGTAACACACAGCCTTCAGTGGTCTACTGCATTAAGCTGTACTTTTATTACCCTTACCATACACTATGCATCTCTCTAAAACTGATTGTCCAGTTTCTCTTGAGTTCACACACACACACACACACACACACTAAGTCATTCTCTCCACTTCCAGAACTTAAGTTTGTTAGGAATGACTAGGAGTCAGCCGATTCTGCTCGCTACAATAGTTTCAATTGTAGCCCGTACTGCTGATGCAGGCTGCAGGCTGGAAAAGGTGCTGAAGCACAAATGTTACTTGTGTACTTTCCAGCAAGTGACACTTTACCAGGGGCAGTTCGACTGCATGTGATGACCTACAAAGCATGACCTCCTCAACACTAGGCCTTACATTTGTGTGTGTGTGTGTGTGTGTGTGTGTATGCAGGCATGTGTGAGTGTGTGTGTGTGTGTGTGTGTGTGTGTGTTTGTGTGTCACAGAGAAACCGGAAAAGTGGTTGATACAGTGGTGGTTAAGACAAGTTAGACATGTATATGTGTATGTGTGTGTGTGTGTATCTATGTGATGGTGGTCTCCTTTAATGAGTGTGTCACCTTCCCGTGGTTTCTGTGGCTTTGCTGACAGTTTGACCTCCGAAGTTGTGTACAGAACAGAAGAGGGAAAAGAGAGCAGCCATGAAGCAAGATGGAATGATGAGATTAAGAAAGATGATGTGGAGGAGTGCACACCAATTGGGGGTGTGTGTTGGTGGGGGGGGTTTCACAAGAACATCACAAGCTAGCTTTACATAATCTGCATGAACTGTGTTTATGTAACAGTCGGTTCAGTTCCACCTAATTGTGTTTAAACAAGCCACAACACTGACCTCCTTCCAGTTAAAACACAGATAACAACATGCCGGCCAGCACAGCACGAAGGCCTTATCCGTGTTGCTCTGAACTTTTCATGAACCCAGAATACCTAATAATGAACGAGTGAAAAAATGGCTACCAATTGCTTTTCTGCAAGTAGGTTCATGCTATTTGGTGTGTGCACTTCGAAAGAGAAGAGCTAAATATGTATTACATACTAACAAGCAAAACTAGGTTGAATAAATAGAAATATCAGCACACTTGTGGAAAAGAATGGACAATCTCCAGTGTCCAATAGTGCATCTAACATTATTAAGAAGCCTGTACAGCCTGTAGCTAACCTCGCTGGACATGGACGGAAGAGAAAAATCGACAGAAGACTGCAATGGTGGATTTTTTTAATGGTGGCCAAAGAAACTCAATTAATTTTGTTTAGGTTTTCTCATTCTTTGCACAATAACATGCATCCGCATTCTTATGATTAATTACTCTGTATTGTCTTAAGTAGTCCAGGATTAAACAGTGCTTAAAATTTCACTGTGGAAGGACAGGGACAGGGAGAAGTTTTAAGCAGTGCTTTGTCCTAGACTGCTTGAGA
Source organism: Salminus brasiliensis (assembly GCF_030463535.1). Classification (NCBI taxonomy): domain Eukaryota; kingdom Metazoa; phylum Chordata; class Actinopteri; order Characiformes; family Bryconidae; genus Salminus; species Salminus brasiliensis. The sequence continues at coordinate 53,303,222 of NC_132878.1, read as the reverse complement.
CAATACAGGGTAATTAATCATAAGAAAGGTCATTTGCATACATCAATCAATGTAACAAAACACTGGCTGCTTAATTTTAGAGAATAAATAGAGGTTGGAATATTCATATCCACGTTTTCTGGTCAGGGTCGCAGTGGCTGAGGGGCCAACCCCAAAAACACTGGGCACAAGGCAGGAACACTTCCTAAACAAGGCGCCAGTCCATCAAGGATACCACACACACACATACTCATTTACTTACACCTACTGGGTAAGGTAGCATGGCCATGTGTATTTTTGGGTGGTGGGGGGACACAGAACTCCTCATCGATAAAGACCAGAGTATGGACTATAGACAATAGACTAGACTCAACCATTAAGCACAGGATGGAGACTAGACAGAGTGTACACCATAACAACTTTCTCATAACAACTTTTTCACAGCATTGCTAATAGAGAATGAACACATTCTTACTGTAGAACCTGAATCCAGCAGGTTACTGTAGATCTGTTTCTATGGTCAAAATTCAGTGGTGGGTAAATTCTACAGTTGTTTGAACAATAATCCATTTTTGCTAATGATATATTTCTCATTATTTTCAACTCAGATACTATTTTTTATTGTCACGCAAACAGATGGATGTCTTTATATTCTCCATAACTGTTTATAAACCCAGAAAGCAATGGTAAGTTGGTCTGTCGCCTCTGCTTGCTAACATTACTAGCCAAGCCTTTTTCAGCTTGTATCTTTCAGCTGGTAAACAGCCAGTCTGTGATACCAAGTGTGAAATTGGCATTGAAAGCTTTATTTCTGACCATCAAGCTGATCTGGTCTTTCTGCCTAGAGGAAGAAAGTGTTCATGAGTCTGGAGAACTCTGCCTGAATGCTCTGTTGTAGCCAGTGTCCAGACAGGAGGGGTGTAAACAGTCCATGTGAAAGGTAAAAGAGATTCTTCCTGATGCTGCAGGCTTTCTTTATGCACAGCTCGGCGAGGATATCCTTGATGGCAGAAAAAAACACTTGCCCCAGTAATGCGCTGGACAGTGTTTACCACCCACTACTGTACTTTCCTGTCTGAGATGGAGTAGTTTCCATTCCAGTGCTGGAGGTTAGAATGCTCCCTATGGCCTCGTTCACACCTGGCATTAATGCGTGTCTCGGGTGATCCGAGATAGCCGAGAAGCAAAGCCGTTTACACCTGTCATTTAAAATGCATCTTCTATAGTCGCGTGTGATCGGATTTTCATCATTTCCGCTGGAGGAGGAACATAGCCCACGTTAATAATTACTCGATTGAGATGAGGCACCTAGTTTTACCTGTATACCAGCCACAAGTATCGCCATTACTCATTAGGTAGTTTGTTAATGGAGTATGGTCGAGGTGCTCTGGTGTTCATGCTACCATAATAATGTGGTCATATGCGTCTCTGACCACTTTCAAATGTGGGTTGAGTGGTCCCTGAGACACATTGTACCCTGTTCACACCTGTACTTTGTGCTGGCCACTCAGGATGTTAATGCCAGGTGTAAGCAGGGCCTATGATGCTTCTGTATAAGCAGGCGCAGATGGGTAAACATATACCCGTCCTTCTATACTAAGGAGGACATGTAAACCCACACAAAATACGCAATGGATTTCCAGTATGTCTTAATTAGCCAAGATGAATGTCTCTTAACTTCCTGTTAGTGATCACGATTGACTACAGCTAGTAGCTTCTTTGTGCCTACATAAAAGGGTTAGTTCGACAACCATTGAATTGACAAACTCATCAGAAAGTATTAGGAGCTCACTGCAGATCTGAGAGGGATGGCTCTGTTGGAGCCATTTCTAAGCAACTGCAGATTTCAAGATCATCAGTTCAATCAATTGTACTGAAGTACAAATTAATAGGAGGTGTAGCCACTTTGACAAGGCCTGGAAGAAGACCCACACTGTCACCTTCAGCTGAGAAGAAATTCTCGGGCCTGTCATGAACTGGAAGCTGCAGGAACATCATTGTCAGTTTCTACAGTCAAGCGAGTTTTACATCACCATGCACTGAGAGGCCGCCGTCCAAGAAAGATGTCCCTGCTCCCAGAACAGCACGAGCTCGACTGCAGCTGTCCACATGGACAAAGAAAAAGCCTTCAGGAGGAAAGTTTCATATTTAGATGAGATTAAGACATACAGATATAATTCAACCTCAAGAACACTGAATTAACGATAAGAATGCTCTGGGGATTCATTTGAGTTTCAGTACATTGCACAAAGTGAATGAAATAATGAAGAAGGAGGACTGCCTCCGATTTTTTCAGCATGACCTCAAACCTTAGACGGTTGAAACTTGGACACAGTCGGGTGTTCCAACAGGACAGTGACCCCAAACACACATCAAAGATGCTTCAAGACTGCCGTGGCATTCAGTATGCCCAAGAGATTGTATGCAGCATAACGTCCGACTGCAATGGTGAGTTGGATATGTACCATTTAAATGCAAGTGATATCTTCTCGCAACGCCTACATTAAGAGGTAATGTGTCAGTATCTTCTGCCAACTCTCCTGGCAGGGTTAATTACCATCAAATTTTGAGAAACAACAGATATAACCAGACCTGAAACCTACACCAATCATCAGTGAATTTGAGGGAGTTCGAAAATGAAAATGTGAAGCAAATAACAATGCCGTTTAACTTGATTCAACCTGATGCATTTTTATTTTTATTTGATGAAAAAAATCTTAATCTGGTCTCGGTCTTGTTTTAGTCTCGGCCACACACGGTCTTGGTCTTGCCTCGGTCTTGAGGTGAGGTGGACTCGGAAATTGTTGTCGCGAGCAAGAAGAAGAGGAATGGAAAATATAGATGGATGGGTGGATATTATATTATTATTTAATGGTAAATTTGACAAAATAATGATGTGATGAAATATAATATGTATTTGTATATATTGTAAATAATGAATGATAGTAAATGTACAATGAATTACAAAATAATTTAACTAATTTAAATTACATCCATTTTCTTTCTTTTTTTTATATGATGATAAAAATTCTAACCCAATTCAAGACCCAACCTTAGACTACTAATAGTCTTGGTCTTGGTTCGAACTTGTCTTGTCTGACAGTCTTGACTATAACACTACTGTGGTGTTCTTGGCAACAACAGATAAAATGGTTAGATTGCTGCCTGCTGCCCGAGACATCAGTTTTTAACCATTTTATGGTGGAGAGGTCAGAGGTATGAGATATGTGTATATTATATATAGTGTGTATATTCACTGGTCATTTTACACAGCAAATAAAAAAAAAATCATATTCAGAGGACATTGAGACCCCTGGTTCCCATCGTTCTTATGAAATCTGAGTCGTCTGGGCCTACAATGAACCATTTCACATCCCACACACTCCTAATGACTTTATTTACATCTTGAAGATTTAATTATGCAGATATTGGGAAAAATAGGTGGAATTTCCCCTTTAGTACATTAAATTGAACTAATCAGATTCCAGATTTTCATCACCAGATTGATTCCAGACAGTGGAATCAATGGTAACTAAGAAAACACAAGAGCCATGGACAAAAGAATGCTGGGAAACATATGAGACATTGATTTATGCACTTATTATATGGTCATATGGACATCTCTAAAACTCTCCGAATGCTCCTAATGCAATGAACTGAGTGTGTAGTTGCACTCCACTCTGGGTGAATGTTTGCCAGCCAGTCTGGAAAGTAACTGCAGCAGAACTAGCCTGCGGTGAACACGATGGGTCACCATGTGATGTTGAGTTATTAGGGGCCACTATTGTCCTCCAGTGCCTCGAGCTGTTTTTCGAGAACTTTTAACGGTGCTGGGAACTTGGGGTGTGTGTATATGTGAGTGTGTGTGTGTGTGTGTCTTTGTGTGTGTGTGTGTGTTGGGGAAGAGTACTGTGGTATTAGTGTCAGCATAACCAGTGAGTGGTTTTGTGTGTGCGAGAGAGAGAGAGAGAGAGAGAGGAGAGAGAGAGAGAGAGAGAGAGAGAGAGAGAGAGAGAGAGAGAGAGATTATAGCATTTGTGTGTGTGAATATGTGTGTGTGTGTGTGTTTTGTGTGTGTACTGGGGAGTGGTAAGGGGCTGCCACTACCACTTCCTGCCTTCTCCCAGCTGCTGAGGAAGTGTGTTCAGGGGTGCAGTGTGTGTGTGGATGGTTGTGGAAGAGCGGGTGTCACAGGGGGCACCACAAGGTCAATCTAGGTTGGCATCGCACACACACACCATTCTCTCTTTCTCTCTCTCTCTCTCTCTCTCTCTCTCTCTCTCTCTCTCTCTTTCTCTCTCTCTCTCTCTCTTTCTCTCTCTCTCTCTCTCTCTCTGGGCAGCGGAGAGATGTGTGTGAAACCACAGAGAAGATGTATAGAGGATAGAGGGATGAGAGGGAGGAGGAGTGTGGAAACGAGTGCCTCGTTTATCTTAAACACCCGGCACTTCCTCTGGCACTGCCACAGGAGTTTTGCAAGAACAGAAACACATACACACAAATACGCATGTCCACATGCGCATACATGAGCACACACACACACACACACGCTCAGCAAAACACGTGCTCTGACAGAGTGTGCTGTAACACTGCAGGATCAGGTGAACAGCTTTGACTTGCAAAGAATGCCTCTAGAATGTTTTCACATTCTCCAAGAGGTTTTATTTCACATGCTAAAGTTCAGCTCTTCTGATCATTAGCAGCCTGTCGCAGTACAGTCCCAGTACATCCAGCACACTTCCCTCAAAACATGTTTTGTCATTTTCAAAGGTGCCAAAGAATGCATTTACTAAGTCTTTTAAATTGTTCCTTGGTGCATAAATAGTAGGTATGTGACTTTCTGTTTACAAAGGGCTTGTGGTTAAAAAAAAAAAAGTTAAGGAAAACCCTGTTATTATTGCCTAGGCTTGCCGAATGAAGTTGCTGTCTCCTCGTTGTGCCATCTCAGTTAGCTTTTAACCTCGCTTAAACCCAGGGTTGGCTTTCTTGAGGTTTACTGGTAAACAAATAAGGCAGTGCTATCCCTTTTGTGTGCATTTAGCTCCAGTTTAGTTGTCAGCTGAGGTAAGCATAAGGGTGATGAAAAAAAGCTTTGGCAAAAACTAGCGTGGGCTAGCATTAGCTTACCTTGTTTGCCTCAATGTCTTTTGCTTTGCCGCATGCCCAGTTAGAGCTCCCCCTTCCCACAGGCAGCTCTGAATTCCTGCAGCAGCTCATATTCCCATGCCTAGTAAAGTCTGGAGTTGATGTGCGGCTCTCTGGTATTAACACCTTATTCTCCTGAAGTTGCTGTTGAGTTTGACCTTTTTGTCAAGAAACAAAAAGGTCAACCTACACCAATTTTTCTAGGGCACATTTAAAGCAACACTATATGATATTTTACCTTAAAATAGTTGCTTTAAAATGTATTTGCATGCTCCATTGACTTGTAATAAGGAGAATAGTCTCGGTATCATTGCTACTCTATCCTTGGTACGCTGCTAATTGCAGTATGTAACTCTGGTGAAACAGGCAGGACAATGCTCACAAGAACTGCGTAGCACTGTGTAACCCATGTCATATTTGTGTAAAATACGGTAATAATACTCTACCGCCTGAGTCTACATGTTCCTTTCCCTTTCAGTAACGGTTCTGTATCTCTCAGCTTCAGCTTGTCCAGAAAAACATGTCCCTTAAGGGTGGCCAGTTGAAGGAGGGAGCCCAGAAACACAAAACCTTCGAACAGATACCAGGCATATTAAGGTCAACTTGAATACAACATGGCAATGAAATGTAGGCCATTTCCACCTTAATACACACACACACACACAAAATAACTGACCCTGATCTGATCCTTGCCATTTCTAAAATCCCCTAACATATCAATTTCAAGCTCATGTTACATCTGGTCACTACAGTTGTTGATATTAATCTAGAAGAGTTTACTTTTTGTTTTAAACAAAGAAATATTGTCTCAGTAATGTAGTTCAAAATGACGTCTACCATCTACCGTCAAATATTCCCTCACTAGGCCAATGTCAATCTAACCAAGTTTCTGAAAACAGCACTATGTAAGAATCACAAGCTGTGGTCAGAGTAGTGCAAAAGCAATCACTTCATAAACACTTCATACGTCATGTGGAGGACTGTCACTTTATGACACTTTCTGCTGATGCTGTTTACCGTCTGCTGCTATGCCTATTGCAACTTTGCACATCTGCATATTTATTGTTTTTAATATTTCTGCATATTCAGTATATTCACTTTTGTATATTAGTGCACAGAACTGTAAAATAGGTTTAGCTGTTCAGTAACTAATTCCTCTAATCCATCCAAGGTTGTGAGTAGTTCCACCACACCAGCTAATGAAAACTATTTCAGATCCTAGGCTCTCTGAGAACCCTTGCCTAACAAACAATGCCGACACTGAAATTTGAAAACAGAAATGAATTGGCTTCATGACTTCTTGCACGTTTGACCCTAATTCCACATATCACCACTCAAGTTTGTCACTGTATTGTTTCCATATTTGACATATGACAGTCTTTGCCCTGAGGGTATGCACCACATTTTAGTCCCATGCACAGACCTTGACTTTGACATTCTGACTATGTTTCTGCATGGTTGGCAAAGCTGAGGCCCATATCTGCCTCTTCTAGCATGGACAATCCCTTCTCTCTCTCTCTCTCTCTCTCTCTCTCTCTCTCTCTCTCTCTCTCTCTCTCTCTCACTTTCTCTCTCTCACTCCATCTGTAGACGTATGGAGGTCCAGATGGGACAAATTATCTGAATGCTACAACCACTTCAATGCATTACATGTTGCCACGAAACTAAAAGAAAACTGCATGCTAGCGCATTCTAGATCTGAAATGGCGTCTTTCTTATTTTAATGTCTTCACTCAGTTTTACTCAGTAGTTCTATTTTATTAAGGAAACAACACCCCGTAGTTTGTCCAAAAGCATCCAGACACTGGATGCACTTGCTGCTGACACAGGTGTTGCACACATCTCAAACCTCTTGCGCCCTATATATTATTCAGCTATTAACCTTAATGCAGAAAATGTTGAAAATTATTGGGTCACTATTAGGTTCATTATGCCTTGTGGAGTCCCACAGGGTCTATTTAGGGGCCAATGAAACTGCTATAAATTAGGACATTGGGTGCAGTAAGTGAGTGGTAAGTGAGTGAGAGTAGTGAATAATAGGGACAAAGTGTGGGCTCCTCAGCCCAGGGCCTAGGGGGTTAATATAATCCCCTAAAAAGGTATTGTTAATAGAATGAGACACCCAGTAGAAACTGCACGTAAGTCACTATTCCCAATTCCAAGGGGTGTAACTGCAATCTCTGGAGTGAGGAGAAGAGCCTGTTACTGCAACAAATGGGGTGGGGGGGGGGGGCAAACAAGTGTCTACAATAACATGTCAGTAGGGGTTACTCATGCAGGTCAAATAGGGTCAAATTACACTGTTTTCTTTATTGAATTTCTTGCTGTTTCACTTGGGGTCATAGGTGTGTCCTATGTGGAATGGGATTTTCAAAATTCTTCACATCCACGGGCCACCATCCCCCTCATTAGGCCACCGACCCTTCCCTAACTCTGCCTTGGGGCCCTTTCCACATCCCTATCAACACATTCTTTACAAATGAGTTGTAATGTTAAGGCTAAGTAAAATAAAACAAAACAAACAAACATCAGACCAAAGACAACAACAATAATATTGGAAACATTGCCTTTGTCTAGTCTTTCAATTTTATATACTTTATATACACCAACCAGCCATAACATTAAAATCACCTTTTTAATTTTGTCCCCCTCATGCCACCTCTGTCCTGTCGAGGCATGGATTTCACAAGACCTCTGAAGTTTCTCCTAGACATCAATGAGATTAGACAGAACAAAGACAAAGGAGACTTTAGCGCAAGTCTCCTGTTGCTCAAATGTGTCTCCTGAGATAAAGACCTTAGTGATGTCATATGTCTCCTCTTGAGTTTTAATACAGTTCTCAAGAAAGTCTTACACTGTTCTCAGACCTGCCAAAATAATGACACTGGAAACAAGATGGAAGGATATAAACAGAGGAATCATGAATGAGCTGTTGTCCTCAGCAAGTTGATTTCTAACTGAAATGTAAGTGAGATCACAAGTAATTCTCATGAGAAACATTTGAGCAATAACATTTTCCTCTGGGATCAGCAGATCCTTTAAGTCCTGTGAGTTGTGAGGCGGGACCTCCATGGATTGCATCAATGAGCCTTGAGCACCCATGACCCTGTTTCCGGTTCACCGATTGTTCTTAGAGCATGTTTGGTAGGTGCTGACCACAGTGTAGCTTTAACACCCAACAAAACTGGCCTTTTTTATAGATGCTCTGATCCAGTCATCTAGCCATCACAATCTGGCCCTGGTCAAAGCTACTTACATCCTTACGCTTGTCCATTTTTCCAACTTCCAAACCATCAACTTCAAGAACTAACAAGTGCTAAATATTCTGCAGTGAACCTAGAAAGGGAGTGTAAAAAGGTGCATGCCAAACACTGTGTTGACACAGTTAATGATGATGTGAGTTACTGTGATGATGTGAGTAACATCTGCAGTATATCATATCACTAGTGTTCGTCACTGCCAGAAGACTGTAAATGGAGGTAGAGCATGCAGCTAAAGCTGAATGAAGTACAGAATAATAAAGCAGTACAGCGATGTAGCCGTCACATGAAAGTTTAACAGAGATCGGTCAAACACTGGACACCCCAGTGGAGGAAACGGACAATGACAACAAAAATGATACTCGAAACTCTGCCCTTTGTGACCCTCCACTCATGCTGCTGCATCTTTAATGAGGAGACAGCCGATAGTTCTGCGCCCGGAATGTTCCGAGGACAAACTCACGTCCATTACTCCAGCACTCTGCTGTTGACCTTATAGAGACCATTCATGCTTTTGTTTTGAATGGTGAATAATTCATGCCTGGAGTGACGGGGAATAGGGAAAGAAGGTCATTAAGGTGTGGAGTGGAGGGAGAAATGAATCATAATGTGGTGAGTGACGTTTAGGAGTGTCAAAAATGGAGCGTTGAGTGCTGAGGCCTGGTTTTGCAGGTATGTGTGCTTGCGTAAGTGTGCATGAGAGAGAATAAAATTCAATGCATGCATTTATGTGTGCGTGTGTCTGATGACACAATGTTTACATTTACTTCATGCAAGTTTGGTCTGAGCCTCCAGTCTATAGGGTATGAATCTGAGCAAGTTGCAAGTCTGAGTCATGAGTCTCTGGAGTGGGAGTCCAAGTCAAGTCTTGAGTTTCTGTAGTGCAAGTCTAAGTCAGGTCTTGAATCTTTTTGTACGAGTCCAAGTCAGGTCTTGAGTCTCTTTGTACGAGTCCAGTTCAAGTCTTGAGTCTCTTTGTACGAGTCCAATTAAAGTCTTGAGTTTCTGTAGTGCAAGTCTAAGTCAGGTCTTGAATCTTTTTGTATGAGTCCAAGTCAAGTCTTCAGTCTCTTTGTATGAGTCCAATTCAAGTCTTGAGTTTCTGTAGTGCAAGTCTAAGTCAGATATTGAGTCCAATCCAAGTCTTGAGTCTCTTTGTACGAGTCCAATTCAAGTCTTGAGTCTCTTTGTACGAGTCCAATTCAAGTCTTGAGTTTCTGTAGTGCAAGTCTAAGTCAGGTATTAAGTCTCTTTTTACGAGTCCAATTCAACTTACATTTTCACTTACATTTTCACACATTAAAGCTCATGTTACAGCTGTATCTATTCAAATTGTAGACACTCTAATAACTAAATTCAGCTACTTTATTATTTATTATTAACTTTTTATTGTGATATTTAGATATTGCTCTTACAGCTTGTATTATTCAACATATAAAAGCACTGCCAATAAAATAAGATGTCCTAGAGCAGCTGCACACCAGCCTAAGGCCACCATGCTCAGTAAAGCATCAGCTAGAGGGGTAAAAAAAAACCCTTAGCGATGGATTGTGAAATGATGGATCCCCTTGTGCTCTTGTGACTGAATGCAATCAAACCAAATGTCTGTTATTTTCTTGTCCTAAAGTAATGGTGAATCAGTAAGGGAATTACTCTCAAGCCAAATGAAACTGAGGTAATAGTATGGCTATGGTGAATCTGCTTTATCTGCATTATCTGTTAAGTGTCAACTAAAAAAGATATTTTCTCTAAATATCCTTATGTACAAGTAAAAATGTCTAGAAATAGGTTGAATAATCATGTAATATTGCAACAATCAAAAAATGAGTGGAGTCGAGGGGATTCCATGTATTTAACTGGCACAGAATATTTATATTAACCTTTAAAGGTTCTTCATATTCACACATGTCATTTACAAAAAGGTTCAGCCATTTAAAGGTTCTTAAATGCACCAATTCCACTTGAAGTGTGTCCTGGGTGTGTTTATGGTAGTACAGTGTGAGGCCTTTAAGGGCAGGACTGAGAAATGTGTGAAACCAAAAATCTTCTATGGCAGTGGGTCCCATACAGATACTTCCCCAGTACAGATGAGTAAAGCAACAGTCAGATTGATCACAATTAACACAAGGCAATGTTTTTTAACAGTTAAGGTTTTACTCTTTATTAATGATCCAAATATCTATCTTAGGGCTCTATGTGTAAAGCTTATTCTGTGTATTGCATGCTCTGGAGCAATGGCGCAACAGAGTGCAGTTCATTCATTAGTTTATCATGTGCTGTTGTGTGTAAACTGAGTTTATCTTTCTGAGAGTTGTTAAAGACTTGTATGATCATTGTTAATTGTAAACTCAAGTTCAGCCTTACCACAGATGCAGTTTAGTCTGTGGTTGCAGTGAGTCATGAGTTGGTGATTAGCGCTTAGGGCATAGCATTTTAATGTGTTTGTAGAGCTGCTTTATGCTGTAGCTGTTTAATGCTAAGTGGATAATGCTACTGTGATGTACGTGATCTGTGGCGTGACGTGTTCGTGAACAGTGGACCAGATTCATAAAATGCACCAAAATTAAACAGCGGTGTGTCACATTCATAAATGAGAATTATTAACAGTTCTACCAGAGCTTCAACAGTTTCCATGAAATCTGAGCTTCTTTGGACTTTCCCATTGTACTGTGTTGGTCAATCCAAGTGTGAGTGCTGTCCATTTTTATGTGGGCACAGAGAAGTAAGCAGTTGTAGCCAATCATGATCACTAACAGGAAGGTAACAGAGCTTAGCTTTGGCTAGTAAAAGTACATTTTTCAGCACCACTGAATTCGTATTCTAAGTAGATGGTTGTATATTGTTGCTTTCAGAAGCCAAATTCTTGTTTTCATTCTATTAAAGATCTCTGAATCTCTAAAGGACTGTAAAAAGCTTGGAACCCTCTGTTCCTTAAAAACACTTTTGCCACCTTTATTTGTAAAAGTGCATGCAAGCTTTGTTAGTCTGATTTCAGCAAATGTGACAGCAATTACAAGCTCAAAGCGGTGATTTCAAAAGCCCTTTGCAGGTTGGAATTACATGAGGGTGACCCAAGATTCTGAGAAGACATGCTCTAGACCGTCCAACAAACTAGGGGGAATCCCGTATAGAACTGTTAGCCAAAGAATTTTAAAATCCTGTGAGCTGCACCTTCATTATATGTGGGATAGTGAGCTCTCCATAAACTGACAGGCATCAGTGCGTGGACTGTCTTCCAAGTCGACACAACGTAAATATTCATCTCATTAAATCCTGCTGCTGTCTCATTGCTGCAGCTCACAATCTTCACGCAAAGCAGATGGCTGTTTACTTGAGGCCATCAATCTAACCTTGTTCCAGCACAACTGTGCTGAAAAGTATTGCAAGCAAATCTGATTTCTCTAGGATTGCCTATAAATGATAGTCAATGGAAAGATACGGTTGCAGAATGAAGAATGTCCATTGGTGATTACCCACTGGCACTGCAATTTTTTCCAAGGCTAGATTAGTCTATGTCTAGAAAAACACTCCTTAATGTCTTGCTGTGTCAGTTCTTGGACATATTATGAATGCAACCTCTGTTTCCTTCAGTGCTTCCAGTGTCTTGGATCGATCTGAACATGATGTGCACAGTGGCTTAATTCATGGCTTACATATTACAGATATACTTTACATTGTACCTTTTAGGCTGGTAAGAAAAAGACTTATTTTTATTGAAAATAAGACCACCCCATTAGTAGCTATTGAAGTAGTTCTGAACACAACTGCTAGTATGCAAAAACTATATAACTTCCATTTACACATAAGGCATTGAGCAGATGCTCTAGAAGACAGCAAGGAGAAGTTCGTTCCACCACTTTGGTGCCAGGACGGTAAAAAGTCTGGATGCTTGTCTTCTGAGGATCTTAAAAGGATGGTGGGTTAAGCCGAGCTATACTTGAAACTCAACGTGCTCTTGGTTCAGATCGTCCTTTGACCATTGTCATCAAGTATGGAGGGTCTGGTCCATTCTGAGCTTTGTAGGCCAGTGTCAGGGTTTTAAATTTGATGCTGAAAGCTGTTTTTGAGCCTGGGAGTGAACCTAGAGAACCAATCTCTGCTCCTCCTGATTGGTTATGTGATTGGTTAATTATGTCACGTAACCTTTTCCTACAAGAACACCTCCAAATAGCACTGTTCTTTGCCTCTTGAGTGTTTGTATTCAAGTAAAATATTGAACCGCGACCAACAGATGAACCTAGGTTCTAACATTTTTCATTTCACTCAATTCACGGTATGGTGTAGAATTCTTCTGTGTTAAAGCAAACCAGTGATCATAAGCCCCTCCCCCACACAAATCCACAATTATTCCTGGGTACCGAAAACACTAATGCAAAAAGATCAGGCATTACCAGTTTGCAGTTGTTAGCTTTCGAGCTGTTAGCTGAAAGGTCTGCAGTTTATTAGTTCTGACTTCACTGTTGAGGCTTGACTGTTTTTTTTTTTTTTTTGGTGGAGTCCTCCTGAAGGACTAATGATGTAACGCAATACTACATTTCAATTCTTGCTTTCTGTTAGGACGTGGTGTAAGTTTCTGGGATCATGAAGATTCAGTTTACTACTTTCTATGGGTTAATTGGACTATATTCTGTTCTCACTACAGTAAACCGCCCTACTAGACACACCCTCTTTTGAGATGGGCAGTAAGTATAGTGGCCTTAAGCACACAAAATCAATTCACACAGGAAAATAAATGACAGGACGTATTGAAGTCCTTGCACTCTGGGACAGTACTGTTTAAGGAAACTGTCGAGGCAAAACAAAACAGGCAAAATACATTCACATCCACTGTATGGACAAAAGTATTGGGACACGGATGAAGTTCCATCAGCGCTTTGCTGTGTTCACTGTGTTCCTACAATGCTAATGCAAGCTAGTGTGTCAAGACTGAGCTAGCATAGCAACAAGTCGGCTGATTGTAGGCCTACTACATGTGACAGGATAAGCACGAGATGAAAGTAAAATCAAGACTAAATACAGAGACACGCATGTCTGTCTTGCTGTTTGTAGGTGACTATAAGGTAAATCAGTCCATTCAGAGATGAAAAATATATGACATACGCCTGCAGTGTATGCACCACCACACTTGTGATAGAGAGGATGAGTGCTTCTGTCAGACACTTTCTGTTATGGTTGCGCCCCAACCTGCCTCCACTTTCCAGGGCGTTTGGAATGTACCCTATGCCTCTGTCAGGTCTTGTGTGTTTTTTTCATAGTCTGTTCCTCAGATTCCTCTGATAAGTAAGAGTGATTAAAACTATTGAATATTTATGCTATGTGTTTTCTATTGTTCATTATTGTCTCTGTCACTCAGAAAAAAAAGTTGTTCTCTACATAGTGTCACAAATTCATGATGACTGGACCAATAGAAATACTCTAAAAGTATTTGGAATTAAATACTTTCATACTGAGTTCCTTTGAAGGGTAAACATAAAAACCGTTGCCACTTTCTTGCTTTGCCACTTTTTGTCCAACAGTGTCAACATGCCTGCATCTACAGCCACTTTCCTCCAGCACTTTCAGTTTGTGACAGTTTCTAATACCTTTTTCTAATCTAATACTCCCGGTTCAACTCATGAAGGGCTTCTAAATAGGTCAATTCATGCAAGAGGGAATCTGAAAACAGGGTCAGGACTGTGAACCGCTAAGCTCTAATCATATGCTAGCTCAAACAAATGTGTTTTTATCTGGACCGTTTGAAATGCAATTTCAAACTGAGTTTAGCATCTACATAAGAAAAGCTTCTTCTTAGGAGTTTGCAGTTAACCCTGCTGTAGCTGAGCAATGTGGTCTAGACAGGCTACAGTGCTTGAAAAGATAGATAGGCTGAATAAAGGCTTGTAAAGACTTTGTAGTCAAAGTGGAACTGATTCATTCAAGATGCGGCCCATTGGTAGCCACTCTGGCCACCAAGCTAATGAATCTTGTTTCTGCAAAAAGCAGAAAGCAGACATCATACTACATGTACACTGTAATGAAAAGTAACAAGCATGTTTAGGTGTTGGTTTGACATAGGAAATATTTCAGTTGACAGAAGTTAAAACATAGTCATTGTGATGACTGTGGTGGTCTCCCCTGTAGATGTGGTCCGCCTTGATGTCATGGATACTGTTTGGCTAAAGCAGTGACAGTCTTTTGTTGTAACATCAGAGTATTTAACTGAACTTATTTCAGTGATATTATAAAACTTTAGCCAACGAACACCAGGTAGACCACCATGGCCACCACAGCATCAGTTAGCGATTTCCTGCTAAATCTGATTTGATCGACCAAAAAACTCTCTCACATTCTCAAAAGTGTCCACTCAGCAATGACAGCCATGTCTACTGGTGTAAGGGGTTAAAAAGGACTTGGGAAGGAGATAAAGTGGTTCCATCTTTTTTGGCTTAGGCTACTCTCTCTCTCTCTCTCTCTCTCTCTCTCTCTCTCTCTCTCTCTCTCTCTATTTCTCTATCCCACTCCACAATTGGGTGTGCTGTTTATTCGGGTTCGGCCTGTGATTAATGGTCAGGTGACAGCGTAAATGCTTGTCTGCATACCTGTGTCACATCAATTAAAGCAGGAGCAGGAGCAGGAAGCTTCCGCTTATTTGTCTACTTTGCAAGGGCACCGTAATGATTCTCCTCAGGCATAACCACCCCCCCCCCCCTTCTCCTGTTACCAGCTAATGCTTCTCAGGAATAAACACTAGGAACATCTCTTTAGTAAACAGGATCTCACAATTCCAAGTAATTGCAATTGGCACAGGGAAACTTGTTAGAAAAGTTGTTAGAGTTATGCCGATTTTGCACTTCTCACGCCATATTTGAAGATCTTAAGATCAGCTTGTTTTATTATCCCGAACCCTGGTCCTGCTAATGAAGTATCTCTAGATCTTCGGTGTGGCCATTCTGTGGACAAGGACTGTGCTTTAGGCAATAGCACACAGCAAAAGTAACCTTTGTCTCTTTCGTTGTTATTTTTCCGCTGCTGTACTGACCCAAATAATCCTCCTTTCTTTGGCATTTTCTCAAATCCTTGTGATCAGCGTCTTTATTTGTGTTAGCCCAAGGGCATGTACCCTTCCTTTCCTTCCAATAAATAAGCATGTTTGGGTAGAGGGCTGTGGGTAAGAGAAAGTCATCTTATTAAAATGGGATTTCACAGAGGTTAGGAATGGTTTCCGGAATTCTGCCGGGCATCTGGAAGAATCACTGAACACAAATGTGGCTGTGTTTTCTGCTGCTTCAGACATCTGAAGAATATTTTCATTCAAAATGGTCAACAACTGTTAATTAGTTGCCTTTTCTTGAAGGACAGAAATGAGTGACCTCAATTTACCTCCAAACTCAAACAGATCCATGATTATTGCCAATAAAATATATTAATACTCCCTTCTCACATTACAGAGTGCCTGCATGTGTTTTCTAGCATCAGACTCAACAGAACAACACCCGAACACACCCTCTACATTTCCCAGGATACAGATTAGATTATACATATCCATATCCTGCCAGGGTGTTGGAAGTACAGGGCATGTACCGACAGAGGGTTAGGTTAGCTAATATGGCAATTTATTCACACGTTTTTGCTCACTCTTGGCAAAGTTTGTGTGACTGAGGTTTCTTTGTGGTGCTACCTCAAACCATAGTCCAGCTATTAGCTTCAACTTTATGAGGGTCTAGAGGGCTAATGTTGAAGAGAAAACAAGAGCATAGTGATCATGTGAAGCACATGCAATTTTTTTCTGTCAGCACAGTCAAAAAAGCTGACCCCACCAACAGTCTATTTTCACGACTTCTGCTTGCGCTGTTTAAATAGCAGCGGTGCTTGCAAATATATCTACGCTGATGGGTGTGGTGATCTTGAATTGAGGTGTGTTCTGGTAAATGTCTGGTGTATTGCTATTTTGGAAATGGAAAACACAGGAGGTCTACTGACTGAAAACGACCTAGGCAACAGTCAGACGTTCATTGCTGTCTTGGTAGTGAAATGTGAACACAGTGCCAGTCGGCAGCTATGTAAACTTTTACATCAACAATACACAGAATACCCAATAAAACTGCTTCAGAAAGCCCTCCCAGGCCGAGCTCAATGCGCCATTGAAATAGCAATCCACCAAAGTCAGACCACACCTGGCTCTTAAAGGGAATGGCAAGTGACATGTTGATTGGTTTATTGCATGTTACACCCAAAACAAAGACACACTGACACACCCTAAATCAAGCTGCACAATGCGCGGTTGATGGCTCGCATAAAATAGGGCCCAATATCTTGTTAGAGGACACACTCTGAGTGTATTTGTAAGACTCTGTAAGAAAGTTGTACTGTTACTCTGTTGTATTCAATTGCATTCTTCCCTTTGCTTACCCTATTGACCAACTAGTTAGCAAACAGCTAGCATACTCACATTTAGCAGTCTGAAGGTTCTACACAAGGCGGCACAATTAGAACTGAAATACAAAGCTTTTAGTGCGTCACATCTATGACACTGTGGATCCTTATTAAATCGGTCACTTCCGTACATACATGATTCATGACATCACCTCATCATAGAATGATCACTGGGTGATTCTGCAAGCAGATCAAACCTAGCGTTAAAAAAGTTTGTCAAAACAATTTAAAAAAACATCAAATGCAGTCAATCAGCCAAGCCTTGTTTCATATCTGATGTGTGCAACATGATGCTAAGCTAACTTTACTAACAAACACAGGACTTGGTTTGTCACCAGTCTTCTTTCTGTAAACATTTGACAATAAATTGATTTCCTTCCCAATCTATTGAAGCAAATGATTTAAATGGCATGGATAGACCTTGAAGCTAAACATTTTAGCTAAAATTGGAATGTCCACCCAAAACAGATGTGCCATTTTGTTTATTTTTAAGAGGAGCAAGAGACGGTTTTGAGTATATTTACAGAGATTGGCGACTTGGCAATTTCCAGTGTTAGCAACGTTAGCCTAGCTTCTACCAATCTAAGCTAAAGAAGTAAACTCAAGATACCAAATATGTCTTGGCTGTATCTGTTTTTTTGTTTGTTTGTTTGCCAAATCTTTCACTTTTTAATGTAATTTTTAATGCTTCTAATATTCAAATTTAAGCAAATTTCTGACACTGGCCATGTTAAGCCTTTTTTCTGCAAACAAATGTGCTTTTAAGGACAATTTAGATTGTGTTGTTCCTTATTGTTCAGTCATTATTTTTCCATTCACACTCACAATTATCATAAGCACAAAATAGTTACCAGCGACCCAAAAGACTATGAGAACTATGGTCCTTCCTCATTACCCCGGGGCCTCTCAGACCACATGTCAAAGCTGACAAGGACACAGACACCATCAAACATGGCATTAGAACAGGGCCAAGTTTAAGAAACACTGTTTTTGTGACTTCTTTTCTGGTTTATATCTAGTCTGTATTTGTGAAATCGAACAGCTCTGATTGTTTTTTGAGTCTTAAGCCCAAAATGCAAAAAGGGCAGCGTATTAAATAATTCTGATATTAAAGATTCCATGTTTTATTCAAACTGTAATGCAGATAATGTTCAAGTTCCAAATAGAGTTCAAATAGAAACGTGTTATCAGATTATGGACCCATTGTTTGTTTTCCATGCAAATGGTGAAAACCAATATTCACCAATATTGTTTAAATTATGGAGAGCCAGGAAGAGCTAAGCTCTCCCTAAAGACTCTTAAACTCTTCTAAAAACAAATAATATCTGAAGGACACAAGTGTTTCTTGTTGAACGTAAATCAAAGACGGGTGTGATTGAGCATAAAATTGAGGAGCATTGGGGTCTGTTTATAGGCAGGAGTACATTAGCTCTTCTCACGCTGCAGGAGTTTAAACTGAGGAACTGCTTTGCCTCTATAAATCTAAATTTATATAAACCCAAATTTGATTTGAGAGATCTCTGTATGGAATCTATTAGAAAAAGGTCTCATTTGCAGAGTAATCTTTATCTGACAGATATCTTAAGCATACAGTCCTTTACCACAAATCATAATTTTTTTACTTGTGTACACATTTGATAGATGTCAATGAGACATTGCTGAAGAAGCCCACTAGCATGTATTAAGTTTTCAGTTTTTTTACTAGTTATTCTTTAGATATGACAGCCTGTGATAATTCATCATACAGTATGCCACTGATGAGTTAGGCAGACGACTCTAGTAGTAGTAAAGTAGTAAAGATCCTTCTGGAAAGAACCATAATTTTCTTGTGTATAAAAAAAAATCCATTTAGGTATTCAGCTAGTTGACATGGTTCTCCACACGTGGACAAAATTGTTGGTACCCCTTGGTTAATGAAAGAAAACCCACAATGGTCACAGAAATAACTTGAATCTGACAAAAGTTACAAAAATTCTTTGAAAATTAACTAATTAAAATCTGACACTGATTTTGAACTATGCTTCAACAGAATTATTTAAAAAAATAAACTCATGAAACAGGCCTGGACAGAAATGATGGTACCTTTAACTTAATATTTTGTTGCACAACCTTTTGAGAAAATCACTGCAATCAAACAATTCCTGTAACTGTCAATGAGACTTCTGCAGCAGGTATTTAGGCCCACTCCTCATGAGCAAACTGCTCCAGTTGTCTCAGGGTTGAAGGGTACCTTTTCGAGACGGCATGTTTCATCTCCTTTCAAAGATGCTCAATAAGATTTAGGTCAGGGATCAGAGAAGGCCACTTCAGAATAGTCCAATGTTTTCCTCTTAGCCGTTCTGGGTGTTTTTTGCTGTGTTTTGGGTCATTATCCTGTTGCAAGACCCATGACCTGCAACTGAGACCAAACTTTCTGACACTGGGCAGCACATTTCTCTCTAGAATCCCTTGATAGTCTTGAGATTTCATTGTACACTGCACAGATTGTAGACACCCTGTGCCAGATGCAGCAAAGCAGCCCCAGAACATAACAGAGCATCCTCCATGTTTTACAGTAGGGACAGTGTTCTTTTCTTGGTATGCTTCATTTTTCCTGTCTGTGAACATAGTGCTGATGTGCTTCGGCAAAAAGTTTAATCTGTCCATAGGACATACTTCCAGAAGGTTTGGGGCTTCTCAACATGTAGCTTGGCAAATTCCAGTCTGGCTTTTTTATGATTTGTTTTCAACAATAGTGTCCTCTTAGGTCATCTCCCATGAAGTCCACTTTGGCTCAAACAATGACAGATGGTGCGATCTGACACTGATGTTCCTTGAGCTTGAAGTTCACCTTTAATCTCTTTAGACGTTTTTCTGGGCTCTTTTGTTACAAATTTGTATTATCTCTTTGATTTGTTATCAATTTTCCTCCTGCAGCCATGTCCAGGGAGGTTGCCTACAGTCCCATGGATCTTATATTTCTGAATAATATGTGCTACTGTAGTCACAGGAACATCAAGTTGTTTGGAGATGATCTTATAACCTTTACCTTTAAAATGCTTGTCAATAATTTTCCTTTCTAATCTCCTGTGACAACTCTTTCCTTTGCTTCCTCTGGTCCATGTTGAGTGTGGTACACACCATGTCACCAAACAGCACAGTGACTACCTGTAGCCCTATATATAGGCCCACTGACTGATTACAAGATTGTAGACACCTGTGATGCTAATTAGTGGACACACCTTGATTTAACATATCCCTTTGGTCACATTATTTTCAGGGGTACCATCATTTTTGTCCAGGCATGTTAAATGAGCTTACTTTTAAAAATAATACTTGAAAATAATTCTGTTGATTTTCATTTGTTCATTTTCATAGAATTTTTATTTATTATTACTTTTGTCAGATTTTGTCAGTTATTTCTGTGACCATTGTGGGTTTTTCTTTATTAACCAAGGGGTACCAACAATTTTGTCCACGTATGTATGCAGTTCTATGGTTCTATGTTGGTAACTTTTACATGCCATGGTGGTGATCACATCTTTGCTCTAAAAAGTTTAATAATATACAGTACCTTTATGGTTTAAGAGTGTCCCACTTTTGCCTAAAACCATGTCCTACTTTACCTAATCAGCAAAAGCACTTTATTAAATAATGAAACATATTTTTAAAATAATTATACATATTTTTAAATACTTCTTACAACTTGCTACAGTACAAAATTACTACACAAAACACAAATAATTTTCATATTTGAGTAAATCATATATTTTATATATATATATATATATATATATATATATATATATATATATATATATATATATATATATATATATATATATATAAAATCACTATCTTCAACAACCCTGTGTCAGCTGCAGGGACCTTCAGGTTCCTGGGTACCACCATTTTTCATGGCCTGAAGTGGGAGCCCAACATCTCCTCCATTCTCAAAAAGGCCCAGCAGAGGATGTAGAGGATGTGTTTCTGCGTCAGCTGAGGAAATTGGGTCTGCCTCAGGAGCTGTTGAGCCAGTTCTACTCTGCAGTCATCAAATCCATCCTGTGTGCTTCCATCACTGTCTGGTTTGGAGCAGCCACAAAGCAGGACAGGAACAGACTGCAGCGAACAGTAAGGACAGCTGAGAGAATCATCAGTGCTTCTCTGCCCTCCATTCAGGTCTTCTACAAGGCACGCTATAAAAATAGCCCACACTGTCATCAGGCTCTCAGAAGCCTTATGTTATACTGTAGCATTAACACTACCAAAACACTGTAACTGTTTCTGAATCTTACCGGATAGAGCTGCTATCATCTTGTTGTGTTAGCAAGTTAAAAAGATTGTAGCCGGTTAGCTTTTAGCCTTGCCCTCACTCACTTCCCCGGGTTTGTCTTTCTCCAGATCAACAGGTTAAATGATAAGCCGGTGCTTTCCCTTCTTATGTGTGTCTAGCTCCAGTTTGGTAGTCAGCTGAGGTTTGGTAGTCAGCAGAGTGTTTTTTTAAAGGAGCAGAGATTGTAAAAGGCTAACATTACCGGATCCCGGTTTGTCTCCCAAAACTCTGCCTTTGTTGCATACAGAGTATAGGTTCCCGTTCTGCTGACACTGGCACTAAACAACCCCCCACCAAAGTCAAGGATCCAGGTTCGCATAGTAACCTGCATTCCTACGACTAGCAGAGTCTGGAGGTGATGTACTGCTCTCAACAACACCATATTCTCTCATTTTACTGTTTCATCAGCTCTGTGTAGGGCTTTAGTCAGTGAGCTGGTGTATATCAGTTTTCGAGGCATAAGTATAAAGAGTCAAGACTGTGACAAAGCAGTTTTGGGGTTTGGGAATTGGCCCAGTTTTGGTAATGCCTGGATTTTCTTTGGATTCAAGACACAGCAGTGCTTGAGGTTCATGGCTTGTCACTTTGGTACCATGTACCAAACTCTCATTATTAAACTATGCCAAGGGAAATATAGCTTTCCAACCTACACCACTGGGGGCAGTGAATGGAATGACATTGGCCTTCTTCAGATTTGATGGATGAGTTTTTGGTTTACACTGATATACAGTATGAACTGTTAGGCACCCTCTGTCACACACACTCATGCATACACACAAACATCCTGCTGTGCATCCGGCCGGTATACAGTAGATGCTTCAAACTCATACACAAAGTGACAATGTGATCTATTATCATATCTCTGCTCCATCCTGTAGACAGCATACCAACATCCTGTTCCTCTAGGCTACATCTGCACAAGGACAAGGAAATCAACCTTCCTTCCTCTACAGTCTACTCGAAAGTTTTCCCTATATGAAGTACAACACACTTGTGCCACAAGTGTGCCAGACACAGAAAAACACATGCAGGCACATGCACTCTTGCCAAGGTGTGTAAAGGCTAGTTTACAAAAAAGGGAAAAAAAAAAAAAACACTAGGTGGCTCCATGAAAGCATTACACGTCTCATCTTACATCTGTGTGACAGACAGTGCTAAAACAACCACTTCTTTGTTTCTGAAGTGCTTCTTTATATGTCAGTCAAGTCTAATCCGTGCAGTGTTAAGGCTATTCACTGGAAATTATAAATGTACACATAAGCATTTAACAAAGGACCGCCTTTTCCTAATCCATCTGCATGTAATTTAATCAGAGAGCGTCTCTGCCTGTTTGAACTTGCTACAGTGATGAACCTCCGGATCAGATCTGGTGTTTTATGGACTTAAATGATTAAACAAAGGTCTCTGTTGTTGATGATGTCATAGCGTTGATGAAATGAATCGCCTTTGACTTTGCATAGTGCTGTAAGTAAGTTGCATATCGTCACTGTCACACAAAACGTCTTACATCTGCAAGACAGTGACTTTGCAGGAGAAGGAAAAAAACCCTTAACGTTTAATGGAAGCCAGTGTAGAAAGATTTTATTTCATGTCATTTTGGAGCATTTCTATTGCTCAGATCATCAAACACAATGTGAAGAACAACTGCCAGATTCAAATTATGACAAAAAGTGAAAAATGACAAACATGGAGATAAGGTTTTTCCATGATCTTAAAAGTGAATCAAGGGTCAGCTTTAAACTGAATTAATCAGGTAGCTTTTATAGAAATGACTGCACATGCATCGGTTCTGGCCTCATAGGTTAACTCCGGTTTAGACATTTTGGTCCCGAAAAAAGTGCCCACAAGCTAAAACACATCTGGCATACATGGAAAGCAGAGAGTGGATGTCTAGAAATCGGTGAATTTCAGTGAAACCAGCTCAACTGAACTAAAAAAGGTGTCCTCAGCAGAAGATGGGCTCCTGAAGTACGTGTGTGTGTGTGTGTGAATGAGTGCTTTAAGGCTATTGTCTGGCGTTTGGTTTGTTTGTGTTTCCTGTCTGCGGGTGTTTTTCTTTTGTCCAGCTGTGTGTGAGAGCAGAGATTGACGCTTGAGATTTGCATTAGTAGAGCTGATAACCTGAACACTACAGCTTCCTCTACAGCTGGACCCTACCACTGGCCTCTAGCACTCAGAGTAGTGCACATGCACTCACACACACACACACGCATGCTTTGTGCTTTGTGAGCTTTCGCTGAGGAGAGTATGTCCAGGTGTGTGCAGTTATCTTGCGCGAGGCCATATGGACTTTAAAACATGATCGTAACCCACATGCATAAAGGCATCAAACATGCACATATATTTACTCGTATTAAATATACATATATACACACACCTGTGAATTTATTTTAAGGCATAACTGAAACACACTGCTTCTTTGTGTAACATCATGGAAAAGTGGAAAGAAATCAGCCAAGATATCAGTAAGAGAATTGTGGAATTGCACAAGTCTGGCTCATCCTTGGGTGCAATTTCCAGATACCTTAAGGAGCCTTGTTCATCTGCACTAACAATTATATGCAAGTACAAACAAGATGGGAATGTCCAGCCATCATACCATTCAGGAAGGAGACAGGTTCTGTGTCTCAGAGATGAACGCACTTTGGTCCGAAATGCACCCAAATTAACAAGAACAAAAGCAAAAGACCTTGTGAAGATGCTGAAGCTGGTAAGAGTGTCATTATCCACAGTGAAATGAGTACTGTATCAACACTCTGCCAGGAAGAAGCCATTACTCCAAAAGAAACATAAAGAAGCCAGATGAATGTTTCCAAATGCACACAGGGACACAGACCTTCATTTTTGGAGACATGACCTGTGGTCTGACCAAACTAAAATTGAACTGTTTGACCATAATGACCATCGTTATGTTTGGAGGAAAAAGGTGGAAGCTTGCAAGCCTAAGAAACACCATCCTAACTGTGAAACACGGGGGTGGCGGCATCATGTTGTGGGGTTGTTTTGCTGCAGGAGGGACGGGTGCACTTCACAAAATAGATGGTGTCATGAGGAAAGATCATTATGTGGAAATACTGAAGCAACATCTCAAGACATCAGCCAGGAACTCCTCCATCCTGTGGTGCTTTTATTGCTGTCTGGAGGAGAGAGCTTTATCACAGAGGACATGTGTGAAATGTTACAGGCACCCTCCTGAGAAACTATTATTGATTTACATAACATTCAAAACATATAAAGACATAACCATATACATGAATTCTGACCTAGATTCAACTCTAAGTCTACGCAGAACTACTCTTCTAAAATCTGGATATACTGACTGAGCATCTTTTCAATGCTTGTGTGAACATGTTTGGCCTTAACCACAAAAGAGCTGTTGTGCTCATGGACTTCAGCAGCTCATGTAGCAATCAGCAGCTTGTTGTGTGTGTGAGCTGAACATTTTCGTTGTATGTGGTGGAGATGGATGAATGTTTATTTGATATCCATTTTTGTAAGTGGACACTGACTCTGACTTGAGTGGCATGTTGACTGATTCACAACTAGACAGTGACAGTCTGTACACACTTGTGGGTATATTAAGTATGTGAAGGTGCATGTTCATGTGATTGTTGGCAAGTGTGCCCAAGGCCACACTAAACACATTCTTTCCCAAAATTTGAATCAGAATGGCTTTGGAATAGATATACTGTATAGTGCATTACAGTATTAGGGTAAAGTCTATAGATTAACCCTACCCCTGGCCTCCTGACCTTAGCCCAAAACCTTCTTAAAAAGCCCCAAATCTTAACCACCATCCTAACCTAACCTAACCATAACTGAGGAAGGTGCAGAGCTGGGAATACATGTTTTATATATATGGTATATATGGTGGTATATATATATATATATATATATATATATATACCACCATATACCACCATATATATATACCACCAAATGCAGACACTTCATTCCTGTTTTCTAGCGGTATTTCCAAAACATGTATTCCCAGCTCTGCACCTTCCTCAGTTATTTACTTGAAAAGTTACTCTTCTTGACTCTCCGGACGGAAAAGATTTACAGTGAAGCCATAGTGAGTGATCACACGGGAACAAAAAACATCCTGAGATTTCAAAAACACCCCTCATCCATACACACACACACACAACATAATGAGATCATATTTATGAATGGGGACGGCAGCCAGACCTTATCACTGCAGGGAGACTTCACATCCCGTCTAAATCATAACAATATAGTGCTGGCACTGATTACGCTTTGAGGAGCATAATAGCTCTGACCTAATTGTGGGCTCTCCCTGACCACAGCTGCAGACTGAACAAAGGTGAGCCATGCATCCAGTTCACTTTTCAATTAATTACATGCGCCACACAATTGACTTGAATCAGATAAGCTTCTTTTTGTGTGTTGGGGTCATGCCATCAGCATGGATAACGTGGGAGAAGACTGTGAGGGAGAGATGGAACTCAGCGAGAACTCTGGGCTGGAGTTTAGGTGGCTTCTGCTTGTCACCAGAAGACCAGACCCCCCACTGATAGGTGGAGCAAGGACTAAAAATACTTCATGTTTCACGTCATGGCTTGCTTCAGGGATGGTCCTCCTCCCCAAATTCAGTAATTTCATAACTCCACTCATTCCGAAGGGACACTGAATTGGCTCCACCAACAAATGCAGTTTTTAAAGCAAGTATTGCCAAGACAAGCTTTACAGAACAAAATGTCAACATTTAATAAACTGTTACCTGCCTTGAGATGTGATCTCATTACATACATTTACATTTACTGCATTTAGCAGACGCTTTTATCCAGAGCAACTTACAAAAGTGCTTCACTGTTTAGCCAAGAATAATCTCAGCTAGTTTAAATAAACAAAAATTCAAAGATATCTCTAAGTTTAGACTCTACTAAACACAAGTCAATATGGAGACCATAATACTCCTTCAGTCTGGGTTTGAAGACAGCGAGCGACTTGGCCGTTCGAACACCCAGGGGAAGTTCGTTCCACCACTTTGGTGCAGGACAGAAAAAAGCCTGGACGTTCATCTTCCGTGGATTTTGAGGGATGGCGGGTCGAGCTGAGCCGTACTTGAAGCTCGAAGGGCTCTTGGTGCGGATCGGCTTTTGACCATTGCCATCAAACATGGAGGGGCTGGTCCGTTCTGGGTTTTATAGGCCAGAGTCAGGGTTTTGAATCTAATGCGGGCAGCAGCTACAGGAAGCCAGCGAAGAGAACGCAGCAGTGGAGTGACATGGCTGAATTTAGGGACATTGAAGACGACCTGTGCCGCTGCATTCTGGATAAGACATCTATGACTACACCAAGGCTTCGAGCTTCTGTAGATGAAATGACCAGTGATTTCTTAAATGAGATGGCAAGATCGTTTTTAAGTCCAGCAGTTCCCGGGATGTACAGCAGCTCTTTCTTGCTGGGGTTGAGTTTGAGGTTGTGAGCTGCCATCCAAGAAGAGATATCAGCGAGACACTGTGTGTCAGAAAGTGGGAAAGAAAGGACGAGTTAAGTGATATTAACTCAATTCTTGGTTCATTAGAACTATTACTTCTGGTTCTCATTCTGGACACATCTATCATGTCTTCAAACTCTTTTGCTATTCCTGAGAATTCATCTCAAAACAGGAAAGACAAGTAAGTGGAGTAATCTCATGCAATGTTTTGCGAGGTTTTCTGTAGACTTAGCTTTTTTTGGTCTTGATCAAATTATTCCTTGATTCATGCAACCCTCTTTTCAGTTGAATTATACTCCAATCCATCCCCTTTCCCCACATGTCTTTGAATTATACCATCATGCAATTAAGAGATTTGTTTCCTCCCAAGCATCTCTCCCGCCCGCCAAACCATTTATTTTTGGACAAATGACATTTTGTCAATTAGCACAACATCGAGTCATTACATAAAGCCTGATCCATGGTAGGATTGAGCTTATTCCATTTCTATTGATCTGTTTGGAAGCTTGCAGTGTTGCAGTGACTCGAAACCCACTTTTTTGTGGTGGGGAAAGCAGAGAGCAAGCTACAGGCACTATTTCACACCTGTCAACACACAGAGCAATGAGCTGTTGAGCTCCTCAAAGCTCTCTTTAACCCCCCTTCCTACTCTTAGTAAAATGTTCTGATATTTGACCTCTTCTCTGCATTTGTGCAGCACTGGCCTGCTTTTCTGTCCACAAGATTCAAGTTCGTCCAGTTCTTTAAGACTGAATGACCAACAACACTCATTTTCCCAGCCAACATGCTCATCTGGGGCTCATATGGGTGGAACGTGGGATAGGTGGGTTTGTACATATGTTTTTACTGGGACTGGATTAACCCCTCTTGGTCTCATCACTGACCCCTGTGGGCCAACGGGGGGTCAATGGGTGGTCAACGTAGATCCCAAGGACAAACCTGTCTGATTCCCAATTAAGCTACCCATACAGGCCTCATGTGGACATGTTAGCTTTGTTGGAACTTTCTCTGTTCTGACAAGTTAAGTGTCTCGCTACACTTAATGAGCGTCATCCAAAGTCGAGTCAAAAAGTGGTCACAGCATTGAAAAAAAGAAAGAAAGAAAAAAACATAAGTGAACACGAGTTTGGGCATGAGCATGGGCATCAGCAGCAATAGGCTTTCCAGAAGGTGCAGCGCCAACTTGAGCTGTAAGTGTTGACTGATGTCAAATTTGCCTCCAGTTTCCCAGGTGCAAATTAAGCCTAGTCTTAGAATAAATTACATGTATAAAAGATACCTTTATAGGTCTAGATGTAGGGTTTATCTAGGTGGGAAGACCATATAATGACTGTTAAATTGACTGTATACGTTAAACTATGATTTATTATTGCTTCTGGTGCTACACCTTTTGAGATGATTGCACATCCTTTGAAAAGCTCAGTGAAGCAATATACTAATGATTTATCAGAGCACTCCTTTCCTTTCATGATTTTTTTAGAATTTGTAGAGTCTTCATGTCTGCAATTGGTGTAAAGTAAAGTTTTGATATTTTTTGGTCAAATACAACTATGGGAAGTGTTTAAAGTCAGTTGAGAAAAACAAAGTGGCAGCTGCTTCTCTGAATTCACTAAAAGTCTGAAGAGAAGAGCTCCTCGAGGTAAAGTCCAGCAGTAGACCCTCTGTTTATACACAGCCTGAGAGAAACTCTTCTGCACTTTAGTCTTGTCATGTCTCTATCTGAAGTCTGAACTGCGTTTGAACCCTGTCATTAGAACACTTGCGGAGGTTAAAGCTGAGACAAAGTGGCAGCCTGCTTTGATGATGACAAACGTTTGTCTTTAAAAACCACATTTCAGCAGACTGCAGCTTCAAGGAACAGAATGGTCAAGAACATCAACCCTCAAAGCAGAAGCCATGTCACTCAAGCATGTTTGCAAAATACTCCTTCTTCTTTTTACAGTTGAAATGCTTGTTTCAAATGGAGGTGCCTAAGGACCTCGCAGCTGTGGACTGAAGCGCCTCCTTGTGGACACCTAACTCATGTTTCAGGTCTTTTTTAGTATTTGTGTTCTACACAGTGTTTACATACATCTGCAAGGTGGTAAGGCTGTGGAGCTAATTTTGAAACAGTCTAATTTAGAGTGACTATGGTTGACTGCTGTTAGTTGCAGATAGATAGCAACAATGGATATTAAAGGCACTGGATAGCTTATAGCAACCAGGGAAGTATAAGCACAGTTTACTTACTTTTTTCAAATTAAAACTGAGCTTTTTTACCTTTTTCTTTGGAGAAACTGTGGAGAGAACTTGTTTTGGGAGTTGAATCGCATAATCACTTTGAGATTGCTAAAATAATTTGCAAAAAAAAGATAGATAATCAATTTTACATGAGCAGAAAAGCACCTCAGGATGCACAACACCTCGTTACTTGATAAGCAACAACAGCAGATGATCACATCATGTTCCATTTGTCAGTCAAGAACAGAAAGCTGAGGTTGCAGCGTCAACTGCATGAATCAATGACCCTTGTGTCAGCAGTCCAGGATAGTGGAGGGTGGTGTTGGTGGCCCGTTAATACCAGTCATTCACCGCCTGAATGACACAAACTTTTGGAGTATTGTTGCTGACTATGTGCATCCCATTATGTTCACAATATATAAGCTGATGTACTATATGTTTGTTCTGCTATCTGTGCTATCTGGGCTAATAACAGTAGTTTAGTATGCAAAATACATAAATAATATATAAATATATCAATAAATAAATCTGCAGGGGTGAATGAGTAGTTATAGTTAAAATGTATTATTTTAAATATGACTATTATGTAGTGTATCAATATTGTCAGATGATTTGAAAGTATACCTTGGAAACTTTACTGTGAGATGCTATTTTTTCAGGCCTGCTGGTATGCAGACAGGTATGCAGACTGAGGTTAGAGTCTGTTGCCAAATACGTATGTGTGTGTGTGTGTGTTTTAGTGCGGTTATGAACATCCCCCTCCAGCTCAGCACAGCTGTTTAATAGGTGCTGTCAATCATGGAAAAAGGTCTATGCCTGAGACAGCACAACAGCACTGCCAGTTACATTAGACTAACTGTCACTGAAGGTACATGGGCAGATTTTGGAAGATGGGGAAAGCAGATTGTGCAGGGTGATTTACTTCAATCTGCCAGCACATACTCATCACTCTGCACTGCCTCTGGGCGACAGTAGGTGTTTGAGTTTTTCTGTATGTTTATGGTTAATTGGAATCACCGAGTCTAGAATTAAGCTATCCAGTCAAAAACATATTCTCTGTATTGTATAAACATTAGCAGTAGAATGAATTGTACTGAATAGCTCAGTGATAAGGCACTGCGAAAGGAGGCCACCAAGAAGTCAATTAATTAAATTTCTGTCTTGCTAGAACTGCCCTGCTCAACTGTCAGTGCTGTTTTTGAGAAGTGGAAATGCCTTTGAGCAACAACAGCTTAGCCATGAACCAGCGCGTCATACAAGCTTGTAGAACAGGGTCGCTGCTGATGCAACATATAGTAATTACCAATCAGTAACAAAAACTTCAGATCACCATGCTCAAAGTGTCAGATGGAGTTGTTTAAAGGTTTGCTGGATGCATGACAATTCTTGTCACAAATGAAAGTTTATGCTACATGATACATTAATATTCCATGTTTATGGCAATGATTTGGAGAAGCTGTTCCTACACAAAGCATGTGGTGAGTTTGATGTGGAGGAACCTCATTTGGCACCTTGGGTGAACTGGAATAGTGACTGGAAGCCTTACTGCTGCGTTTGTAGCATAATGAAAGCAAATCAGTAAAGCAAGGTTCCCAAATTTGATGTAAAGCCTTCTAAGAGGGAAAGTAAGATCTTCAATAAATACAATATTTAAATATATGATTTATTTTCTATTATTATCATTATTTCCAGGCTTTTAGCACACCTGTTTAAAACATTTACATGTAAATTAAACTATAGTGCAATGTTGAATGCCATAATCTGACATTTCCAGAATTTCTCCTTTTTACAACATTCACAAATGAAACATGAAAATAATATGCACATTTTCTCTAGGGGATACAAACGATATAGTGCTTATGTAAAGTACCAGTCAAAAGTTTGGACACACATTGGCTGAATGAATGCTTATCATCTTGAAAACATTTGCTACAAATGCTAGGGTGACCATATTTTTGATTTGGTCATATAGGTTATTAAGGTCATTTACTGGTCTTACTAAATAAGTAAATGTGTATGCATTAATGTACATGAACATACTGTGGATGTACGGTTTGACAAATGAGGCTTTAACTGGTCTTAGATCAGTAAGATCATTGAGAAAGAGATTTTTGATACCGAAGTACATGGCAGATACTGGATGTGCCTGCTCAAGTCAGAAAATGTATAATGATTCGATCTCCAAAATTTGCTTGCGGGCAGGGAAGAGCAAGGCACACCTTTTTACTTTATATAAATGTCGCAAGTAACATCTTCCGCAAGTAACATGTTCCAGTTTATTTCTGAATATTTTCAGAATATTTCTGTCGATCACACCTGCAAGAAACGTCCAGTGAAAGGGTCCAACCCATTTACCCCTCCAGGGCCTGTCTCTACCCAGCACAGTAACAGTCATTTACAGTTCATTTTAAAGTACTGCATGTTCTTCTTCAGGCACTTTGAGGAACACTGAGATTGTTGTGATTAAATGGAAATGTGAAGAACTACCCTGAGGTGTGCCTGATGCAAAGATCATCATTGCAGTTACCAAAAAAAGTCCAGCGGAGCCTGTGTAAGACATTCGGCCGCCTCAAGCGTTGTTTTGACTATTCAACTGCCAACATTCTGAAAAGTCCCATCTCTCTTTGTTGTTGCTATGCTGTTGCTATAGGGGTGTAAAAGTACAGAGAAACTGCACTTAAGAGAAAATAAGGGCACAGTGTCAAAACATAAGATGCTTTAAAGATGATTTAAATTAGTGTATTATTTCTTGTTAAAAAATGATGCCCCGTACAGAATACTTGAGAGAACGCTTACAGGATTGGTGGATAGGTAAATCCAATTCCATGTTTGACTGCAAAAAGTAGACCTTCAGGAGATTCAGCAGACAGTGGTGGTGCTGCACTGTTCTACTGTGCAGCGATACCTGCACAGATATGGCCTTCATGGAAGATTTATCGGAATAACACCTTTCCTGAATTCCTTTTCATAAAATTCAGCATCAGGTTTACAAAGGACCTGGAAGTTCTGTGGACTGATGAAGTTAAGTTAAAATAGAATGTTTTGGCTGCAATGAGCAAAGATCTGTTTGGAGAAAAAAGTGCAGAATTGAAATTGATCATGTTTTGAGTTCGTGTTGCAGCCAATGGCATGAGGAATATTTAAGTAGTAGACCATAGAATAGATTCAATGAAATACAACCACATTCTGGAAGCAAACACCATGCCATCTGCAATGAAAGATGCTAATGATGCTAATCACACCTTAAGATCCTCCACAAACTACCTAAAGTGGTGTAAGCTTAAGGCATAAATTGGGCACAAACCCCCAATCATGAATCAAGACTCTTAGACAAAAAGTGTGATTACTAAAGTCAATAAATACTGGCCATGCAAAAATCCTGTTTCCTTTATACAAAAAAAAAATATTTTTTTTTATGTAAATTTCATGTTTTTTTTTTTTATTTGGTGGTTTGAGTAAAGATTTTGATTGAAAAGATTGTAATTGAAATACAGGCCTGAATAAAAATGTAAGGAAATATAATTGAGTAACAGCACGCAGTATTCCATTTCAATAGCCTTTGGGTTCAAAGAAAGAGCATTTTGTCCAGATTAATTCAAATGTATGCGTGTACTGTTTTTACCAACAGTCAGCACAATGCAGCTTAAAAGAATCTGAAACCAGACCTCAAGATTCCAGACTCAAAAAAGCTCAGAGTCCGTGAGCTTGACCAGTGACCAGTGTTAGATCTGTCAAAGATCTCGTGGATCACTGAATGTCAGACATGTACTGAATGTAAGGTGCTCAGTATTGAGTGGAAAAGAAGGTTAGGAGCTCACACAAGAATGGATGGTTGGTTAAATGAATTCAAATAAATGAGTGCTTAAAGCAGCAGGGCTTGATAGTAGACAAAATAATGCAGAAGGCTTGTAACTCCATGTGACGGACTCTAGATGGTGCTACTCATCATCCCTTAACTCCAGAAAAGACTTCAACACTCCATCTTACACATTAGAAAAAGCACAATGAAGGTCTGACCAATCAAAAGTGGGTTTGATTATCATCATTGATTTATTCATGTGGACAGAAGTGTAAAATCAACTCACACTCAGTTCGATGGAAATGTATTAAAAGATCTATACTCCTATTCAGTTGGGTTTGTTTAAAAAAATTGGATCAGATAAGAGTGATTGCTAATGATGATGATGATGATGATGATAATGATGATAGTGACGAAGAAGCAAAGCAGGAAGTGATACATAAGGTAGGAATTGTGTGTGTGTGGGGGGGGCGTATTTATTTTTATCCTGCAACAGAGTGTGGGGGCCAGGGGAAGCAAATCTCTTTCAACTTGCAGCTATTTCCTTTTCTGAACTATAATTAACCATCACTATAGCCCTGATTAAGGGAAAACATGTGATATTCTCTCGCTCTTGTTCTCTCTCACACTCTCCAACACACACACATACATGTAAATGTACCGTGAAATTTGATTTAATTTAAGTGACAATATAATGTGTGAAAAACTAATGGGAAAAATAATGGTCAAATTTTGCATATTCTTTTGGAAACAGGGAAGTCCTGCTTCAGTAAATAATAATAAAAAAACAAGAATAATGTAAGAATACATATTAGCTCTGAATGTCTATAGTAGACATTCAGAGCTATTAGCAGCCAGTCTAACAGGTGTGCCTGGGCAACAAGAAACACCTATCAGCCACATGTTCCGACACTGTGTAAGAACTGTGTATCCTTGCTGTTCCAATACTTTTTGTGAAGCTAGTACATGACCCCATGCCCTATAAAAAATACAAGCTATAAAAACAATGTGTGTGTGTGTGTGTTATGTAGAAAACATGCCCATGTTTTTCAGAAAGAGAAAGCACATGGTGGGAAATGCTTTGAGGTAAGCTCAGCTCCTTTGCTTTGATGTGAAGAAGTCTTCAGGAACAGAGAGGGGTAATAAACAGTAGCAAGAAGCAACAAGTAAATGTAAGCTAAGCTTCCTGACCCAGTGGGTAGCAGAGCCACAGAGCGGCCAGGGCCATAGCTGTTCATAAACACCATTAATAAAATAAACAGGCTGGCAAAAGGTTTGGAACAAGGGGTCAATTCAAACGAAACCTGCCTAATGCCCTTCATGGCACACGTAGTGCTTGACACAGTGGGGGACCCCCAGGGACTTTTAGGCTTTCAGAGAATGCCTAATGATTTCTGGGAATTAGGAAATACAGTTTTAACAAATATTTAGTCTTTATTGGCTAGTCTTAATATTATTTAATTGATATGCTTTGGGTAACATTAAAAAGGTTACATTTCTTAGTGGTATACAGCCAATTGAGCAGACAGTTTTGCGCTTCAGATTAATTGCCAACATAATCTGCACTAACAGAGAAACTGACCAATCAAATTGTGATTTATTATGGTTTTGGCAAGTATAACAAAAAACGTCACTCTAGAAATTCTGGAAGTCTTGCATCCTAAATATGAGTAGCAGTCATTACCAGGATTTAGGCAGTTGTGGAGAACAGCATTCTCTTTACTGAAAGAAGCACTGCTACAGTGCAACAGACAAGATCAAATACATGTCACTGTCTCAAAGGAAATGGCCAAATCTGCTGTATGCAAAGGGCATTACCTTTAGCTTTACATTAAAGTCTTTGTTAATTGGTCTGGCACACAGTCTGGTCTCAAGAGGGATTCGTACATGACAAAAAGCCCATTTCAGGATCCATACAATGTGTACTATGTATAATTACTGTTGCAATCCAGACACACAAAAAGCAAGCGTTTAAATTAAACTTATACAGAGAATGTTACACAGCAGTGTAGTTTTATTACCTGAACCAAAACCTCAACCTAACCTACTACGCCTACACCTAATTGTAATCTACCTGTCGACTACAATTAACCTAACCCTAACATAACCGACACAGAAACCTTAGCCTAACCCTAAACATAACCATAGTAAAATTTCTGCAGGAGTTTCCATACCTAGCGGAGAAAAGCAGTTTTCACAGCACCACCAGTGGACGGGAGCCCTTTGTGAATTATAAAAGTCTATAAAATATGGGACAGGAGCTTGTGCAAATGTTATGAATTTCTTGGGATGTACTTTAGTGATAAATATACAAATTTGATAAGATCTCATTGCTGGTAAAACCTATGAACTAGCTTTATATTTACATGTAAAACATTTCCTTCTTGTTGAATAGAATTCATCCATCATAATTTTAAGGATTCATACGGTAACTTCTGGGATGTATTTTTTGTGGTTATTATGTGTTGCAAAAATTGGGAAAGTCATTGTCTATACTATGCTCAAATTATTTGTAATCATTTTATTATTTATTTAAGGAGAAGAACTGTGCGACCTTTCTCTTTCCATATTAATGAGGAGGTAAGGGCCCTTAAAGAGCCTTTAGCCTTTAGCTTTCCCCGAGCACCACTGATGACAACTGTGTGGGTCTGAGAAGCAAAAATAGATTCATTTCTGCTCTTTTTTTTAACCTCTCTTCAACACTCTCAGAGTTGAAAATACTGGGTGTGACCAACAGCTAACACCACTACCTGCCAGTGAGCTACCACATCATGTGGGAGACCAGGGTTCAATTCGACACCCGATCTGGGTGTCTGTGCTGTGCTACACCAGCAAGTTCCTGGGCAAGACTCCTAACACTACATTGGTCCACCTCTGTAACATGAGTAAACTTGTAATGTCCTCAGATGAACACATGGCTTTAAGACATGGGCCCAAAGAGAAGACTTGCTACAATGGGAAGCATAGCATTTCTCAGTTAGTGAGGACAGTTATTAAAGATAGTGCTTATCTTGGGCTGTCTGTTGATTTAAGGATGTTTGGACATGTCTTGCCACATGTGAAATAAAGTGGAAAATAAATAAGGGGCAAAAAGTGTTGATTC
Source organism: Salminus brasiliensis (assembly GCF_030463535.1). Classification (NCBI taxonomy): domain Eukaryota; kingdom Metazoa; phylum Chordata; class Actinopteri; order Characiformes; family Bryconidae; genus Salminus; species Salminus brasiliensis. The sequence continues at coordinate 53,267,525 of NC_132878.1, read as the reverse complement.
GAACCTAACCTACTTTCATTTAACACCAAAACAACCGAATAAACCGCTCCCACACATCGCTGTGGCCTTGGCTATTCTGGGTGGCCTTTTTGAGCTCAGCTCTCCTAAGAAAATATTCAAGGATGGAAGAGCATTGTTTCATCAGGGATGGCGGCACGCAGACACACACACACACACACACAAACAATGAGACACACAAACTTGGTCTCATTCTCTCACACCCACCCAAAAACACACACATCCAGAGATAAATTCTCTCTTCTTCTTTTTTTTTTAGGCACACACACATACACACTTCCACACAATGGAAAATAACTTTGAAAGTGCATTGTCTGCTCAGGGTCACTGCGAAACAGATACAGGAAGAGAGGGGTCTCACAACAGACACACACACACACACACACACGTAGGCTACCATATATAGCTGTCATATTTTTCCTTCCAGCATACATGCAACTGACAAACAGTGCTTCAAGATGTGACTGACGAACAGCATTTCAAGACACACACACTTGGACAACCATTAGTAGTATTAATTTTACTGAACGTTTATTTTATAAAACTAGTTACATTTAGAACAAGTTTAGTAAATAACTGATGGACTATATTAAGTCCTTACTTTATAAACTGTACAATCAAGAAGCCAACCATGAAACGAAGGAAAAACAAGAGGCAAAGGAAAGGCCATCAGAGAGCCCTTTCTGCTGCTTGGAATCGAAAGACGTTGGCCGAACTTCAATTTAAAACCATACAAAAGATACATACAGAAAAGCACTACATTTGCTCACTTGATTGTCTTGCAATGCAGTTGCTATTTCCTGTCTGGAAGAAAGTGGGCGTGGTCATACCAAGGACGTGGGCGTGGTCTCACTGTGTGGCTAGATTTGCTCTGTGGTCTGTGTAAACAGTGATTACATTTCCAAAGCTCTCTTAACAAGAATCAAAACTAACACTCACAGCTTATCGGCACCAACACAATAAATTACATTAATTCCTTAAGAAAGGAAGGGTGGTGGGGGGGGGGATAAATGAATAAAGGGCTTCGGCTAAGGCACAATGGTGAACTTGACTATGCCATATTGTATGTGTGTAATACACTGTGATCTGAGGGTGAAATCTGTTACTGTAGACAGAGGAAGCCATATAGATTTTACTATTTATGTACCTGATTAAATAATGATAAATAAATGCCCAGTGATGCTGACTGACAGTATCTGAAGGAGAGTTGTGAAGGGTAGTGCCTGCTCTGTAAAACACGGGCAATGGAAATTGCCTCAGAGGAAGAACGCGAGATTAAGAGATGTTTAGTCACCTCTCAGTGTAATCGGCAAAGCGCCAACCTATCATAAGCAGAACTTTATTTTTGAGATAAAGCCCACTTGTCATATTGCTTCTTCTGTACACTGAAGACAGTGGTGTAGATAATTTACTGGATGGAATTGTCTACAAGTATAATATACATTTAATCAACACAATTATACACTTCAGTTTACATCGGAACTGTGCTGACATCACTTTTATTGTAGTAAATTCAGGAAACTACTTCTGTTCAATATAAAAAGGCTGAATCTGCTATTCCAGGTGGGGCGTTCATAAGCTTATGGTCACAGTAAAGACAGGCCATTAAAGTCATAAGGAGTTACAGGTGGTCTTCGTTAAACAGGAGGAGCGCTGTAACGGACCTCAGCGCTAAACTTGTCGTCTCTCTTGGGGAGCGGAGGCTTCTTCAGAATGTCCCTCTTCAGGATCATCTCCTCGTTGGCATACACAGGTGCCTCTGCATCGTCCGAATGGTAGCCTGACTGGTAGCCACTTGTTTGATTGGATGATTCAGAGGCTAGAGATTCCTTACTCTTACATCGCAGGAGGGGGCTGAGGGAGGAGGTCCAATAACAAGGATTTGATTGATGGCAACAGTTTTCCATTATATATAGAACAAGAAATATTACTACTAGACCTTAACAAAGCTCCTTTTACTAAGCTTGGTATTAACATACCCAAAATCAGTGTAAAATGTAACTGAAGAAATTATGCCAGTCATGCCCCTGATTATTTTTAAGAGCTATTATTCAGTGACTACTGCTGAGACTAATTCAGAGACTGCAATGATGCTAATATGTAATTCATGTCCTTTTGAGGACAAGAATTTGAGGTATGGACTCACATACAGGCCTTTAGGGTTTAAAAGGTTAAAACCCACTTGCCTCAAACTGTTGAACTGCATTGAGTTGTCAAGTAATCTCAAGCAAATTTGCTGATGTGGTTTCTATCTACAAATTGGCTTAAAAATATAGACTTCCTACTGTGACAGAAACCACATCATACATCATGTGGTTTCTGATACTCACTGAAGTGTGTGTGTGATGTCTGTGCAGGTGTGCAGTTTGCACAATGCTGACTGATGCTGTATTAGCTTCCATTTTTTATTCCATTTATTCCATTATAAGCTACATTAGATGTATAGCTCCAGTCCAAAACTAAAGAAGGTGGGTAATAACACAGCCTTCTCTGTGGCAGACTGGGGCTTTGATTCCCCAGCTGGGCAAACCCACCACACAATACCAATAATAGTCCTTGGGCAAGACTTATAACACTACAGGCTTCTGTGTAAAATTACTCTGGATAAGAGCATCAGCCAAATGCTTTGAATGTTAATGTAAAAAACTACTATTTTAAACAACGGTATCTATAGAACATCTCACCTAAATGCTGTTCTTTGGACTTGGTGGTTCAAAGCTTTCATCTGTTCACGTGACAAACCCACACCACAGTCCATCTGCCCATCCTATGAGTGAGGAAACAGTAAATGTAGAATCATTTAAAAATGTGCTTGGAAAGCTTTAATAATGGCTTCATAATGGTGCCAAATGGTTTTAGAGATTCATTAATCACCATCACAGCGCTTCGTTCTAGAGGAATGTCCTCAAATATCTGATGATTGCACAGTTCAAGCTGCTGACCATATCTGTGAGAAAGGAGACACAAAAACTGAGCAAAAACTGTAGGAACTCCAGAGAAGACGACATTAACCTACAAGATCAGGTTTGGGATTGTGCTGAGAAAAGTCTGATGACACATATATGCTACTAACCCCAGTGGTGGAGCATTGTCATAGTTGAGCTGGTTCCCTAAGCAGTCAGCTTGAGCTGCTCGTTTATATGACGTCACTCTGAGGTGGCTGATTCCTGACCCCCCCTCCACCGTCAGCGGGATGTAATCCTTACCATCCTACAGCACAAAAACACACTCAGTTCACATCCTGCACACACCCAAACACCCATACGGATTGTTATTAAACATGTGATGGGCCAGCTTCATCACACCCTCCGATCTCTGCACTACGGCATGCAAAATGTGCTGCATGTTATGTAAATCCTGTGCATAATTCATTGATAATTTTTTATGCTGTATTTTTACATGTAAACATATGTAGCATATTCCCTTATGCATTTTAGTAATTGCATAACGCTCCGCCTGTTTGGAGGAAACTGAAAATCTGCAGAGCAGAGCATGCAGAGCAATTGACTGTGATTAAAGGAGCAGAACTGATTGTTAAAATACAGCAACAAATGAACAATAAAAAAACAACAATTAATAAATAATTAAATAACATTATTTACATGATACCAAATGTAACAGGCAATTTGAGTGTTTTGCAAACTTCAGGGATGCTCTGTGTGTACGACTTCTGAATGAATTCGTTTAATTCATAACAGAGCCCCAGAATGACCTCTCTTCTGTCATTCAGGTGGATTCTTTTGGCGTGACGGTGTGGTTTGAAAAGTGCAACAGTGCTATGTCACAATAAACACTATTCCCCAATAAGCACACACATCAACTGAGAGAAACATGATGGGGTGTTACCAGGCAAGTAGAAGATCATATATGCTTTTCTCTCTCTCTCTCTTTCTCTCTCTCTCTCTCTTTCTTTCTCTCTCTCTCTCTCTCTCTCTCTCGCTCTCTTTCTCTCTCTCTCTCTCTCTCTCTCTCTCTCTCTCTCTCTCTCTCTCTCTCTCACACTCACACATACAGAATACATATCTCACCTGTTGAGCGCTGGCCTGTAGTAGATTACCCAGATGTTCCACTAGCTCTGTGAAAGTGGGCCTGTCTTTGGGCCGATCCAGCCAGCAGTCCAGCATTGTCTGATAGCTGAAACAACATGGATTGTAACCGAACAGCTCAGTTGAAAAACGCATTAAAATCTATTTTTTAAACAAATTTTCTTCCCCAAATTTTGATTTAGCCAATGACCCACCCAATCATTACTGCTCTTTACTATCACATTAGTACTATCACAAGTAATGCTCCCAACACTGGGAGGGTGAGAACTGACACATGCCTCCTCCAACACATGCCTCCAGCAACCAGCCACCAAAGAGAGCAAGGCCAATTGTGCTCCCTCAGGCTCTGGCTGCTGACGGTGGGCAGCAAAATCTTTTTTTTTCAGTGTATAAATGTGTCTTTATTTCAAATATTATTAACATTTATTTACAGCACTTATGTTATATATTTCACACTTTGCCTGGCTCGAAACTGGCTACTTATACAAATTCAGGAAAGGTATAGTTACATCTCAGGGGTAGCGTAATCAGGTGGTCTCATCCTGGTGCCCTCCTTCAGCCTCCTGCAGAATGATTCGTCGATGTTCACTCCAGGATAAGGAGACGCACCTACATCCAAACACAGGTAAATTCAGACGGCTATTAGCTTGTGGTCTTTGTGAATTTAGTTTAGGTTTTACACTGAAATAAAAGCAATTCTCTGGACTGTCTTACTGACACTTAAATGTGTATATGTGTATGGAAGTACTGAGGTTTATTTATGTGTGAAAAATTGAATCATATCAATTCCATGTAAATTCCATCCCTATGTTTTCTGGGTGGACAGCATGTAGGTTTGACTGATTGCAAGGTAAATAATGAAGTAATAGAGTAGAGCTCCCTCACCCAGGGAAAATATCTCCCAGAGCAGCACTCCAAAGGACCACACATCACTCTGGGTGGTGTACACGCGGTCGAAAATGGTCTCCGGAGCCATCCACTTCAGAGGGAGACGAGCCTGAGAGAAAGCGAGAGTCAAGTGCCAGTGTTATGAAGTCAATTCCATACCAGAAAGGGATATGTTATTTAGGAAGGTGCTGTCAGTGCATGTGCTCACATCTCCTTTGCGGACGTAGTCTGGATCTTTATACACATCTCTGGCCAGGCCGAAGTCACAGATCTTCACAATGTTATTCTCAGAAAGGAGAATGTTCCTGGCTGCCAAATCCCGATGAATACACTGGCATGGACCGAGCAAAGTTTTAGTGATAGTCTTACACACACACTGAATTCAGTGCCTTTCAGAGCAGGTTTTCCATGCTCACAAATTCTGCAGTCTGTCTCTGGGTGTTTTCTGGGAGATTTACCTTTCGTGAGGAGAGGAACTCCATGCCCTTGGCCACCTGGAAGCTGTAGCTGATGAGGTCCTCCATTGTCAGGTGATCCCAGTCTGAACTCTCTGTGCAACAGAGATTGATTCATACAGTCTCAGTAAATACACTACGGGCAGACAGCAGGCATACAGTTCAGATCAGTTTGCTAACCTTTAACCTGTTTTATATTGCTAGTACCTTGCTCATCCAGTGTGGGGTTTAAGACACAATCCCCTCTCAGTCCGGAGCACACAGCCGTGCCAGTGCAGATGTCTAGTCGGGTGCTAGTGCCCAAACCCAGATCCCCTTCGTTCAGATCCTCCTCCAATGCTGCATTGTCCTGCACCAACCGTGGCCTGCGTCTCTGAAATGCCACAAATTGAACATATAATTAATAACAAAGCCACCTAATCTAACTTGTGGTTTCCTGAAGCGAGGGCACAACCACAAGAAGAACACAAGATGAGGTACTCTCTGTTTAACTAGGACTATTTGGAATAACAGGCTAAACTAGTAATGTGGAGCTGAAAACAAGGAGTTACGAGTACACTTGGTTGATTATTATGTGAGAATGCAAGCTCATTCAAAACGCTTTTGGATCAATTAGTGCTTGTCATTGTTGTTTTTTTTAAATCATAGAAACAATAGAACACCTGAAATGTGACTTATATTCCTATATAATATATCTCTAATCAATCTATCACTAAGTCAACTGCACATTACCTACAGGCCTTTACTGTGAAGCCTTAAGTCGTATGAACAGGGAGTGCAGTTGCTTGGCAGACGCCCAAGTTCTTACATAAGAGCTTGAGATGACTCTTAACCACATCAGAGTGATTTAAAGTGTGGTTAGGCATTAACCTGAGATCAATGGGACCACATCACAGACGAAATGCTCTTTTACTGGCTTGTGAAGAGGCACAGTTTGTTTACCTTAAAGGGGCTGTACTCTCCTCGCTTGCTCTTCAGATAGCTGGAGAGGTTACCGTGCTTACAGTATTCCACTATGACCATCAGTGGACCTGAGGGAGGGAGTCAGAAAGAAAGAGATTAGGAGAGAAAGAGTGGGAGATGAGGACGAGGGAATTGTTACTGTGCTTGTCTTGTACTAGTGCTGCCCACTTGCCCACTTTTTCTAGGTATAATATGTGCATACTGAAGATCCAAGTCTTAGAAGTGAATTGTCGATTGGCATTGAGAGCCATCTAATAGATCTTTGCTGTAATAAAGTTGACCCACCCCCTGGTTTGGTGCAGGCACCCAGCAGGTTGACAACATTGAGATGGTGACCAATATGGATTAGAATCTTCAGTTCAGACATCAAGGCACGGTACTCGCTGGTGGTAGCACCCTCTAGATGAGAGAAAATATCAGACAACATGCAGATGTTATCCTGTTAGCCTCGCAATAAATTATTGACGACTAACATGAGTTTAATAATCCAACATAGATAGAATTTACACATATACATCTTCACATTGGCTAGTTTGTACATAATGACAAATAACAAACAAATGAAGAATAAATAAAAGTTCAGCTTCAGTTATAATGTACTTATTTATTTACTATGCAGAGAAATATGAATGTTGCTACTTCTAATTAAACTGTAGTAGGGTCTTTGTAGCATTATGAAAATTATGAAAAAGTGCAACCTAACTAGTCCCCACTACATTTTAATCATTCTTAGTCATGCAGTGTCCCTTTAGAACATAAAAGAGTGAAAAGAAGATCCGTACCCTTAAGCATCTTCACTGCTACTGTAGTGCAGGTGGTGGCCTTCTCAATACCGAACGCTGCCGCCTCCACAACCTGCCCAAACGCACCTCTGCCCAGCGGCTCCCCTGCACACAAAGTCATTTCAGGTTTCAGTGTCACTCGTTATGAGTGAGTAAATGCTTGGTGACAATGTAAAGATTTTACAAAATATTGTATGTTAGTTTAGCCTCTTAAATGTCTGGAAACCGCTGGTGGCAGTTTAGTTAGTTTGCATTGCTTTGCATGTAGTCAGGGAGCAAAAGAGGTTAAACCCATGATCTGGAGAATTATCTTTTTAGTTACTAATATTAAGACATTCGGTTTAACCCTTTTTAAAGAGTATAACTGACATATTTTTGAGCTTTTGATACCTTCACTACATAATTGTCTTAAAAAATAACAAAATAATTAATTTTACTAAATAATAAATGAATACATAATATGACATTAACTCAGAGTGTAAGGGGTCAGATCATTTACTTCAAATATATTTTAGATAAAACTACGAGCTATGAGCAATACTTTCTGGATGTATCAAATATAATACATAATAAAAGTCATATACGCATGTTTTATCACATTTGTGGGATGGTCCAGGTTTTAAAGGGTTAAGTATACTGTACAATATAAACATGCTACATTGGAAGCTGCAGCTCCAGTTATGAGGCTAAAGCTCACCTAGTTTGAGTCGTTCTCGGGGGAACTCCCACTTGCTGGCGTCATAGGTGAGTCTCTCACAGTGCTCATCCATAGGCATGTCTTCTGAGTCCAGAATGATTGACAGGTAGCCTGTCTTCAGTTCCCCATCAGCGGGCTGAGAAAGAGAGTAAACAAAAAAGAGAAAGAGAGAGATTGTAATGTTAACAACCAGCTCATATGGACATAAGGTACCATGGTGTACCACACTGCTTTTTCCATTCACTGCAAAACATGTGTGACCTGAGATGATGCTATCATCTCTAGAATTGATACACATGGTATGGACGTGTGGATGACTGTGGGCACATCCACACAAACTCTCTGCCCTGTGCAAGCTCCAATGGGTCACCCTTAGTCCATCATTAATGAACCACCAGCTAACAAACCCAGCACCACCCTGGGTTTCCACACACACAGAGAGTCTGCAGTTTTGTTGGGGCACAGGGCGGGGGCTACATGACCCAGAGAAGTTGAATGAGGGTGACGCTTCCAAGATCACACAAAAGACAAAGGGAACGCAGGCCTGAGCAGTCACTTCAGATCAGATCAGTCAGAGCGGGTCAAAGAGAGTGAATGTGTGTGTGAGAGACAGAGGAGAGGGAGAGAAAAAGAGTGTTACCCGTTTCCTGTTGCGTATGACAAAGACAATGAGAAGCCAGAAGAACATGGCGATGACCACAGCACCGATCGGCACAATGAGCTCCACGTTCATCTTCTCCTCTGCACCTGATTTATACACAAACCAACGACACACATAAATTGACCTGCATTAAAAACAAGCGTTTTATCTAAATATTCTACATATACAAAGTCATATCAGAATTTTATGAGCACCCCTGGAACTTGGCCCACTACATCAGCTCCACTTACCATACATGAGCACTGTTTAGGTCTATAATTACAGACTTTAGCCCATCTGTTTAGGTCCGGTGGGTTATTCTCAGCACTGCAGTGACACTGATGTGGTGATAGCATGTGGTGGTAGCATAGACACTCGTACCTAGGTTGTCCACCTCATAGAAGTAAAGTCAGAGACAGACGCTCATCTGTTGCTGCACAGTTTGTGTTTGGCAGTCTCTAGTCCTTCATCAGTGGTCACAGGAAGCTGCCTGGGGGACTAATCACAGGCCAGCAGTGATGCTGAGGTGTCCAAAAACTCCAAAGGCACTGCTGCTTCTGATCCACTCGTACCAGCGCAACACACACTAACCACCATGTCAGTCGGTATCACTGCGGTGCTGAGAATGACCCATCACCCAAATACTACCTGCTCTGTGGTGGTCAGTCCTATGGCGACCTGAGCATTAAAAACAGGGTGAAAGGAGGCTAACACAGTACGCAGAGAAACAGATGGACTACAACCTGTAATTACAGAACTACAAAGTGCTCATATTTGGTTAGTGGAGTTGACATAGTGGACCGAGTTCATCCCAAACCGGGGGTGGTCATAATATTCTGTACATCACCTCAAAGATAACAATAACTGCTCAAAGTAAGTACACATTTTAGTAACGTGGAAATAATATCCACATTTCAACGCATGTGACACAGACTGACAGCTTATCATACAAGATTAGCTCACACCCACAACCGAATGATTAATGATGAATGAAAGAGATATCGTGTTTAAAATAAACTAACGTCTAGCCTGTACTGGTAATCACAGTGGTTTCAGTTTTCAATAAATATTATGCATGTATCAGTGACTTACAAAGCAGGATAAATGTGCTTTTGATTTACTCTGACAAATATTTCTACTGGACTGAAATTTGAGGAATGCGTGTCGTTGGGTTGTTTTGGCAAACACAGGCACGGCTTGCCAGGAGAGACCAAGTTTACAGGAAATACTTGTTGCTGGTGGGGGGATTTATGCCGGCTGCGACTCCGTGAGGAATTCAAGTTGTGTGCTGACCTGATATTTTATCTAATCACAATAAGCAATCGCAGTCTCCAGCACAGCGAGCCAAAGACAACCTGTGGGAACTGAGTCACCCGCTCAGAACAGTAGGTGAAAATTAGCCCAACTATTCAATCCGATCTTGGCCTCGCTGATGCTCAGAAAATATTCCCAGAAGCTAAGAGGCCAAAGACATTACACTACCTGAGCTGGCTGTAAGTGAACTCTGTAAATCAGTTCACTTCTGCACATTGTTCTGTATCCCTTTCTGCCCTTACCTTCATGTTCTCAGTCTTAATTTGTTGACACATTCAGTTATTTCAGTAGTTTGTGTTGGTATATAATGAACTTTTGAACTTCTAAATTGTTCAGTATGTTAAAATGAATAAATAAAAGCATTTAATCTTTAACCCCTTTTGCAGTAAAGGTGGTCCCACCTGTGAGTTCAGCTTTGAACATGATGCAACAATCAGCTTTTATTAGGACCAATGATTAGCCTTTCCACAACGTACAGTGCATCCCTAAAATGCAGGAATTTTCCATGGCACCGCAAGTTTTGCAGAACATTACAGAAGACTTGAATGGACTATTCAGAACTTACTTTCAAAAGAGTCTTGTCTTTTCATTAACCCCTTAAAGCCATGGTCCGACGGTGGGCAGGAAGTGTTATTACAAACTTCTATTACCAGAGAATAGCCCCAAAAGTTTATACAGCAGTCTCTGTAATTACTAAGTTATACACCATAGTGTGTAATAAGCCTATTCATTGCTATCTTACATCCTGCCAATATTTTCACGCCTTCCGCCTGCGTCATTTAAATGGCCAAAGACAGACCAAAGTTGATGGCTCACCTAAGAGAAGGTTATGGGGTTATACATTTGATATCTGTCTCTAATCCAAACTTTTTAAATATGTGATTACAATATTTGGAGCTTACATACATTCATATTCATCAGCTGATCAAGCAATTAAAGGTTGGCTTAATTTTAGCTATATATGTTATTCACCATAATACACAGTTATTACACTGAACTGACTTCATCTACCTCAGCGAATGAATTATGCCTGCATTTAAAAAAAATAATATATAGAACTCCTGCTTTAATAAATGCATAAAAGGGGTTAAATGATTTCAGTACAGTTTTACTCGCTCTCTCTTTCTGTTTCTCTGTGAGAACAAGACCCCTTGTTAGCAGGCCTCGTTAGCGGGTCTAACTGGCGCCCGACATTCACCTCGGCTGTGACGAAGACAAACGACAGTGATGAGAGACAAGTCACGTACACTCAGCCTGTGCCTCTGTTAGCACCTCTGCTAATCCTGTTTATTTGTGTATCTCCCTGTGCTTGCTCTCTCTCTCTCTCTCTCTCTCTCTCTCTAGAGAGGGGGTGGGTGCCTCTGCTCCTTCTTACAGCTCTGGGACTTTGTACCTTTTTTTTTTTAGTGTTCCCAAAAGGATGTGCGTTAACACAGGCCCCTTCCTGGCTGACTAAAAAGAAAGCTATTTTTACCACAGGACTTTAATTAAAACAACTCCCTCTCCTCAGACAGGGGAGGCACAAGGCACAAAGAGCTGCCCTTAAGTCCTGAGCAAGGTTCTTTTACAATCAGGCCTCTAATATGACAGACAGAACTGCTGTGAGGTTACGCTACATGTACCTCTTACAGAAAAAAAGTGTACCTCTAGTTCACAGACTCACATAGCAAACTACTACTCGTCATTAGTGGCATTTCCTGTCCGTCATACGATGGCATTTCCTACCGCTGTCAGGTAGTGCTTGATACACAGAAGGTCCTAAAGCAGGAAACCGTTTCGTAACTTTATGAAAAGCAAGATATGGTAAAATAACTTATTCATACTTACACATACACGCTAAAATAAAACTGTCTTTTGCAATGCATACAATATATGTTACCTAAATAATTAAATGTAACTATATAATTACACACAATTGCATACTTATTTAGAATTAAATTACATTTACAGTCAGTTTACATTCTGTACTGACAGGTTTGAGGTTCTTTTAAGGTATTCTTTACATTGTATTTAAACATTGAACATTAAACATTAAACATATTTATCTCATGATGAATGGATGCTCAGATTTTACTTTTTACACTGACTTCCAATGAAAGTTAAGAAGGGCTTTTGCTTCTCTTGTAAAAGAGATAGAGATTTGCATTTGGGGTTGGTTTTTGCATGACACTGAGTCTCTATGTTTTGATGAAATACATTTTACAAACTATGCTCCACACCTTCCAAACACAATTGTGTTATTTAGAAGAATTTACAACCTTGAAAAAAATACTCTGCTTATTTTAGTCCCTTGTGAGATCTTTTGTTTTGTGGGTTGGGGTGGAGGCTGAGACTGAGAGGCGGCTTCTTTCAGCATGATAGAAAATGTGGTAACACCAGAGAAACTGCTTAAAACTGAGAAAATAAACACATTAAACATGCTACCATGCTTACTTTCTTTCTATGTAGCTCTTTTTTTATATAATTCACATGATTACAGTCCATGCATTTGCCTGTGCTATCTGAGAACTATTCTTCTTCATCTTTTTTTTACTTTTATTGGGGTTTTTTTCTTTATTGGTCACATTTATAATACTCATCATTATGAGCTTTGTGCTAAAGTTGGAACTCTTTGTGTGTTTTTTATTTCTACTTGTTTGTCTTTCAGACTTTTTTAAAATTTCAGATGTATATAATTTATCATTTAATTTAAATATAAACATTTAGTTTCCACTTATTTTACTATTTGTGCTTGTTTTACTTGATTTGTCATTTTTATTTGATTGACATTCCCTATATTATTCACGTTTTCCACTCTGCTATTCTAAAAATGGGGATTCAGTACTAAATAAAGGTTGAATTGAACTGAAGTGGTAACTTGTAACGTTTTAAAGTTACAGTAAAGCTCTGGACAGACATGCTCAGATATTCTTCAGCATGTTCCAAAACAGAGCAACCAATAAGCATATGCCTGTTGCCAAAGAGCTCTTCAAAACCTGCATCAATTTCCTGGAGACAGTTTTGTATGGCAGCACCACACCAGCAACAAACACTCAAGCGAAGCGGTGTCATTCAGTCACTTACCACTCATATTTGGTTCTCCAAGAACCAATCAAAATATGAACCACTCTTTTCCAACACCTATTCATCACTCAGAAAAAAAAATCTCAAGTTCCTCACCCTCCACTGTGAGCTTGGCCTGGGCATAGTCACAGCCTTGTTTGTTGCAGGCTGTGCATGTGTACAGACCGCTGTCCTCTTTCTTCACTCTCTGGATGGTCAAAACACGATTTGAATGGGTCAGAATGACACCTGCCAAAACACACAAACCGAATGGAGGCAAGTGTTAACAACCCGCCGCAGTTATGGCAACTTGGTGTTAGTAATGGTCTGTGAATATCAGAGAAAAAGGACTGCCATTAAAAACATCTTTTCTAACAGCTGGTCTAGTGAATTAAATTTAATCAAATTTTCCATAAAGGTTTGACCAGAACAAAACAGTCTTTTACCAGATCCCTTAATGACAGTCTGGTTGTCTTTGGTCCAGGTAACAGTGGGGTTTGGGGTTCCTTTGACTTCACACACCAGTGTAGCAGAGTCGCTCACATTGACCCTCTGATTCGTTAGGTTGCTCACAATTTCCGGCACTTCCAGAGCTAAAACCCAAAGCAGGAAATGAAAACATCAGTGAATTGTGTCTAAAACAGTACTAGGGCTGGGTGCTATAACAGTAATGCCGTATACCTCAGTATTTAAAAATGGTATCTCAAAATGAGGACTGTTAAATAGATGTTAAATAGATATTAATATCTACTAAATGTGCTTTAAAAAACAGTCAAAGACAGTTCAAGACCATTCACTTGACTTTGTGCTCTGAGGTACGGGGCATCAAACTCCACAGTTATCATATAGTCACCCTGCGAGCAAACTGAACAGTGTTTTGGTTCTAAAAAGTGGTTTGGTTTTAAAATAAGGAAGGATGAGATTGTACGAAAATCACGTAAATGCAAGACAACCACTGCTCTTCAAAAGCTCACCTCGCAGCCTCAGGTAATGTAGCAGGCAGGTTCTCTCACTGCTGTCAGCATTCTCCACCCGACAGGCATACAAGCCCTGATCTTTTCGGGAAGCTCTGGGCAGAGACAGGTCCAGAGTGGCGTTGTTGCCCTGCAGGCCCATGATGGTGGCGTTGGGCTGGGTGAGAGGGGTCAGGGCAAGAGTACCACACGGCACAGTGGCAGGAAGGCTGTCTGGTTTGGAGACATTCTGCACCCGGTACCAACTCAAGCTGGAGTAGAGCATGCGATCGACTACACAGCGCAACAGTACATCCTCCTGCTCTATGGGGCTGCTGGAGGGGAACACACTAAGGTTGAGGAAACCTGGAGAGCAGAGAGTAACAGAGGTGATTGATTGTGAAAGCATCAAACACTACAAATTGAGTGAAAAAAATAATTTAAAAGTTTATAATCAATGTTTTAAATGTTATAAAAGCCCTTTTGTTGCAGATGCATGAATAATATGAGTAAAATATGATGCACATAGTATTGTGTGCACAAAACTCATCAAAACAGATAAGTTGATAAACGATTGATTAATTTGCTAATAATTACAGTATATTATTCATAATTTATGTGAAATATACCTTTTGGTGTCTAGCTTGCAGTCCTAAAATCTACTATGTTATTAGTGTATGAATGTATAATATTGTGTAGTAAATTGCAGTAATTGCAGTGTTCATAAATTAGAACAAACCTAATCCTAGCCTGCTGTGCTGTCATCCACAAAACTTTTGACATTCTTTGTAATTATCACTTACATAAATGAAAGTTCATTACATTTACCAAACTACAAATGACCAACACTGAGAGCCGAAATCACTCACGTGTCACTTGAAATACAATTACTCTGTCCTCCACTCCTACTTTATTGGAGGCAACACATCTGAACAGGGCATGAGCCACAGCCTTCTGGATCTTCAGTGTGCTGATTGTCTGCAGAAGAAAAGAAAAGAACATCAGCACAAAATACATAAACAGTCACAACAAACTGTTTTCTCAGAGCAATGCATTTTGAATTAATTAATCACATTACAATCAAATCACAATCACATTGCACCACAACATTGCCATCATTTTATCACATTATACGATCATATTGCATTATTGCAACATTACTATTCCATCAACATAACATACCACAATCACATCACTAACACATTACCATGTTATACTATTACATCACTAACAGACAATGTATTACACCAACGCATGTACTACATCACATCACTACCCCCCAACATCACATTACTATCATCATACACTATTGCACCGTCACATCACGTTACACTATCATATTATCATTATATTATCTTCACATTACAGTCCGCAATATCACTGCATTGCCACTTTCCTTATAATACAATGTCATTACCTTCAGATGACCCATATCACATTATCATTGCATTATCATCACATTACATTATCACACCATTCTTTACCAGTTCAATTCATTACAACATTATTACCTTATCTTCACATTACAATCACATTACACTATCCCAGGTAGATGGTTTGTAGGTTTGTGGTTCGTGGTTGGCAGGAGTTACCTTTAGCGAGCGGTCAGTGAAAGTGGTTAGCTGGTCAATGCGATTCTTCCCTGTGTTGTTGGAGATTTCTCTCCATTTCCCCTTACACACTGCACTCTGGTCTGACCTGGGCCTTTGGGGAGACATTCATTGCATTAATAAAACAGACATTCATACAGTGTAGAAGCATTCACTGCCCTCCAGAACTACTGGTAACTTTTGTAAAAATGAGAATATGGTTACGGATTTCTCATCTTTTTACAAACATCTTTTTATAACTTTTACCAAGGTCTCTTAATTAGCTTTGTTTTGTTTACAGTCATCATTAGAAGTCTGGGGATACACATTTCAAAGCTTTATAAATACTCCTCAAACCTTGTTCCAATAATCAGTAGCCATGGGCTCCTTTACACAGCTGCCCACTATAAAATTATACATTTTTATTGACGTTAAATAAAGCAGGAGAAGGATATTAGAAGAAAGCTAAGTTCTCAAGTTACTGTTTCACAACACACAAGCAACAAAGCCTACAAGTGACCAAATTTAGGTTAGCCTAGACTTATGCATCAGTTAAACCAAAAAATAAATATATATGGATAAGAGCATAAGAGCTGCCAAATGCCAGTAAAGTTTTTTCTTTGAATAACTGAAAACTTTTACACTGAATATAGAGCAACCAAACAACATATAGAGGAAACGCACAAACTCTAGGCCAGACTCTATATCACCCAATAGACAGACAGATTCAACAACATCAACAACAACAACCTATAAATGTAAAGTAAAAAAGCAGATATTCTATTCATGTCCTTGTTTAAATTTAGAGTCAAAATCTCGCCCACCAACAGCTGGACCTGTTACACAATGCATTTGCAAGCAAACAGCATAATAGGAAATGTCAACAATCAGTCAGTAGGTCTCATCGGGGTCAGCTGGAAGAGATGAGAGAGAGGAAAGAGAATTGACAAATAAAGAAAATCGAAAAACTGAAAAGGAACAGGAGGCAGGATGTCACAGACACTGAATAAGTCCTACGTGGCTCACTTCTGAACAGTCAAGGTAGAGTACTATGTAGTATATAGAACTGGGATCCATTTCAGCGGTGCTGCTGTTTGATCAAGGACACAAGGATGCAGCAGGAATAGGAGATTTGAAGGAGTCTGTTTTCAGAACAACAGGAAGTTGTGATGAGGAGAGAGGAAGCAGGCAAAGGTGAAGTCTGAAGATAAGGCTTGCGTGATGGCTAAACAAAAATGGCTAGGTCTCAGTCACGACATCGCAAAAAGTCGACAACATGACAACACGACAAAGTCTTGACTCATTCAAACTTCTAATCATCATATCGGTTTATAGTATGCCAATCAGGTCACTGGAAGTTACTGTCTATTGAAGGACCAATTGTAGCTTAAGAGCTAAAAATCCATTAATCACAGTCTTAACACTTATATATCACTCAGTAGTTGAGTAGATAGTAGTCTTAAGTGGTTTATCTCAATAGGTTGGGATTTCATTTTGAGGATTTCATTCAGGTAACACAGAAGACTGGGGTTCAATTCCCCTTCGCACCCTGGTATATGATACCACCAACACTACATTTGGCTCTTTCTGTAACATGATCATGCTAATATGGCCCCACTGGTGGGATTTGCCATTGCTAGTCCCTGGTTAGTACAACTTTAATGTAGAGTTCAGATTGTAAAACAGTTCATATAACAATCAGTTCCAGTGAATACAAGGTGTCAACAGGTGCAAAAAAACATTTGCATAGCCTGTTTACTCCCTACACCATTCTGCAGGAGTCAGCTGAAGCTGTGTTATGGTCAATGATAGCCATAGCTTACTTGAGAATGGGCAAAATAATGGTACTTCTTTGGGTAGAATTAACTTTCACATTTCTATAGCCTCAGAGCAAATAAATTGTTAAAAAGGTGTAGTTTGTAAACCAATAAGACATATTTTGTTAAATGTAAAATTCCATTATTATTAATAATAATATAATAATAATAATAATAATAATAATAATATTTAACTTATTAATAATAATTCAAAACAAAGCAATCTTTAAAAACACTATGTGAGTTTTCACTTATTCAGTTATATTTAACACATTTTTATTATTCTTTAAATAATTGTACCTCACTAAAAGTTTATCTCTTTAACTTATTAGTGTATTATCAAAATAAGCTTCGCTTAGACTGCACTGTGAGCACAGTAACCCATCTAGTAAATCTAGCCAAAAAAATAAATCATACCAATGATTAAGTGTCCAGTAATTTCACCAGGCTTAGATTGTAATCTTATGTACTCACAACTACATCATTAATATGACAGACTACTGTGTTCTTTTGTTGTTGCTAGTTTATTTCAGTCAAAATCAATTGAAATACCTAAAATGTATTCCGTTAGAAAATGTGAGCAAGTCTGGCCAAGTCTGGGAAAGTCTTCAGCATTAACAGTTACTGTGAGTATTTAAATAGAATGTAATCAAATTTGTCCACACAAGTCCAGTTTTAGTTAACTGTTAAAGTAGTTCAGTAGTACTCCTACTTAAAGCAAAGTAATGAACGATTTTATATTTTCTGCTCTTGGGCTCTCCCCAAAAGTCACTTTTAAACCAGCACTGTAAATGCACATCATGGTTTAACCACCCCCCCCCCCCCCCCCCACCGCCACCACCCCTCATGGTCAAATCTACACATGCATTCCTGGACAGGCTGAGAGATACAGAACCTTCACTGAAAGTAAAAGAAGTATGTGGACTGATAAGAAAGCATAGAGTAATAATGCAGGATTTTACACTAATATGACTCAGATCTTGTGCAGCTCCACCAAAGGTATATAGTGTCCAGATAGGTCCAGATAGGTATATAGAGTCCAGAGACACCTTCTCCCTTTTACAACAGTGTTCCAACAAATTAGTTATTTTAAGATACAATTGCTTTAGTAAGTACAGATTTTCAATACTCATTTACCGCTAAAGATAAATGCATACCAACAAAAGCAAGCTATTAACATTTAAACCTAAATCATAAACATCTGTTTTACCCAAATAGTAAAAAAAAAAAATAAACAGTTGATCTAACACATTCACCATGTCAATGCCGTCATCTAGCATGTGTGGAACCGGTGTATTAATCCATGTTGTTTTGAATCACAGCACGGATTTCATTGTGTAAAGTCTGAATCACATCCTCTTATCAGTTAGAGGCTGGAGTTCACTCTCATTGTCTCAAAGTCTGTTTTCCATCAGAACTCTGTGTGCCTTAGCTTAACAGTCAGCAGCTTTCAACCTCCAAACAATCACCCAACACTGTGGGATCATCAACACTGCAGCAGAAATGCACACTGCACATCTGCACATCTGTACCAAAGTAATGGATTTTCTTTAGTTTAGTTGTGCACATTAATTATTTGCACATGAATAAAATATACTATATAAACATTAAACAAAAAAACTGATAGACAGATTAATGTGGATGTCATATATTGCACAATTGAATCAAGTCAATTCAATGCATTATTTTTCAAGTGTATGAACAATTGTAGTGTGACCCTGTCAACTAAAATAAACCTGCACACAATACTGGGGTTCCTCAGTACTGCATACAATACAATACGCTGGGTGTAACTACAAGTTGTGTAAAGAACAGCAGTCACAATGGACCCTATTAACCATATCCTTTAATATTTTGTCTTAAATTTCTTCTTGAGAAAAGTCCTAACAAAACGTCAGATTCACAATGACATAGGTGAAACGTGAAAACTGTCTGAGTGGGTTTTAAAAAAAAGGTTGGTGAATACAGCCCATTCTTCTTGCTTTTACGCAATAATCAGGTGCATTATAACATCTTTGATTAAGTTTAAAACACATGTTAAAGAATCTAAATCATTAGACATGCAGACTTACTGAAATCGAGCTGGACAGTCCTCGCTGGGCATCCACTGCCACTGGATAGTGACAGGGCTGGAGCCACCAGATGCAGTGCAGGTGAGGGTGGGGCTGCTGCCAAACATGTGAACATTCCGATCCAATGGCACCTCCTTCTCAAAAATCTTGGGGTGAGCTGCACACAAACATACAAACAAATATACATTGATATATGTGAGCGAAGAAAAGAGAGGAGAGAAGAGAAGAGAAGAAAAGAAAAGAGGAGAGGAGATGAGAGGAGAGGAAAGGAGAGGAGAAGAGAAGAGAAGAGAAGAGAAGAGAAGAGATGAGATGAGATGAGAAGAGAAGAGAAGAAAAGAGGAGAGGAGAGCAGATGAGAGGAGAGGAAAGGAGAGGAGAAGAGAAGAGAAGAGAAGAGAAAAGAAGAGAAGAGAAGAGAAGAGAAGAGAAGAGAAGAGAAGAGAAGAGAAGAGATGAGATGAGATGAGAAGAGATGAGAAGAGAAGAAAGGAGATGAGAGGACAGGAGATGTGAGGAGAGGAGATGAGATGAGATGAGATGAGAAAGGAAGAAAAGAGAAGAGAAGAGACAAGAAGAGATGAGAAGAGAAGAGAAGAGAAGAGAAGAGAAGAGAAGAGAAAGGAGGAGAGGAGAGGAGAGGAGAAGAGAGGAGAATAGAGGAGAAGAGATGAGCTGATAGGAGAGAGGAAGAGAAAAGAAGAGAAAGGAAGAGAGGAGAGGAGAAGTGATAAGAAGAGAAGAGCGGAGAAGATAGGAGAGGAGAGGAGAAAAGAGGAGAGGAGAGCAGATGAGAGAAGAGGAAAGGAGAAGAGAAGAGAAGAGAAGAGAAGAGAAGAGAAGAGAAAAGAAGAGAAGAGAAGAGAAGAGAAGAGAAGAGAAGAGAAGAGAAGAGATGAGATGAGATGAGAAGAGATGAGAAGAGAAGAAAGGAGATGAGAGGACAGGAGATGTGAGGAGAGGAGATGAGATGAGATGAGATGAGAAAGGAAGAAAAGAGAAGAGAAGAGAAGAGACAAGAAGAGATGAGAAGAGAAGAGAAGAGAAGAGAAGAGAAGAGAAGAGAAGAGAAGAGAAGAGAAAGGAGGAGAGGAGAGGAGAGGAGAAGAGAGGAGAATAGAGGAGAAGAGATGAGCTGATAGGAGAGAGGAAGAGAAAAGAAGAGAAAGGAAGAGAGGAGAGGAGAAGTGATAAGAAGAGAAGAGCGGAGAAGATAGGAGAGGAGAGGAGAAAAGAGGAAACATACAGAGAAGAGTGGGATAGAAAAGCAAAGACAGAGGAGAAAAGAAGAGAAGGTCATATTAGAACAGAATAGAACAGTACCGTTCACCAGTAGCTGAAATGTCTGCCTCTGTGCTTCTTTAGTGATCTTATTGGTCATGACCACAGTGTAATTCCCAGCATCCTTTTCTGTGACTTCAAATATAGTGAGAGAGTCTTTGGCTGGTTTCATCCTGTACTCTTCATTGGAAATGGGAAGGCCATTCTTCAACCTCAAAGAACAAGACAGAGAGTGGAATATAGACACTCAATGACACAAACTGTGTGTTTTTCCATTAAACTCTCAATGACCCAGAACTCAACATGACTGCATACCATTACCTGTAGTTACTGAATATTTTACAGTGATGTTAGAGTGAACAATTTCTTGAATTAATATTTTAATTAATAAATAACTATGCCTACAGTTTAACCACATCATAATGCACTTAATTATATGGCAAAGTATGTTACAGTTCACTGCTGTCCAGCTAAAACCTCATATCTCCGATATAGTAACTTTACAGAAGGAAAACTGCCTACAGTACAGTGAAGATAAAAAGTGAAAAGCAGAAACAAAGAAGATGTAAGACTTTTCCTTGACAGTGACACATTACAAAATATTGAAATATGATGTGATGACATCTTGCACAGTCTAAATGAAAGTACATGTGAATCCTGAGTCTCAAACATTGGCCTCCAAACACACTCAAACACTTACAGACACATACACAGATATACATACACACAAACTACACTCTTGCCACTCACCACTTCACATTAGGTTCTGGATAAGCATCATATTTTACAGGGATCTTTGTTTCTCGTTGGCCTGTGTTTGCGTCCACAACACGAACCCACTGATCATTCAGCGCTATGAAAGGCTTCTCTGTAATACCAAAATCCAACTGTGATTAAACTGTTTGAATAAATTGCCTAAATATTTCAAACCTATGTTATGAAAGAAAAAACACCTACAATCCATTGCCTGAAAAAGTCCATTCCAACATTAAGGTATATATTAACATTTGCAAACATGAAATTTGGCACTGGCAAAAAGGAAAGAAAACTGCAACCAAAGATTTACCTAAAAGCTAATAAGCAGTAGCCAAAGACATCTCTCACATACCATAAACTATAAGAGCTGCTTGAGCAGTTTTGACCATCTGACCACTGGATGCTGTGCATATGTATTCTCCAATGTTATTGAGTGTCACATTCTCAATAATCAGCAAGTTGGACAGTTCCAGAGAGTTCCACAGCTTCTTTTTGTAGGACTTGGTCTCGTAATGTGCTTGTGCAGAACGGTTGGTATTTCTCTGTTAGGAAAGCAAAGAAAGATCTGAATTAACCCCTTAATGCAGCAAGCCTTACATACTAAGGTGTATTAATCAGTAACTAAATGTCCGACTGAACAAAAACTGAAAATTATTGCATTTTTAAATATTAAAATTAAATGAAAATTGAATTATGAATTAAATAAAAACTGAAAGAAAATGAACAGGACCAAATGAAATACATTTATTTTAAACCAATAACCCAGATACACATTTGAGGGACCCTTCTCAGGTCTATGATCAGCTGATTAGGACCGTGCATTCATTGGTTACGCATTTCTGTGATAATGCAAGCGTCACACACTGACCCTGTCCTGAGGTAAGGACCACTGGAAATCAATGGCCACGTTGAGCTCAGTGCGAGCAGTGCAGTTCAGCACAAGCCTCTCCCCAACGGCCAGCTTCTCGTGAGCAGGACTCACGGTGAGGTCATAGATCTTATATCCTGAGGAAGAGAAGGGAGGGGGGTATTGTTCTCCTCACATCCAAACAGCCGCTCTCAAACTGTAACTTCTAAACACAACAGGAATTCTACACTCACAAATTCCCACCCACACGTTTTAGGGATTACTAAATGCATCACTGCTCACAAACTGACTGGATGAAAACGGAGCACAAAATGTAGCACAGCATACAGATGAATGATTACATTGGTCTAAATGGTTTGCTATGGACTGCCTGTGTCAGTGTGCCCATCCTTACCCACAACAGCCACAATGTAGAGTGAAGATTGAAAGGTTTCGTTCTGGAGGCGCGTTTGGCAGAAGACCACACCGGCGTAGCTGATCACGTGACTAGGGAGAATAAAGCCTCTCCTGCTGTCCCAGAGCACATCTTTTCCATCAGTGGCCAGTTCCTTCACTGGATACTTCTGTTAAAGTCCCATAATATGGTTCAGTGGGAGCACAGTGGCATAATATTGGGGAAAAAATGACATAGCTATATTTATTGTTTTCTGCAATATATATTGCGAAATCAAACTTCATCAGATGTCGACAATCCAACATGTCATAATATTAATAATGCACTTCATGTAGACAGGATTGGAGTAAAAGAAATGATAATGGGCAAGGATAATCTGTATCTGGCAGATATGTCATGGAAAATGAAAATAGTGGGAATTTTTCTTTTGTATGAAGCAGCAAAAAAGCATGACGTGTTTGATTTGCCTTATATGAAATTGTTCATCCCGCAGTGTGACTAATGCGCATGCTCCACATGATCTAAAGGTTCTAAGAAGAACCCTTACATTTATAAAGAACTGTCATGTTATGTAAAGGTTCTTGAGATGTTATTTTTTTCCACATTTTTTAAGAATTTGTCTATTTTAGGGAATCAAAAGTTGTTCTACTATAAAAAAAAAAATGTTTTGTAAATGAGTTGAGAAAAAACAAGCTCCACATCTTCAAATGAGGTTCTTTAGAGAACAGCTTCCCAACTCCCGACATATTTCCTGTCCTGCCATTTTTGTGTTTTCCTGCTCTAACACAACTCAGGAATGTCCTGCTAATGAGCTGGTTAGCTGGATCAGATGAGTATGAAGCAGGGACAATACACAAGGGGAAACAAAGGGACAGAGGGGTACTTCATCAGCAAGGGTGGGAACCACCGTTCTGTGCCATCACTAAAACCTTACCGTGTACAGGGTGACATTGAGGTCTTCTAGGGAACCAAGGCAGGGGATGACCACTTGTTCGCCTTCTCGAATGAAGACTACGTCATAATCCTGAGCCGAACGGATAAAAGGCGCACGATAGTCTGGAGGCAGAGAAGTATGTTTTACATTCAATCAACAAGTTCCTTCAGAGCTTTAAGTCTTTTCTACATTTTAGCATTTCATTTTGCTTAATTTTTAATAAACTCCAAATTATGTCTTTCCTTGAACCATTCTAAAGGGAACAGGATGTAGGATCATCGACTGGTACAACTCTAACGGGAAGCAGAATACAGAGGTGACACATGTGGAGAGGTCACTTTGAAGGATCGGACAGGAAGTGTGCTAATGCTAGATATGTCTATCTCTCTCTCTCTCTGTGTCTGTCTCTCTTTTGCTTACTCTGTATCAGTCCTTAAACAGTTCAGATTTCCACTAAGTCTTGTTAGATGCTTAAGCTGTAGACCAACACCAAAATCCTTAATGAATAAGTTTTACAGTGGCGTACCATGACTGTTGAATCTAGGCCTTCAGTTAGAGGAAAAAACACCTCTATAATGATACTTGCTGCTAGCCTGTCTGAGGGAATACAGTAGAATGTAAGTGCTGAGACAACAGCAGTACACTTGGAATGTTTTTTGGCCGTTCTGATTAAAAACAGACATTTTGAGCTTTCATGTGTCACTTAGAGCATGAGACAGACTTTAACATGTATTCAAGTTTTCATCAGATCATCTGCCTATATTACAAAAACAGCTCACATCACTTTAGGATTAAGAACTGTGTATACAACTGGCCTGTTTTGAAGGGTGGCCATAGTCCATTACCAAAGAAAAAACATCAAAGAACTAGAGAAGCAGAGTTTGTGGTCAGAACGTATGTGGTTACATGAGACAATAATGGAGCATGTGGTCATTAATCTAACCATCCTAAAAAAAACATCCTGAAGTGAAGAATGGCAATGGGAGCATCATGTTGGGGATGCTTGAGTCTAAAACTTAAAACTTAAACTTCGTCCGGTTCTCAGACCAATCAGGTATCTGTGACAGTTCGAAAATTGCGATCCACAAACAATCTGCCAGAAGGAATGGGTGAAAACCCCTCTCGGACAGTGAGAAAGGATAGTAGAAATTTAGACCAACAGATTTTTTTAAAAAAAGTACTAGTCTTGAATACTTTTGAATAAATTATTTTTTTAGATCTGCTGAAAAGCCTATATTTGTGTTAATAAAATACTGTCTGGACAAAAACCTTCTGTGTGAGTCATTTATAACCCACAACTCTTTCATATGAATCATTTTGCTTTCTATTTCTGACTAAATCCTGTTTAGGCTACATCTCCTATTGACAGTTCTTCTGGACAAAAGTGATCAAATCAAAACTGGATTAGTTTGTACTTTATCTGACATGATAAGCCTTCAGTTCTACCTTACCTATACCCTCCAAACTCAGACATGCTACATACTCTTCTTTGCAGAGTACTGTTTCACCATATTATTCATCTTACTGGAGAGAAATTGACATGACCTGTTTACCAAACCAATAACCTTAAGATTGAGGGACTGATCAGACTTGCATGGCATTTTCATTAATTGCTGTGATGTCTCCTGAGAAAGCCTTTTTTAAGAAGCTAAATCAAGTTATTCTACTCTTATATTGTTATTTTGGCTGGTTTGTTTGAGCTAATTGTCTGTTGTGATGCTAAGCTATTTCCATTCATGGATTGCTGCTTAAGGCTTGAGTACACAGACTGGACAAATACCAACAAACACCAACATTCTAATGGTTGTGGTTGTGCCAATCTCCAAATGAATCTGAGTAAAAAAAACAAAGAGAGAATGTTCTCCATTCTAAATTATTTATTAGCCATTAATAGTGTGACACCTTTATATAATACAGAAAGCCATAACAGTTCATGTTCTGGATCAGGTTCTGAGTCTTAAAACCTCAAAAAGTCTTAAACAAATTGTGTATTTAATTTCAATGTTTATCATGCATGTTAGATACAGTATATTAGCATATTATACTTGCTGTTTCTTCTGCTTACTTTACTAATGTATTATTTATGTATACATTTTATTTATACTTTTATTTTGTCTTTTTATTGATGGTTAATTTATATCACTAAAGCTTTAAGGATGTCATGACAGATGGATTGACGGATGACAAAATAACATGATTTATTAGTAGTGATGAACTGGACATGACACTGACATTTTTAACACATACCGTTTTATAAAGATGAACTTTACTGCCAAAATAACTGGTTGTTTAGGTGAGTATTAATATAATTGACACTGACAGCCTTAATTATTATCAAGAATTGAGAACAACTCACCTTGCACAAAGACATACACTCCAATTGAGGTCTTCCCGTCCTCCACGGCCAGGTTTCTGTAGGAACAGCGATACTCTCCTGTCTCATTGGCCATGGCTGCGGTCACTGTTATGGTACTACAGAACAGTCCATCCCCGCTACAGTCAGATGCAGTGAGTCTGCTTTCAGAGCCGGTGCGGTTCTGAGGCGTGTACCACTCCAGGATCTGGCGGCCCCTATAGGACAGGTAGACAGTAAAGTCAGACTTTTCCTTTTGAGATTAGGCTAAACAAAACCCTGGAATATTTCTTTATCTGATAATAAATAAATTATACTACATTCACATTCATTTCTTTGTGTAGCGTAGTTCAGTCTTACCTGCAGGTAATCTCCAGTGTGTCTGAAGCATTGATTTTGTGTGTTTTATTTAAGATGTTTAAGATTGGAGGGTCAGGCACAAACCTGAGCTCC
Source organism: Salminus brasiliensis (assembly GCF_030463535.1). NCBI lineage: Eukaryota > Metazoa > Chordata > Actinopteri > Characiformes > Bryconidae > Salminus > Salminus brasiliensis. The sequence goes on along the minus strand of NC_132878.1, from coordinate 53,241,210 downwards.
ATAGCTGGAAACAGAGGAGAGTGACAGTTTTACACATTACATAGATTTGACATATCTTTTTTAATCTATTAGCAAGACAACTTGTAACTCTTATATAGTTTAGAGGAGAAGTGTTCTAACCTAATATGGGGTGAAATATTAGAGAACTTTTTAGGTCCCTATTCAGCATCAGGTACAATGTGCTTTAGGTCATCTTCTCTTACTCTCTTATCACCAGTAAAGTTGATATTTCCTTTTTGGTGGTTGCAATATGCCACCATATAAATAGTAAGTAGTAAGTGAGAGCAAGCCAGGCTAAAGTACAGCCTCCATAAGGTGGGGTTAGTTGTAACTGGGTGTTACTACTAAGCTTTTAATAAAAAGACTATGAGAAAACTCCACTTTTCCTCATAAACAAAAACCTTTTGGAAAAGTTTATGTTTAAATGCATCATAAATGTAGAACACATTTATACATTTATACATTTACATTTTATACATTTTGATGTAATCATGCTGATTTTTACTGTATTGCCACGTATGATAATTACTAATTATAAACATTTGGACATGTTTTGTAATTTGTAATAAGCTTTCAACAACATACCATCTAACAAGTTCTAGTAAATGTTTTATAAATGTTACGACTTTTGGTTCTTATAGCATTCAACATGTCAAGTTTTTTAGATGTTCAATTCTTACAATTGAATACTAGTTATAACATTTGGTAGGCATACTTCAGAAACTGATGGAAGTTCAATGTAAATAAAAAAAAATATCTGTGTTTAAATAAATGCTCCAATTCTTAAGTTAAACATTTTACATCACATTCATTATATTCACATTCATTATGTGTCTGAGTGATATCAGTGTGATTTTGTATCAGTTGTATCATCCTTTAAATTTTTGTACTGTTAGGAATGTTACTATAAACATTTAAAATGTTTCCATTTATTATGTCATATGTTTTCGAAACATTTCTAGAACATTATTTGTGTAACGTTACAGGCTAATCTTCCTGGAACCTTTATAATGTTATGCTTATAATGTTCTCTGTTAACTGGGATAGAATGTAACTGTACTGAATATATATTGATTGCATCAATTACCAGACATTTTATTGACTGGTAAAGCTAGCATCTCTGTCTCTTTATGTAATTAAAAAAGGCATCTTCGTGACATCTTTAGCATAGACCACATTTCTATATAGAATCATGACAGCTCCAATAATCATTCAATGTCATGTTAAATAGTTTTTCTTTATGACAGACAAATATGTTGTATATGTTCATCCCATACCCTTCCCAAAATTACTGGATGGAGCATTATCATTGCAGAGAACACAGTTCCACTGCTCCACAGCTCAGTGCTGGCATTAGGCACTGGTTCCAGTAGGTACATATTTATCTGCTCCAGAGTGTCCTATTCTGTTGGCAAATATGTCTCTCTATGTGGACTAGACAAGCTGTGTGTGTGTGCATTTGCACACCAGTGTCAGCAATGGGTGCAACGTAAAGTAGCTGAATGCATTCATTAGGGGTGTCCACAAATATTTGGACATATTGTGTGTAGATCCTTTGAAAACAATACTTCTGTATAGGGTCTCTGTATGGGGTATTTAGAAGCTTTGTGTACAGTTAGCCCCACCTATGGGGTTATAAAATTCGCAAATTTGAACTCACACCACTTAATTGGTTGATGTTGAAAGTGCATTTTTAGTATAGAGCTGTTTTTTCTTTAAAAAAAATGACTTGGTCAAAAACTGTATTTGCTACTGTATCCATAAGGCATTTTTAAGGCCCTGAATTGATTTTCTTTCCTTTCTTAATTGTGAATCACAATAAACATGCTGCTCAGATTAAATTAAGAGCTTTTTGGATGGTGACAAAAGTGACGCAGTTCATAAGAGCAGGGCTGAACCCTAACCCTAACCTATTCCAGGACTCTTGCTCTGTTTAATTGTCATTAGAGCATTACTCATCCTACCAACAGCAAATGGAACGAGGAACTGATAACAGCCGTAGTGCCTGTAAATGCTTGGACTGGCCTGGTTCAGAATTCTGAGAATTCTAATATAACTGAAAATTCTCAAGGCACAAGTACTGATCTAGAGTCAGCTTCCACCCATGTATTTTTTAGATGTATTTTTTAAAGGATCCAAGATCAGCACTCTTTGAGAATTCTGGAGCATGCACTCTAAGCTCTGGGGCTATTTTTCCACTGGAGCTACAGCAGCAGTGCAGAGAACTGACTGTGTCAAAACAGGAAGCTGGGGCAGATGGGCCGGGGCCGGCCTAAATGGCCCCGCGCTCCAAGCCCTGAGGTGGGGTTCCTGCTCCAGAGGAACCAGGGCAAGGGACAGCACACACGCACACACAAACATCGGCTCACAGCTACAATAAGCACACCCTGCAGGGCCCCACTAATTCAAACATTTGATTTAAGAAGTGATGAGATCTGATCTCAGAATTGCTGGGCACTGAGGTCATTTCAAACAACAATGGCAGTGTGGGAATGGCACCAGATACTGGGCAAAAAGGATCACGAGTCAGATAAAGTTACGGCCAAATCTCTAAAATGAGCAGTCTACTGGGACAAAACCTCATATGTCCATTCGTGTTGTTGTTCTCCTTTTTCTCATTTGTTTTTTTTTATGTGTGGACACTTCTGGATGACTGGACCAATAGAAACAGCCCAGAATTAAGCCTCCACATAATTCACCACATCATTACAGTCCTAACTGAGAATGCATCACAATGATACTGCTATATCCCATGTGAAATTCTGGGATGCCTGATAGTGAGATGTTCTCAAGAACCTTAAGGCACGAGGCATGGTTCCATGCACTCAGGAAAGAGAGAGGAAGTGCTATATTTATCACTACTAAACATATATGTGTATAAAAATATACATATATCCCTGATATATGAAAAAAAAAAACTGTGATGCACTACATTTATTCAAATCATTCATAATATATTAAATTTGTATTGTAGTTGTAGATTTTACAATGATAGAATGACGTGGTTGATATAGAAACCTCGTATCTCCATTTTTAGTTCTTTTTGTTTACTTTTTACATTTGTTTTAATTTGTATAATAATAATAATAATAATAATAATAATAATAATAATACAATGTTATTTATTTAATATAAATGCTCCAAATATTTTTACACTGTCTTCCGTTAAGAAGTTTTTTTTTTGTCCTTCTCCTGTTGCCATTTTGGAGATACAAGGTTTGTTGTGTAGCAACTACTATTAACAGCCAATCAATTCTAGCTTTTATCACGCGCACATCCATGATATTGATTACTTTCGAGTAATGACTTTCCAATGTTTGAAACTGTTTAGGCTGGAGTATGAATAGCAGCGTTACTTCGCCTACCTGTCACCCCGCTGAGTGCAGAAATAATGCCCACGAGAGAGAGAAGCGAAAATGGCTTTGCCATCGTGCGACCACCTTGACGGATTGTCCCCGCATCAAACCACTCTTCAAAAGTTCCCACAGGACGGCTATCCTCAGCTGCGCATCAGGGAACACCAGCGCCTGGTTACACTACTGCAATCTCTCACACACACTCTCTCTCTCTCTCTCTGTGTATCACACACACACACACACACAGCCACGCGCGTGGAAGCGGACCGAAAAACAGAGGGAAAGAGTAAAATCCACTCAGCGAATCCAGCGGACTGGACGGACAGCAGACTGTAAATCCGTGCGCTCCGGAGAGACGGAGGGAACCGGAGAGAGCGCGTGAGAAGAGGAGATGGAGGGACAGAGGGAGGGGCCCTGTGACCCAGCGTCACTGTCAAGCCTGCAAATGTGGAAACGTGTGACCAACGGGGCTGCGGGGGAATCAGGATGCACCTCATCAGGCACTAATTACGACCAGCACCTAAACCAATCAAGCAGTTCAGCTAGCAAGCCTGAACTCAACGATTCTGAGCACTGATACTGATACTGATTCTGCTACTGAAGAGCCACTGTCAAAGGTTGCATCCTGATAAAGACAGATCACAGCTGTGACCAAAACTGTGTCCTGTTCACTAGAAAGTCCACTACTATTTTGTAGTGGCATCTGAAAATACCTGACTGATGTAAGGATCTAAATACGAATTTTCAATGCACTAAAACAATCCCACAACGCCCATACGGATACTCCTATGATAAGATAAGAAGACCGACATTCAAGTTGTTTATGCAATGCAGTCTCCTGTTGTACAGTAGTGAGCTCACACACATAATGAGGTCCCTGAAATCCAACAGTACAGTCCAAAATCTGTTCCATATGATAGTGCTCTATAATAGTGCTCTGTATTTTACATGTAAGGCATAGTGAATAGGGCGCGGAATAGTTTTAGACACAGTTCAGGACACAGAACACTGTGTATTTGCAGTGTTGGCCTTGCGTTGGCAGCTCTACCTCAGCCCTAGCTAGGGGTGAGGGTTGCCTGAGAAGGCAATTGAGAAATTGCTTGTGGCAAGTGAATGGACCCACAGTGTTGGCTCTGCACAGGTAGTGCCAACTAAGGCCCTGTCCACACATAATGTATATATTTAAAAAATGTAGCCTTTTATCTGTATTTTGACCATTTGTCCACAAAATCAGTCTGTTGTAGCTCACTGAAGACAGAGGGCTTTGAAAACACTCTCTAGGCTCTCTGAGTTTCAGTGAACTTCAGTGTTTTTCATGTGCCCAATCAGTTTGAAACCCTGATATTACTATGTTAACTTTTGCACTCGTAAATCGTGCAGCTTTTTCAAGAGTTTTCATAGTCGCAGACAGTTTTCCTATTTTGAAATAAAATAAGTGAGAGATGCAGCAGGCTTCGGTCATCTTGACTGTTTGGTGTTAGGTGGTAAGGATGCCTTTTCTTGTCTTGATGTTCCAATAAAATTAACCATGTTTAATATTATCAGGTTATCAAGGTTTTTTGGCTTATGGTAATTGTGACATGGCTATCTCCAACACTAAATAGGAAGCAGCATAGCAGCAAGGGTTGTGTTCTGCAGTGTCTTTTTTTTTGGGGGGGGGGGGGGTAAATAAACTACAGCACACACAAGGGCAACTGTGGCCAAAAGCTGCTTCTGTTTTTGCTCCATTGCTCAACAGTTTCAGGAACATGATGGGAAATTATCTCAAAACGAATCTAGCTGCAGTCATGCAAATAGTGACCCTGCAGGATTCTCAAAAGTCTTTGCAAAAATGATGTGTGAGTAATGACAGATTGTCTTTAGATGTGAGAGAGTGTCCGAGGTATTTTCAGAATCTTTTCAAAGTCTTTTAGTGTATGGTTAGCATAAAGAGTGGGTTTATTGTTTGACTCACAGTTGAATAAAAGAGCTACAAAACCACAGTGAGAAAAGTTATTACTTAGAAAAGGTTTTTAGGTCTGTTTTGGCCGTTACACTTAAGGAATTTGACATCAACTGTTTCGCGCGGCTGGCATGATCACGCAAGCTTTTTGCGTTCCCGTGTGGACAGAGAGATTTTTAGAAACTGCTGGAGACAAAGAGGGCTTTGTGACCCACAATAGGCCCAAATGTTGTGTGGGCTTCACTTATAGAATCTATCCTGGACCAGTTCTGATTTTGTAGGTCATCTGACAGCTGCATCTGAATGCACTGCTGCTTCCCTTTCTGTGAAATAACTTTAGAAATGTGCTATATGATTAAATATATGATAGAAAAAGGGGAGATTTTTGTATTGCGTGAAAAAGACTTTTTGCAGTTTATTTGTAGTACAATACTTTATTTTTGAATAAAATGAGTCATTATTAACATCCAAGACCAACAAAAAAGCATTTTTGTGAGTCACTGACAGATTTATAAATATTAAAAACAAACATAAGTCATGTTGGAATGTCATTTATACAAAATGTACGTATGTGTATGAGGAGAAATTATGTGCTTGATGGAGTCCAGTGATGTAGTTTGAGGTTCCTGCAAGAGCTTGTTTACTAAGATAATGTCCAGGAACCCTGTGGAAAAGATCTTAGCTTCTACAACCTTCTTTACCAAGACCTCAAAAACCTCTTTGGATCTCACCATGGTAATAACACTCACTTTTCTAATCAAGAGTTAACCTAACTATATCTGAGGTTTAAAAAAGAGAGGATTTAATGATATTCTAATCACCTGCAGCTGATGATTTAGGCAAATAGTAGTAAAAATGTGGAGGTGTCTTACTCTTTCCTCACATTAAAATAGTATTTTTATTAATTACATTTTACAAATAATTAAAAATGGAATTTTTAAATAAACAGATTTATGTATTTAGTTATCACCATCTCCCATTATTGTTCAAGTGAAGTGAGTGCTAACCCTTTTATTACACATTACTGCTGGGCTCAGTTGTTTTGCAACAGCTGCACACATACAGTGCATGAAACAGCACTGTCCGTTCTGAAAGGACTTGCAGGAAAAATTCCTATAAAGCATTTTCCTGCTCCTCCCTATCATGTTCACTAGGGAGGCTTATACCTCTGGAGTACCTCTTCCACACAACGTGCAGCTTCGGCACCAGCATCCCCAGCCCCCTGCTGATTTTTCTCCCCCTCTGCCTTCACTCTGCTTCTGCCTCCTGACCCACCCATGTACTTTTGCCTGGGACAGTCTCTGATCTCTGATGGCTCAATGGAAAAAACAAGGGAGGCCACCAACACTAGTCACCCCCCATACACACACACACACACACACAAACACATACACACAGACACACACACATAGTTAAAGAATAAGCATGATGGTGGTCTGATTGTTGTTAAGACTTCACAGGTAAGGAAGCACCCACTCCCAAAAAATGATGAGCATGGCTGAATGTTCAACTAGCCCAATAGAATTGTATCAGATAGATCCTTACATCAGTCAAATGAAAGGTATCCTTAACTGCTATATTTTGTGGAAGGAGAGTGGGTGATTGCATGGTTCCTTAGAATACAAGGTCTAAAGAATAGGTCAAATCTGTAGATCCGATATCAGTTGTGATTATTTACATGTTTACCTTTCCAGTGAGCATTATTGGTCAGTTTCCCAGACAGGGATTAACCTTAGTCCTGGACTACACAGCATACTGAATGAAGATTCTTCTTTGCAAATAATGTATTTCAGAATTAGACTTAATCCCTTTCTGGAAAACTGGTAAATACCCAGTACAGTAACCCAGTAAATATGGTAGATATTAATGTATTATAATATGTTTAATTTCATTTGTAGACATCCAATGGAGATAGACTTGAAGTAAATGACTGTAGTCATGTGCGCAATTACACCACCCACATACAAATGGGTCCTGGGGTTTTTTTGTTTGTTTTTTTATTTCTATTACCAAAGAACAGCCCCACCAGTTTGTACCGACATCCCTGTAGTTACTGAGTAATACACCTTAGTGTGTAATAAGCCTTGGAGTGTTAAAGGGTTAAACAGAGGTTCATACAAGGTTTATTAACCTGTTATTATATAACCTGTGGTAAAACCACAACCAAAATAATCACTTACTATTGCCACATTATTGGCAATGCATTATTGGCCAACCAATAACTCAAACAGCTGTAGTCCATATTGTTCCTCATCAAACACAATGGCTGTTCACAACAAGGTATGCTGCTGCGCTGTGTAAGCTTCTGTATTCCCTCCTATCAAGGTCTAAGTGCATGTGTGTGCGTGCAATGGTTGGGTGGGTGTTGGAGTTATGCGCGTGCTACCTCCACATGTTTCCTGTCCTGGTCACTTCTACTGGGAGCCATAGCACCTGCACCTCCTCCCTTGCTCAACAGAAGAGGAGGGGTAAAAAAGGAACGCGTTTCCTATTGCCCTGCTCCGGTCCCAGCGGCAAGCATGGAAAAGCTCCCCACAGGAACATTTTTCTTCTCTATCTGTTGTTTTCTCCTTTTGTTGCATTACTCACACTGTGTGGCACAGTGTCACAACCTCTCCTGAATTTAGACCAAAACAAAGAGAGAGCCAGGCTGACGGGTTGGCAAGCCAAGAGATACATGAAGGGATGGGGAAGAAGAGTGAAGACGCAAGCAGAAGATACAGGATCAAAGGGAAGGAAGGGGAAAAGAGAGAGAGGCACAGGGGAAAATACAGAAGACAAAGACTGAGAAATCCCTGTTACGCTCATTCAAGTGACGGAGATATATGGAGTTATGATACAGTATTGCCGCAGCAGGAAGAAGTGTACACGATTTCTGATCCAAACTGGAGGAATATTCCTTGGCTTGTGTCTGGAAAAGCACCATCCCAGTATGGGATCATGTTTTAAGTTAATGTGTCATTATCTTGAAGTGTGAATATCAGGAAACCTTTCTTATAGTCATTTCACCATATAGCTGTTGTAGGTGGCAATGATAGCAGTGTGTCCATTTATTCGCCATTGTTTCTGTCTGGGTTTAAAGTCCAGACGGTCCAGGCCAAGGTGTGCCAGTTCCTGTTCTGTCATCAGTAAAGGGCACTGGAAAAGAAAACACAGAAAGAGCCATGGAAACGCTTGCTTAGAGCCAACCAGCACAATGGGGTGAGAGACCCATGTGACTGACCCACATACACACACACACACAGACACACACACGCATAGGCACATGCACAAATACCTACATATCAGTGGGGATCCCCCAGGACCTTTAAGGCCTTCATAGAAGGTGTCATAACAAAGAAGACTGGAAACTGGATGTAGGCACCAGTATTGGAAGGGCAAGCAACAAACCCAGAGCAAATCTAAAACAAGCTAACAAACACAACATAGAGGAAGCAAGGGACTTTGTGACCCTCAATAGGCCCAAATGTTGTGTGGGCTTAGAATCCATCCATCTGACAGTGATGTAGTTAGAGGTTCCTAGAAGAGCTTGTGGATTTAGATAATGTCCAACCCTGTTCTGTGGAAAAGATCTTTGCGGCACCTATACCTATGTATTTGTAAGTGTTTTGACAGCAAGGGTTACCTCCTTACACACCTCCCATGAAAATGTGTGTGCTTTATTTCTGATGATAGATGCTGTCCTTTGACTTCAGCTGTGGCAAGAGCTACCTGTAGATCCTGTGAGGATATGTTAGGCTTGTTGGAGACTTCGTTATGTATTTTGTGGTCTGCTGTTGAACTGCTGGGGCCGCCTGAACTGGCCATGTTGGTGGTTGTTGTTAAATCCATTACCAGACGTGTCTGCATCTACCACCTTCTTTCTAAAGGCCTCAGAGAGCTCTTTAGATTTCACCACAGTAATAACACTCACTTTAAACACAACATAGAGGAAGCAAGGGTTAACACAGGACCAGGCCAAAGAATACTGAAACAAAAGGACAACTATACAAGACTAGAGCAGAAACACAAAGGAAAGATGATGAGAGGGCAGAGCTATAGACGAGACATAGGTGAGTGGAATGACATAAGCTTCTGTACATGTTTGTAGTTTTAAGCTCATCTTTATTCAGTTGAATCAGGGTTGTAAACCCTTACATTTTTAATGACCATTATAATTGTCCAAGCTTATCTGTCTAGAAGGAGAGTACACAACTGGAGTCAAAGATCTCATAAAATTCATACATATATGATTAAAACTGTACCCAATTAAATTTGTAATATTAGAACAAACAGGTTTTGTACCTAAGTGTTAAGCTTAGGTTTATGGTTTGGTTAAGTTTAGGTTATGGTCAAGGTTAGTTTTAGGGTTTGGCTCAGTTTAGGTTATGGTTCATTTTAGGATTATGTTTTGGGTTAGGGTTTGGTTTAGTTTAGGTTATAGTTAAGCTTAGAGTTAGGGTTTAAAGTTAGGGTTTGGTTTAGTTTAGGTTGTTGTTAAGCTTAGAGTTAGGGTGTAAGGGTTAGGGTTTGGTTAAGGTTAGATTATGGTTAAGCTTAGAGTTAGGGTGTAGGGTTAGGGTTTGGTTAAGTTTAGGTTATGGTTAAGCTTGGGGTTATGTTTGGGGTTAGGGTTTGGTTAAGGTTAGATTATGGTTAAGCTTAGAGTTAAGGTGTAGGGTTAGGGTTTGGTTAAGTTTAGTTTATGGTTAAGCTTAGGGTTATGTTTGGGGTTAGGGTTTGGTTAAGGTTAGATTATGGTTAAGCTTAGATTTAGGGTTAGGGTACGGTTAAGCTTAGAGGTAGGGTTTGGGGTTAAGGTTTGGTTAATTTTAGGTTATGGTTAAGCTTAGGCTTAGGGTTTGAGGTTAGGGTTGGGTAAAGTGTAGGGTATGGTTAATCTTAGGGTTAGGGTTTAGGGTTAGGGTTTAGTTAAGTTTAGGGTATGGTTAAGCTTAAGGTTAGGGTTTGTGGTTAAGATTTGATTAATTTTAGGTTAGGGTTTGGGTTAAGGGTAGGGTATAGTTAGGTTTAGGGTTAGGGTTTGTTAAGTTTGGGGTATGGTTGAGTTTAGAGTTATGGTTTGGTTATGGTTAAGATAAGGGTTAGGGTTAGAATTTGGTTAATTTCAGTTAATGGTTAAGATTAGGCTTAGGGTAAGTTTAGGTTATGGTTATGTTAGGGTTAATCTGAGGGTTTGGTTAAGTTTGGATTTAGGTTTAGGTCCAGATTCAGGTGATAAAATCACACTGGTTGCTTTGTAACATCCTCTGTTCAAATCTTTTGATTGACATCTGAGCTGCCTCTGTAAATCGTGCATATGCACAAGGGTAGAATTATATTTACTGCACATTGTACGAATCTTGAAATGGTCTTTTAGTGACATATTTAACAACAAACTTATATTTAATTTTTATTTATATTTAATAACAAATTAATCTCAAGACCAAGCTCCTGGAGCATGGATGAGATTTGTTCCTAAATCAGACTTCTCTCTGTCCAAGACTTCTGAAGGCAGTAATTAGTTGGATCAGATGGGGAGGATTAGGGTTGGATCCGGAGTCTCTCCAGGAGCAGGGTTGGAGACCATGGATTTATAGCATATGAACACAAGGTATCAATATCAACTGGAAGCAGACTTGCACCACTAGTAGTCTGGCATGACTGAGCAATTGTCTTTTCTGCCCTGAATTGCTCTTTGATTTGCCCCAGAATGCCAATGGATCATAGACAATCAGTGAAATGACCAGAAATCTGTTTCTGAAGCACACTCGCTCAGGGTGGCAAGGCTTATTTGGAGTGTGGCACCTTCCACCCTGTATCACCCATGTGGCATCACCCTCAGACCATACTGTGTAATGGATTGTTCAGCCAAAAGTTACAGTTCTTATCTCTTGAATGCTTCTTCTGCTTTTATGAGCAGTTTACTGGGACAGTGTTTGCCTTTACATGTCAAAGTCTGATTTCTAGGTACATATATACACACACACAACACTAGCCTGTCCTAGTGTGTGTACACTTCTGCCATATGTAGCAGAGTTTACCTCCTGCCAAGCTCCACTGAATGTTCAGATATATTAGTTAACATGATGATGGAGGCGCAGTATAACATGCATGCGTATTTGCCTGTTTTATGAACCATACATACATTTGTCCACTCCAATTAGCATGAATTCCTACAGATGCAGAAAGCCATAAACACAGATTTGAAACTTGGCCTCTAAGATAAACTACCTACACTGGACAAGAGCCCCCTGCACAAGCCACCCCATGATCAAACTCCCCAAAGGAGGCTGAAAACATGGTGGTAAGAACGTACGGTATGTATATACATGGAAAAGGCCTTTTTCATAATGGATGGTTTTCAGACGTGTTGTTGAGCGGATCAGCTCTACCAGGCATGGCCCCATTATGTTTTCCCTCCCAGCCTTCACTCCATCTTTACTCCGCTTCTCAGCATTCCTTTATAAACAAGCACACGGGGGGGCTCACACAGCTCTGTATGAAACATCTGACCGCTGATCAAAGTTAAATCTCGTACGTGTTTTTAGTTTGATAAACTGCATTTGGGGAATTTGGCTAATGGTAGCAGCATGTGTGTGCTGTATTGTGTTACACGGCTGAGAAAACAGAGCCGACGGGTTGCTGAGGGTGGTCAGCATGTCGTGGGGACAAAGAGGGTTTAGCCACTGTTGATACTGGAGTGAGTGAGAGTGAGCGAGGAAGAAGAAGGAGAAGAAGAAGAAGAAGAAAGAAAGAAAGAAAGAAAGAAAGAAAGAAAGAAAGAAAAATTTGAGAAAATTAAGAAGGTAAATCATAGAAAGTGTGTGAAAAAGAGAAAAACAAGGAGGCAAAACAATTTAAATAGAAAGGATACTTGTTAATTGTGTTTCTATTAAAATGCAGCCTGGTGTGATCTCTCTGTTAGTGTGGTTCGTTTTCACACTTTCACACTTGTGCCCCCAATACATACACCTCACCTCTTTTTTTCCCCTCTAATTTTGGTAAATTGCAAATATGTCAGTATGAAGGCAAATCAGTGTAACAAGTAATCATTTTCTTGCTTGGACCAAGAGAAGTAAAAACACACCTTTTATGATGCACATATAGGCCTATGGTATATTAGGTATACTCTATAAACATTTCAATGTGTTATGACTCTAAAACAGCCTAATCTGATTTATGAATCATATTAATAATGTTTCTCTCATTAATAATGTTTTTCTGTCTCTCCCTGATGTCTGCCCGAACAACAAAGCTAAATGAAAGTGAGTCGAACTCCTAATTTGCTATACAGCTTGTAGATAGCAAACATGTGCATACTGGCAAATGTTAGTTAGCTAACAGCCTTTTACTAGCCTACATACAGTAGGACATACAGTAAGACCTGATGTCTGTGTTTTTAATTCTGGTGTCCATGTTGTCCAGCCAGATGGCTGAATTAAGAGGAAATACAGCAAACTAGCAACACTAGAAGAATTACTACTAATGTTCATTTAGTTCAGCCAATCAGCCAGTGTTGATAGCGATTGGCTGAACTAAATGAACATTAGTAGTAATTCTTCTAGTGTTGCTAGTTTGCTGTATTTCCTCTTAATTCAGCCATCTGGCTGGACAACATGGACACCCGAATTAAAAACACAGACATCAGGTCTTACTGTATGTCCTACTGTATGTAGGCTAGTAAAAGGCTGTTAGCTAACTAACATTTGCCAGTATGCACATGTTTGCTATCTACAAGCTGTATAGCAAATTAGGAGTTCGACTCACTTTCATTTAGCTTTGTTGTTGTTGTTGTGAGAGAACCAGAACTGTTCATGTTAGTCCAAAGTCATAGCACTATGCTTTCTGTTAATATTTAATGTTAATATTAGCTAAAAGCAGGCTATACTAGCTTGTACAATGCTATGACTAGCTATTTTTGCTTGCACAATGCTAATGTTACCAAGACTATTACAATTCCTGATGTGTCTGCCCACTGAATGTGATATGGATGTTACAATAATTGTTACATGACACATAATTTGATATCAAGATTAGGCTGGAACCAACACACATACAAAACACCAACAGAACCTCTACACAAGGGAGTTCCCTATATAGAGCTGATGAAAATTTTATATTTGGTCAAATGGTATATTTGATTTTAATGCATATGCAATTATCAAGAGGATTTTAGGTATTCAGGTTTTAGAATTTTAGGTAATCAGAAAAGTGGTACGGCCATGTTCCCACAGTCCCTACCATCAATTATGCATGGAAGTATATATCAAACAACATAACTAAATTAAATCGACCTAATGCTAAGGTAGGGATGGGCGACCCTGAAGTATAGTTAATCATGATCCTGACATTTCTTCAATACTAAGTGTTTTCATTAAGCAGCAAATTGAAAATCTATCTTGAACAACCTAAAAAGCAAGTCAATCAGTGGGACAAGAATCATTTTTTCTTCCACACTCTCCCTCTGCTTTACATACACAGCCATGGACAGCCACATCACACCATGTGGATGCTTTAAAATTCACTGTTACTACTACTACTCCTTCTAAGGATCTAACCATTCTGCAGCGTTCAGCACCAATCCATATATAACACATCTGATCCAACTAAAACCAATGGGAAAACACTAATGTGAGAACCATTCAACCAACCCATCGTTCTTTGAGTCGTCATGGTTCTGTATAGAATCTTTAACTTCACTAAAGAACCATTGAAGAACCTCTTCCATAGCTGGACAGCTGATAGCCACTTTAGGCTGTTGACAAGCATCCCATCTGGTACTCTGAACAGTCTCTGTATTTGTACAGTGATAAAGACTGTTTTGCATTAGTGAAAGAATGTTTGCAAATGTCTGAATGACTAATGACTTTTGTTTTTTCATCAGCCAGTAAATTTATGCAAGTAGCCCTTTGCTACTTCATATTATAAAGCCCTCCTGTGCACTGTTAGAGCCAATCAAAATACTCTGCTCTGCGGACAGGTTCACTAAGCAGTGTCTTCAACAAAAAGGCTTTCTGTCAGCTTTGGGATTTGAGTGTTGGATGATTTAAGACATTGAACATATTTACTTTAGTAGTAGAGTTAGTAGTAAAAGAAGTAGTAGTAGTAGTAGTAGTAGAGGTGGTAGTAGTAGTAGTAGTAGATGTGGTGGTAGTAGTAGTAGTAGTAGAGGTGGTGGTAGTAGTAGTAGTAGTAGAGGTGGTGGTAGTAGTAGTAGATGTGGTGGTAGTAGTAGTAGTAGTAGAGGTGGTGGTGGTAGTAGTAGTAGAGGTGGTAGTAGTAGTAGTAGTAGATGTGGTGGTAGTAGTAGTAGTAGTAGTAGAGATGGTAGTAGTAGTAGTAGAGGTGGTTGTAGTAGTAGTAGTAGTAAAGTTAGTAATAATAGTAGTAATAGTAGTAGTAGATGTGGTAGTAGTAGTATTAGTAGTAGTAGTAGAGGTGGTAGTAGTAGTAGTAGTAGATGTGGTGGTAGTAGTAGTAGTAGTAGTAGTAGTAGAGGTGGTAGTAGTAGTAGTAGTAGTAAAGTTAGTAATAATAGTAGTAATAGTAGTAGTAGATGTGGTAGTAGTAGTATTAGTAGTAGTAGTAGAGGTGGTGGTAGTAGTAGTAGTAGTAGTAAAGTTAGTAATAATAGTAGTACTATTAGTAGTAGATGTGGTGGTAGTAGTAGTAGTAGTAGAGGTGGTGGTAGTAGTAGTAGATGTGGTGGTAGTAGTAGTAGAGGTGGTGGTAGTAGTAGTAGTAGTAGAGGTGGTAGTAGTAGTAGTAGTAGTAGTAGTAGATGTGATGGTAGTAGTAGTAGTAGTAGAGGTGGTAGTAGTAGTAGTAGAGGTGGTTGTAGTAGTAGTAGCAAAGTTAGTAATAATAGTAGTAATAGTAGTAGTAGATGTGGTAGTAGTAGTATTAGTAGTAGTAGTAGATGTGGTGGTAGTATTAGTAGTAGTAGTAGTAGAGGTGGTAGTAGTAGTAGTAGTAGTAGTAAAGTTAGTAATAATAGTAGTAATAGTAGTAGTAGATGTGGTAGTAGTAGTATTAGTAGTAGTAGTAGAGGTGGTGGTAGTAGTAGTAGTAGTAGTAAAGTTAGTAATAATAGTAGTACTATTAGTAGTAGATGTGGTAGTAGTAGTAGAGGTGGTGGTAGTAGTAGTAGTAGTAGAGGTGGTAGTAGTAGTAGTAGTAGTAGATGTGATGGTAGTAGTAGTAGTAGCAGTAGAAGTGGTGGTATTAGTAGTAGTAGTAGTAGTAGTAGAGCTGGTAGTAGTAGTAGAAGAGTTAGTAGTAATAGTAGAGATGGTTGTAGTAAAAGTAGTAAAGTTAGTAATAGTAGTAGTAGATGTGGTAGTAGTAGTAGTAGAGGAAGTAGTAGTAGAGGTGGTGGTAGTAGTAGCAGTAGTAGTAGTAGTAGAGGTAGTAGTAGTAGAGGTGGTGGTAGTAGTAGTAGTAGTAAAGTTAGTAATAATAGTAGTAATATTAGTAGTAGATGTGGTAGTAGTAGTAGTAGTAGTAGAGGTGGTAGTAGTAGTAGTAGTAGTAGTAGTAGTAGTAGAGGTGGTAGTAGTAGTAGTAGTAGAGGTGGTGGTAGTAGCAGTAGTAGTAGTAAAGTTAGTAATAATAGTAGTAATATTAGTAGTAGATGTGGTAGTGGTAGTAGTAGTAGTAGAGGTGGTGGTAGTAGTAGTAGTAGATGTGGTGGTAGTAGTAGTAGAGGTGGTGGTAGTAGTAGTAGCCGTAGAGGTGGTGGTAGTAGTAGTAGTAGTAGTAGTAGTAGAGGTGGTAGTAGTAGTAGTAGTAGATGTGATGGTAGTAGTAGTAGTAGTAGAAGTGGTGGTATTAGTAGTAGTAGTAGTAGTAGAAGTGGTGGTAGTAGTAGTAGTAGTACTAGTAGTAGTAGTAGAGCTAGTAGTAGTAGTAGTAGTAGAAGAGTTAGTAGTAATAGTAGAGGTGGTAGTAGTAAAAGTAGTAAAGTTAGTAATAGGAGTAGTAGTAGATATGGTAGTAGTAGTAGAGGAAGTAGTAGTAGAGGTGGTGGTAGTAGTAGTAGTAGTAGTAGAGGTGGAGGTAGTAGTAGTAGAGGTGGTAGTAGTAGTAGTAGTAGAGGTGGTAGTAGTAGTAGTAGAGGTAGTAGTAGTAGTAGTAGAGGTAGTAGTAGTAGTAGTAGTAGTAGTAGTAGTAGTAGTAGTAGAGGTGGTAGTAGTAGTAGTAGTAGTAGAGGTGGTGGTAGTAGTAGAGGTGGAGGTAGTAGTAGTAGAGGTGGTAGTAGTAGTAGTAGTAGTAGTAGTAGTAGTAGTAGTAGAGGTGGTAGTAGTAGTAGTAGAGGTGGAGGTAGTAGTAGTAGAGGTGGTAGTAGTAGTAGTAGTAGTAGTAGAGGTGGAGGTAGTAGTAGTAGTAGTAGAGGTGGTAGTAGTAGTAGTAGAGGTGGTAGAAGTAGTAGTAGTAGTAGTAGTCGAGGTGGTAGTAGTAGTAGTAGTAGTAGAGGTGGAGGTAGTAGTAGTAGAGGTGGTAGTAGTAGTAGTAGTAGTAGTAGAGGTGGAGGTAGTAGTAGTAGAGGTGGTAGTAGTCACTGGAATGCATCTTGCACTGATTCACCTGTTTCAGCTCATAAAGGCTTTGCTGATTAGCCATTGAGTTGAGTCTGATGTCTCAGGGGGAGCAGGGGGAAACACTAAATTACACATGGTAGGTCCTCCCTGTATGCAAATACAAAGGTACTGTATTCAGACAAATCATAGACCCATGATGAGGCTAAAACTGTGAAACACTGTTTTTATAAGCATTTTAACACTTCAAATTATGTTTTGTCTGTAACTTGAGCAAAGTATCCAAAACTGCCCAATTAAAGCTTTATTCTTTTGTTCATTTATCATAGGTCATTCAGAACGCTGCAATAGTAACAACCACGACCACAAAACACGCTTACATGCACTTGAAATACAGGAATCTTTGTTTAGTTGTTTAGCCTGTTAGTCTGTTGCCAATTTTTGTTCCATTTGTTCATTTACATACAATGCAGAACAGAGTCTTAAAATAAACTATATGAAAGCATGCGAGTGGGCAGGCAGAACAATGGGCAGCATGAATATTAATGTGACCCTCATAACATTTTTAGAACAGAATGTGTGTAAAGCATTAAGTTGTGCACTAGTAGGGGTATTAAACATAGCAGGATTTCTCATTGAAACTGGATAACTAAGTCCTATGGGATTGTGCAATATGAATACTTCTCTTCTTTTCTTATTGGACAGGCTTGGCTTTGGGCTTAGGTGCTTAGTTAAATTCCGAGCCTATGTAAATAAAGAATATTATAATTGTATTTTTTCCCCTTAGAAGCACTTGTAAGATTTGTGTGGTTTCACACACCAAAGATAAGTCATTCATTTTAAACAACCTCTCAATATTCCTTACAAAGAAAATTATACTTTAATTTGTTTAATTTGTTACTTAAGATTGATAAATTGGATTCAATATATGGCAAGCAACAGATAAGTGCTGCCCTTTTTATGTATGTACTACAAAGTGTTTATGACCTAAGAAATCTAGTTTAACACAATTTACAAACTCATACAAAAATAGCTGCAGTAGCAATACTAATGCCGCAAAAACGATGCTCAGCAAGGCCGACGAGCGTTGGCAATGCTATTGGCGCAATAACAAAGTTACCACCACAGTACTGTTCCTCAGCGAGATCAGCCGGGGCTGGCAACCTGCACGCTAACAATGCAGTAGCATTGCTGGGCGAGGCCTGCAAATGCTGCTGTTGTGATGTTGAGTCAACATGCTATCATACTGCCAAGAACTTTGACTCACACATTACTGCCACAGTATGTCTTCACACCACTTTCCTTTACAGTAATATTTCAAGCAAGGAGACCCAACCTCAGCTTACCTAAGATTACATCTCCTTTCGGTAGCCCGTTTACTTGTTAGCTTTGTGGCAAAATGTAGTCCTCAGTCCCTCAGTACGAGAAAATGTCTTCCAACATGAAGTTGTGTTCAATATATGGCATACAACAGGCCATCGTAGACCTTTTTATATATATGCAATAAATTGCTGATGACCTAGGAAATTTAATTTAACCCTGTTTACAAACCCATGTAAAATCATTTGTAGTGAGGCTTACAGTACATTTGTAACTGTATGTTTTAAAACAGTGTTTATATACTTCAAGAAACAAATAAACAGTAAACATACTATCATGGCCGTCCAATAAAAACCTAGTATCTCAATTTTTACTAGTTTTGACTTTTTGATATAATGTGAATCGTTAAAATGTCTTTTGTGGTATGTGGTATGATCATTTTAGCTTGACTTCCATTGAAAGTTAAGAAGGCTTTTTCCTTCTCTTAAAAATGTACTGCTAATCCGTAGCTACATGCAAAGCCATGCAAACTGACTGAGCTGTTCTTAAGTTAGTACAGAAGTTAGTGGGTGGGAGGGTGAAAGCCAGGAACCACTGGTGGTTCAGAGGAGTTCAAAAGGGTAAAATGTATAGGAATTGCAGTGTGTAAGCAGAGTGAGCCACATGCCTCCAGTGTATCCTGGCTTTATGCTCTCGGTAAGATTGCACTTGAATTACTACGCTTGACAGCAGAGGTCAGAGGTCAGTTCATTATCACATCCCAAGCCTGAGTCACTCACAGCTGCTAAATATTCACTGATGCCTCTCAGATAATGCTCAGCATGGTGATCTTCTCAGCTTTGTCAGGATCTGATTTGTACCATCCATATATACATGTATGCACACACACAGACACACACATGCATAATTAACACATCAATTACACAATGGCAGCATGGTAAGGCAGCAGAGCTCTTATATGCTGTCAAAGTTCACACTGAATGAAGATTTACATATTGAAAAGATGTGTGTGTGTAAATGGTGTATAATGGCAATGAGGACAGATAGATGTTGAAGAGACATAATGAGTGGAAAGATTTGAGGATGGATGCGATGGAAAGTGGGATGAAGTGACAGAACTTCACCACTGGGCACAATGAGGAAACGGCAGGGGTGCAGGAAACGGAGTACACATCCTCAGACAGGAAAGCAGCCTTCTCTAGGAGGCATCCTGGAATCTATCACTTTGGAAGAGCCTTTCTGTATATCTTTCTCTCTCGCTGTCTCTGTGTGTGTCTCTGTCTCTCTAGATCTCTCTCTCTCACACACACACACACACACATGCACGTACCATAGGTAATGGCTCATGAGGGACATCCCAAAGACTACAACACCCCAGACCTGTGCATATATCACTACTCTTTCCCGTTGTAAATGAAGTGCTTATCAAGCTCTTCTGCATGCGAGGATGTAGAAGCAGGTAACGGCAGCACTGAAATAACAAGCTGAAATTTACAGCCCTGTAATGAGCTGCACAGGATAAGAGATCAGCTAACTACAACAGTCTGCATTCAATCACTGTGAATACGAACTTTCTCCTCATTTCGTTTGTGAAGGAGTTTATTATCAGCAGGATTTTGTTGGATAGAAATGTGACCAAATCCTCTGATGAGACTACAATTCCACAGGTAGCACTGTAGAAGCTCATTTTAGACTACCCAGTCTGTCTACTGGTCTCTCAAACATTTAATATCAACCAAGTGGTTTTCATGTCTCAATAAAGCCCACAGCAGGCTTTTACTCCAACCAAGCAAGACCACACCTCATATAATAACTGGTAATTGTTACTGAAGACTGAGGCCAATTTTTGCCTTAGTTTGCAGTTAATAATCTACTAAGTTTTACATGAGATCATATGAGGGCATGTTATCATGACATTATTCCTGATGAAGGTATTAATAAAAAACAGGCAAGCCTAGTTTTGCCGGACCACCATTGGATGTATAGAATCGTCAATGGGAACAATAGAGAGTATCTGCTCTATTGTGAAAAAGGTTCTGTGGCATAAAATGACCTCTGTTATGTTTCATGTACCATTTCATGTGACCTTGCCTGGAAAAGGACTGAAGCCTTGCCCTCAGAGGCTTAAGATATAGACAAGATATACATGATAGCCGAGGCTGGCGGACGCAGCAGTAGCGACGCAGCATGTGTTGGCGATTCAAAAGCCACAATGGCGATGCTGGCCGAGGTCAGCTGTCAACGTGGTAGAAATGCTACTGCTGGGAGCAGTAGCGATACTAACAATGTGATAGTGTTACTGGGCACAACTGTGACGCTAACGTTATGATAGTGATGCTAACATTGCAGCAGCCCATACTTAACAGCTGGAGAGGAATCCTTCTCATAAAAGTATCATCAGTCCACAGGACATGTTTTCAAATACATCAGGCTTCTTTAGATGAAAACTTCAGATGGCCCTTTCCTTTTTTTTTAACTCTAAAATTGTTTTTTTTTACCTCTACAATTTGATTAGTTCACCTTATGCTCCCTTAACTATTCACAGTAGCATTTTAAACAGGGAGGGTCACTGTATGTGCTGACTGTTTGCCAATGCCAGTATGTGGCAAGCTACCACTGTTAGGCCCTTGAGCAAGGCCCTTCAATGGCTGCCCACCACTCCAGGATGTGTGCTAATAGACACTGTGTGTGTTTCACTAGTGTGTATGTGTGTGTTCACTGCACGGATGGGTTAAAGGCAGAAGCCAAATTGTCCAACATTGATTGTGAATATGGTTGTCTTGTCTTGTCTTGTCTAATACCCGAACATTGTTTGGTATTTGCATGGCTTTAATGGGCATGTGTAGTACCAACTTGCAAAGTTTTATATTTCTGATGAGGTGGTCTGTGTTCTGATGTCAGACACTGAATGATAACTGCTTACTGTAGATTGCTGCTTCTCCTCAGAGAGGTTAAATAAAGATGACCTCCTCACATACCCCCCTCCTCTTCTGAACAGGGTCCTTTCAACTCAACAAACAATACCATGTCCTTTAAACTGATAATCAGCTTATGAACAGGCATCTGAGAGTGCACGGGACCGCGTCTGCAGTGCCGCACAGACAGTAGGTCATGGAAGTCTATCTGGAATGCGTCGATGGGATTCTATTATTCAGTTCCATTGTGCTGAGAAACACACATCTGCATCAGAGCGACCATCAGAAGACAAGCCCTGTGCTGTCTTTGATGTATGCAGGTCATGCACAACAGTGGAGTCTAGAGGAAAGGAAGAGAGACTTCCCTCTGGACTGTACTCAAAGCAAAACAGGTTACAAGTACCACGTCCTACACCAAGATTTATAATACTATTCAGTAGTGAAAACATCCCACAGGCTGATTCAGAGGCAGGCTTTGTATCAGCATGATAAAAAGTAGGGGTCAACAGTTCCAGCCCTGAAGGGTCAGTGTCCAGCACAAATTGTTGATTTCCCTGATGTAACACCCCTCATACAACTCACCACCTTATCTGATCACTTTTTAAATATGAATTAGTATGATGTAGTTTTTTAAAAAAAGCTTAAAAATATGTTGTTGACTCCCCAGCTCATAAAGTCCATATATGAAAACTGAGCTGCAAAAACTGCTCAAAAACTGCAAAAACTGCTGAATTTTGTGAAAACCAGCCTAGTTGCATAAATCCATTTATTCAACCCAGAGCAATTTAACCCCACCCATTCATACTGAAGTTATAAAGAGTGCTTCAGCCTGCTTTTAAAACGAGGCACAATGTAGGACAGCCTACCAGATCAGAGCTCATTTGCATATATGAGTCTTTAAAGTGCAGTAACAAAAACTGGAGTGGAAAACATTCATGTAAAAATTAATAATGACCACTTTTGGTTCATAAACGAACACGTTAAAAACCAGCAGTGTTGATTGGGCTCAGACATGGGCCACGTCCAGAACCCACATCCTGTATACTGCATTGAAAAGCTGCTCAGAGGCAGACCAGATATGCGTGTCAGTAATTTTAACTGGATCTAGTGATCAGAATTAGTGGTTGAGATGAGGTTCAGTTCTCTCAGTGGTGGATTTAAAGTGGCTGCGATGCTGCCCTCTGACAGCCGTAACAGACTGCACCATTTCAATTTAGTATTATAGAAATAACTGTATTGTATAATAATAAATATTGTTCAAATACATACAGTATTGTGTTTTTATTTAGCAGACATTTATCAAAAAAACAAAAATGTATGGGTTGCAGCATCCGTATCCTGTCTTCTGAGCAGTCGTTCAGTGCGGTATATGGACTGTGTGGCCCAGGAATGGCCCATCTTAACATGCTTGCAAAAACAGATAACCAGGGAGAAAACCAAGGGCTTTTTAATTCCCAGCTTTATTAGGTGTTCGATCAGGGAAGGCTGACTCTAGGACCAGAACTGAATGGTTTAAAATGAGTCAAGTAGTCTGATTTTTGGAGATTACTGTCAGGTAGGCAACAAAGTGCCAACATGGGTTGGTGCTCATTAAAAGTTTTTATTTTTAATAAATGGTACTGGATGGAGCTCCATTACTCCAAATAACACAGTTTCATTACCAATTGAGAGCCACATCTGTATTCTTATTTTATACCTGAATTAGCTCTGGACCAGAGGTGCACATCTGTAATGGTGGTTTTGGTTTTTGCATTAGGGCACAGTGTGGCTGCTCTACAGCATCCTATTCTGTTATTAATGTTTAATATGGTGCTTGTACAATCTGTGTGTCTATGTATATGTATGTGTGTGTGTGTGTGTCTTTGACTGAACCCCTGTATCAGCTAACGGGTGCCATCACGCCAGCACAGGCTGCCCCCTGGTGTACACAGCGCTAACATCTGGACATCGGCATAATACATTTTGTAAATACGAATAAGCTAAACGTTCATAACTTTTTTTAAGCAAACAGGCAAAATGATGAATTATCCTTATTTGTCACCACAAATTTCACAAACATGATTTAATAAATAACTAGGTGATATATTTCAACGGAACCGGAGGTCCAGCTTCCTCGCTTCTGGCGGAAGTGTTTTACTGAAGCACACACACACACGCACACGCACGCTGTTGCTAGGATGCTTGCGACTCTTCAGGTGGTTGACATCGGGTGGTTATTCCTGGCTTTAGGATTCCTGGCAGCGTTTTGCCTTCATAAGTTTCCACTGAAGCTCCCAGGAGACGCCGAGCAGGTGTTTCAGGACCTTATTCGATACGGGAAAACTAAGGAACAGCTGAAGCGGTCCGGAGTCCTCCGTCTTTTTGACGTTCCCAAAAGGTGCTCCTTTCAGAGCTGCTTACTACAGAGGCCACCCTTACACCACAATCACACACACTGTTCACGTTGTTTTTAGACCCCTGCGTCCACATCCGCAATTCCCCTTAAATAATGTAGCTACGTTTACATTTATGTTGTCGAGAGCGTCTTAACCCCAGAGGAGCTCATTAATGTCCCACCTAGTGTGAATAGACTGGAGTCCAAAGATACCTCAAGCTGAGACACTGTAACATACAAACGACAGTAAGGGTACATAGATGCATGCTACTCAACAGCTAGCTAGATAGAGTCAGAGTCAGACACAGAAACAGAGTCTTTAATAAGTGTAGATATTAAATGCTTGGGAAAGAGATGGATCTTCAGTGGGTATTTGAAGACAGCTAGCTATATGTCTCCCATATACCTTGAAGTGATAAAGAACTGAACAAGCACTGGGTGGTCTCTCTATAGAGGAAGGGTGCACTTTTTTTATTTTTCATCACATATCCTTACATCATGACTCGGTACAGTTTTCACATTATTATTTGCTTGATGTAACTTTAAAGTAGGACTGTTACAATGCTGTCACGAATGTTTAAATAATTTGTAGAAATGCAAGATAAAATCTTTGCAGAGAGGCTGGCCATCCAGGGGAAACCCTCCTTCATGCTGTTAAGCCAATAGCATATTTTTGTTCAAGGTTTACGCTGGTATACTCTATGCTGAACTTTTGTTTGTTCAGCAAGGATATGATTGTTTAATAATGCTAGGCATCAGATGTTCGACCAATGTTTCAAGCAAATATCTGATTACATATGTGTTTATTGGAAGAACACGATGTTTAAGTGAGACTGTGCAAGTCATAAAGGTCATATGTCTATATAGTGTTTCTTTAGGTAGATTCCAGGTAGTCCCAGTTTTGTAAATGTTTAGGTATGGAAATTTATATCAGCATCACCAGATATGTACATTCAGCCCAACAATTCCCATATCTGTACTGGTCCCATACAATCTGTGACCCCTGGCCTAAACCAATAGTAAATGTATCATTATATCAGTGAAACAAGTGGACTCAAGTGACATTTCTCCTCCTGTAGATGGTTCTGGCACTTCTATGCCGTATCTGTCCTGTGGAATGGACTTCTCCTCATTCTCTCAGTCCGCACTGTAATATTAGGCAAGGTGTTTCCTGGCGTCTTGACTGACACACTTGGATTCTTGACCGGACGTCCAAAGGCTGCATGGGCCGGTATGTCTATTACTATCAATACTCTTGCCATTATAGAGCAAAACGCTGCATAACCTGAGATATATGTGTGTAAAATACTGTAATATTACTCTACTGTGTCAGCCCACATGCTTCTTTCACTTTCTGTGACGGTTCTGTATCTCTCAGCTTGTCCAGAAATACATGTGTAAACGCATGTGTACCTATAAGGCATGACTGTAGAGGGAAACCAATGAGCAACAAATACCAATTCTGGGTTAATACTGCTTTAAACAAATGTAATTTAACCACCGTCTCTCTTCCATTTCAGAACTTCAGTTGACTGTCCTAGTGTTGCTTATTCTTCTGTGGGTTCACTGCCTTAGACGTCTGCTGGAGTGCCTGTTTGTCAGTGTTTTCTCTGATGGTGTGATCCATGTTGTTCAGTATGCCTTTGGCTTAAGTTATTACGTCCTACTGGGGTTAACTGTCCTGTGTGTGGATACCCCACAACCTACAGATGGTGAGCATGATTTCACTGATATCCACCACATTGTCTCTAGCAGCAGGTTTGATGACCTTACATGTATATAGTTAATCAATGTATATAGTTCTGAAATTGTTGCATAAGCATAGATGCTTTTACAGACGTGGGCTTGTGTTCACAAAGCTTCTTAGTGTAGGCTGATGCTAGGATTAGATTACCGACAGGAGCAGATCCTAGACCAGCACTTCTACTTTGAGAAGCTCTAAGGGAAATTTTACAAAGCAGGATTTATCTAGTACAGCCATACATGCTAATGTTGTTAAAAATGTTGTGTGGCTTAATAAAGTAATACTACTTTGTGTAATGATGAAGTTGTAAGGCAATTTGTGTCATATTTCATGGTCTCCAGTTTTCTGAAAGTAGAAATTCCAGAACAGCTTTAATAATAACCTGCTGGTTGTTGACGTAATAATGCTCATTTTCATGTTTCATCAATATTTCAGGATCATCTGCTGATTCATTGTGGTCCCAGCTCACATGGTATCATGCAGCAGGTGTCCTGCTGTTTATCTGGGCATCTCTGCTGCAGCATCGCTCACTGTTACTGCTGGCCAGCCTGCGTACCAGCAGCTCAGGTAAGGACCACCATCAGGCAAACACTGATAAAGGAATGGCGTGCATTGCAGCATAGCAAGGCATAAGCCACAACTTCCCAAGAAAAACACTGATGTCAATGTGAAGTTTGTGTAGAACCACATGAATAAGCCAGAAACCTAATGTAACACTGTTTAGTGGACACATGAATCAAAAAGAGAACCCTCTGGATTACACGAAATACGCAATATTTGGAGAAAATCTAAACACTCCATTCCAACAGAAGAACCTTGTCTAATCCATGAAGCATGGGGGTGGCAGCATCATTGTTTGCCGCTGAATTGCTCATTTGGGACTAGGGCATCTTGCCATTATTCAAGGACCTATGAGTTCTGGATTGTACCTGCAGGTTCTACAGGATAAGATTAGGGTCTTAAGCAAACAATAAAGTCTACAACGAAATTGCATAACATGACTGTTTTTACTATATTATAAAGTCAAAGTCGACGCCTTAACCCAACAGAAGTATTGTGGAAGGTCCTAAAAAGAGAAGTTCATGCAAGGACACCCACCAACATCATTTAATGCTGCTCAAGGGGGCCGCACCAGTCACTGAAAGCAAAGGTTCACATACCTTTTTAAATTAACTGTAACCTTTTTGCATCATTTGGGAAATTGAGTTCTTTTTATCTACAGTCATGTGAAAAAACACTCATGGAAACCTTATAAGCAAGTCTGTTCACTTGGTGGCCATCTTTTCAACACCACTGGGCAGTTATTTCCAGACATACAACAAAAGACTTCTACCTCTAGGTTGAAGGTCAAATTCAAAAGCACGTTTTTAAATCACTGATAACATCGACTCAAAAACAACCTCAGATTTTTGGACTTGTTCTGGCTATTGCACACATCTCCACATCAACTCCACATTTGGAGGAGTTTAGTCTTATTTAAACCTCAGACATTTAACATTGTTTGCTTTTGATTGTTGAAGGGGTGATATCATCCTGATGAGATCTGAAGAGCTCTCTGGGGCATTCAGAAAGAAGGTTGAAGATGCAGACTAGAAAGAGTCTTGGAGTGGATTTAAAAAGATCTCAGAACAATTAGAAATCAGCCGTTCCACTGTCCGCTAACTCAACTGCCAACATGGCCAGGTCAAGTCCTAGCAAGACCTTAAATGTCATCACGGGCTAGCTCTAGCCACAGCTAAAGTCAAAGTACAAAGACCACACATTTGATTTTTAAAGGGAGGTGTCCAACCCATCTAAGCAAGACTAAAGTGTTTCAGAGAAAACCTAGACCAAGACACCTGGAACAATGTGCCTTGGACAAATGACTCCAAAGGTAAATTAGTTGGATACAGTAAAAGAGGCCATTTGTGGTCAAGACGTGCTCAATTAAGTGCTTTTGAAACATATATTATCTATTTTTTTTCTTATTTGTTGCTGTAAGACATAAAACGGCCAATTCCTCAATGATTTCTCCAGTAAGTGACTTGTATGAAGTTAAATGACTGTGACTGAAGGCCACATGCCTGTGAAGAACTTCACAGTCGAATTGAAGAGGGTTATAGGCAGTCTCTCTCTTTCTGTGTCTGCAGGTAAGGTGGAGACTTTTGCTCATAGGATCCCACATGGGGGCTGGTTTGAGCAAGTGTCCTGTCCACATTACCTGGCCGAGCTGCTGATCTACGCTTCCCTGGGCGTGTGCTGTGGCTGCTTCTCTCTCACTTGGTGGCTAGTGGTGCTCTATGTTCTCTGCAATCAAGCCCTGGCTGCCCAGCTATGCCACGAGTACTACAGAAGCACGTTTAAGGCATATCCAGACCAGCGCAAAGCCTTCATTCCTTTTCTGCTCTGACATGTTGTAGGATTTTACTATTTTTTTAACATACCCATTTTTAAATTATTATTATTATTATTATTATTACTATTATTATTATTATTATTATTACACCTGACCGTTGTTACACTCTATGTCCTTTACTGGCTTCTTTGGACAGAAAGAACATGTTAAATCCATAGAAATGTAATAAACAGCAGATTTTCTTATTTGTTTGGTTAACAGTTATTAAGTTCACTTTGTTGAATCAAACCAAGTCTGTAATTGTGAATAATGATCATGATAAACTGATCACCATAAGGCATATAGTTAAAGAAAATTGTGCACCATGCAAATGTTTGGGCACCCCAGGAGAGGTCTCAGGTGATTAATCAACATATGTTCCTCCACAACCCTTGTTTCAACAGTCAGCAGTCACTGGCTCCTCTAAGCAGCTGCCTAGAACTTTCTCAGTTCATATAATCATTAACTAGCAGTAAACAGGACCAAAAACCAAAAAACTTTTTTTTTTTTAACTATGAACTGCTAAAAGTCAAATGCAGGGGAGACATTGCATTGGTAAAAGGAATACTGTTAGATATCAGCACATTTTGGAAGCATACAACCCACAATCTGTAAAAACACAGGGTGAAACGGTGATAGCTTCTATAGGAGGATAATTTTTCTAAACACAACTTAAAATCCACAATAACCTACCTAATAAGGCACTAGTTGAACGTTTTCCACTGGCCCTCACAGTTCTTCAAACTAAACTAAATAAATGACAATTTATAGACCTCAAAAGAACGGTGTAGCAAGACAACCCAGGATTCTTACAGAACTAGAAGCCTTTTACCTTTAAGGAAGTGAAAGATGTTGCTGTGATGCTCAACAAAGTGGATGTAATTAAGTAACTGACCATATAGGGTGCCTAAACTTTTGCTTTGGGTCCTTTCCCCTTTTTTGTTATTTTGAGACTGATCTTTATTTTTTTTTTTAGCTTTTTAGAAATCAGGTCACCTTTTACTTTTGCTTAGTTATTCACAGTAACACATTTTAACCAAGGGTGCCCAAACCTGCATGCCTCTGTAAATACTGATCTATTTGAAATTGGATGTGTCGATTCACTGATCATTTTGAGTGGTAAATAATGCTGGAAAATTATTTAAATAATAATAATAATTATTATTATTATTTTTATTATTATTATTATTACTACATTTGATTTATTATTTATTATTAAATACTTTTATTATTAAATTAATTTTACCTCAATGACAATTACAGAGCTATTCTTTTAATGAACGATGGACGCAGCATTTTTCGGTCTTTTTTCTGAGTTTTCTTCCATGTTGCAGAGTGGATGGGGCGGAGTCCCATGACTACATACCTGGTGCTGTGTTTTTAAAGGGACAGTACATGTAAAAAAAATTTTTTGCACTGGAACAACACAAAAACCACAAGTGTTCAATAGTATTTATGTCTTGACTCCTTGCTGGCCACTTCAGATCTCTCGAGCGCACCATTTCTGGGTGCTTTATGAAGTATACTTTAGGTCATTGTCTTGTTGGAAGACCCATGACCTTTTACAGAGACCAAGCTTTTTGTGACACTGTCCCCTGCCAATATTACGCTCCAAAATTCTTTGGTAGTCTTAAGATTACATTATGCCATGTGTACAGTCAAGACATCCGGTGCAAGAAGCAGCAAAACAACCCCAAAACATCTTTGAACCTCCACCATGTTTGACAGTAGGGGGTGTGTTCTTTTCATTTGTTTTTCAAAAAGCTCTATTTTGGTCTCATCTGTCCACAGGATGTTCTCCCAGAAGGGCTGAAGGTCTTCCTCATGTGTATGCTGGCACTGTAATGTTTCTGAGACAAACCGTGGGGTTCTCCTTGGTTTCTGATAGCATCCCATTCCAGTAAGATAGTGGCAGACAGTTGGATTTCAATCAGTAACTCAATTATTTCTTAAAGATGACAATCTTTCTGTCAATTTCTGCAGTTCTGTGTGGAATTATTATTATATCTGATTGACCTTTTTCTGTTTTTTTTTGTTTGTTTTGTTGTTTTGTTTTGTTTCAATGCAAACAAAATAAATAAACAATGTTAATACCAAAGCATTTGGAACTACATCAAATTTCCAGGAGAGGAGGTGCATTTTCTGAAAGAAGCGCAGGGATGCCAATAGTTTTTGTCACCGAATATTTTCTTACATAAAACAATGTAATATTGTTTTAAATAAATCATTGTGAGGGTCAAACCTTTAGGAACGACACGGGTGTCATTGATGTGAAACACCAACAGCTATTTGAGTACTACAGCACTGCTTATGAACAATCTTTAGGTAGGTAAATGTGTGTGAGAGTTGGTCAGTTAGAGCCAGGTGAACAAGGAGCTTAGCATCTAAAATAAAAAGTGACAAAAAGACAAAGAAAAGGATGACTTTTAAGTGGCATTGAAAATGTTTGTAAAGCACTAAAACACATATCGCCACTGTCATGTCATGCAATAACTGTTCATCTTCAGCTTTTGACCGAACTTTGATCTGGCAGTTAATCTAATTTATAGACATGAAATTTTAACTTGATGTTCCAAAATTATCTTTCTACACTGACTTTCATTACAAGTTAATGTGTTTACTTTAACCTTGTGGAGATAGGAGGTTTTTGCATGACAGTGATGATATAAATTCTTAATAACTGGTAACTAAAAATCTAAAAAATATATAATAATAATAATTTTATATATATATATATATATATATATATATATATATATATATATATATATAATATCAACTACTTCAAATTTGTTTACATGCCAAGGAAAAGCAGTTCAGTGGACACTGGGCCATTGCATCAATGTTGAAAACACGCACGCACGCACGTGTCCACTGAACTCTTCAGACCTCCACATGTGCATTTGTTAACCCGCATCGCTGTAAAACAGAGGACGGGTAGGCGCACGTCTCTACTGGTGATGCTGTAAGGTAGATTTAACTGCAGCGCTTAAATTAAAAGCTGTGGGTCTGACCCGCAACCTCCGCTCGCGGCCGAAGTGCTTCATGGGACTTTCAGGTCGGCGTAGTTAACGAGTCACAAATCGACCCACCTTCAGCAAGACCACATCCGGGTACTTTTTCCTCCTTGAACATTGGAACGCAGCCTGCCCTGCTTTGACGTCAAGCAGGAACACAAGGACCTGTGAGGAACCCGAGAAGCCGCCTCTGTGTGATACTTCCTAATTTCATTGCAGTGAGACTCAACTTAACCCCCTTTCACCGTCAGCTTTACTGACAGCTCTGCCAACCAATCGCCGAAAGCCTTCTTCGTGACGTGCGCTTGCAAGCTACACGTTGTCCTCCAGGCTGACCAATCACATCGCTCCGACGGCTAACAAGTTCGTTCCTGCTACAACAGCAGCGGCTCGATGTGTCGTTGCCATGAATTGGGCTAGTAAGTTGATTAGCTAGCCGGGCGCTATTGCTACTGCGATGAGTAGAAGTTACGTGGTTGTATGAGGTTGCTTTAGCGCTCGTATTCACAGGTACCTTTCTGCTGCGTTGGCCAACTTTAAACATGCCTCTCCGGGCCGGCATTCGGCGGGCGGAGGCGGACTTCGTGTGCGTCCTGCTGGCCCTAGCTCTGCTGATTTCCACCGGAGTCTCCGCGATCCAGGAGGAGAACAACGTAAATGCGGTGGAGCAACAACAGCAGCAGCAGCAGCAGCAGCCTGTTGAGGTAGCTGGCTAATGTTTTCTGGTGACCACAGGCCTTTTCTGACTTCTTATTTGACCGCAGACGACTGCGCGCCGCTCGGCTAGCTGCGTGTTTAGCGCGGTGGGCTTGCCCGCTAATGTTAGCCAGCACTAACTTCTAGGCTAGTCGTGTGCCTCTCCAGAGGAGCGCAAAACTCTCCCGAGAGGAGCCTTAGAGCTAGCTTCGATGATTGCGAGGGGACGGCTGTGCTGTTGCGTTTTGCTTAAATGCTAGCTACATTTTCTTCAGCTATTCTCACCTGCTTCTGTTCTTTTCTTGGGTTTTTACATAAGAACTTTAAAACAAGGCTACTTCCCACCAGAGCAGGTAAAACTAGTGGCATAGCTAATGTGTGGGCAGTAGCTAGACGTGGGATCACGGTCCTCTGTGCTGTCCTCCTGCGCAGTGTCCCCATGTTCTCGTGTTAATGTGCGGTTTCAGTTCTGTTTAATTTGCCTAGCGCTTTTACAAGACAAAGCAGCTGCAAGTCCACATCCAGACCTCTAATGTGAAAGCTGATCGTGTCAGGAAACAGGTCCCTCACAGCATGAAATCCAAACTCTGGGATTGCACATATGAGACAAGCGATCCAGGTGTATTGGGAAGACACAAGCACTCTTGGTGGTATGACAGAGTTGGCCTGCTTACATGGGACTGATTGCAACGTAGGAGTCAAACACACCCACGTGGCAAACCTACAAGCAGATCATTACACACATCACTGTAGAACTGTTAGAGGCTGTACCGGTCACTCCACTGCCAAGTGTGCGTAATTATGCTCTGTAGTTAACTGCTAAATCTTTCTTTCCATCTACAGAAAGCTGCCACTGGCCAGCCTGCCGGTCCAGTGGTCAGTCAAGATGAGACCAGTAAAGCTAACCTGGGCTTTATTCATGCATTTGTGGCAGCCATTTCCGTCATTATCGTCTCAGAGCTGGGAGACAAAACGTTCTTCATCGCAGCCATCATGGCCATGCGCTATAACCGGCTCACAGTCTTGGCAGGAGCTATGCTGGCTCTGGGTCTCATGACCTGCCTGTCCGGTGAGTGGAGTAACATTTTTACCAGAATATTTGTGTGTGAGTGTGTGTGTGAGTGTGTGTGTGAGTGAGTGAGAGAATAATGACTTGGATTTGTTCTTGGAAAATCGGAACTGGTCAATATTCTATTGGAGGATTAAATTATACCCGTGTCTGACACACAGATTGTTCTTCTTCGTTGGAGATAAAATCCTGTGCAGTGTTGCGCTGAGTCATTAAAATCTTCCATGTCAGGTACAAGACAAACCTCTTTCTGGGCGATGTGGATTTTGTTAGGCATCATACAATAACACC
The DNA here is from genome assembly GCF_030463535.1 of Salminus brasiliensis. Taxonomy (NCBI): domain Eukaryota; kingdom Metazoa; phylum Chordata; class Actinopteri; order Characiformes; family Bryconidae; genus Salminus; species Salminus brasiliensis. Next base: position 53,208,593 of record NC_132878.1, on the reverse strand, counting down.
CTTTTCTAAAGCCTTGAGTCTTGAGTATCCGACATGTTTGTTTTTTATTGAAAACCTTTACAGTAGCTGAACTCAGATGAACATCTAAAAGTGGGCTATGATGCTCAAACACTCACTACCCCCACAGGAAGAAACACTGTATCAAATCACACAGTATCCGATTCAGCATATTCTGCTGATATCAGACCTGTACTGATTTGCTGCCTTTGGCCTCGTTTTAATTGGAGACCAGATGTTGTTGGTCTTTTCTTAGATGACTTGCTGTGCATCCTAAGCAAATATGAAATGCTGTCAAGCACCGCTGATAGTGCATCATGATGACTTGGAGTGTTCCCAGTTAGGATGAATTGAGGGGTTGTACTGGTTTTGAGAGTGAGTGTACTGCTGTTGCTTTATGTGACAGCAGAGTGGCAATCTATTTCATTCTCAGAATAAGGTACTTTTGTTTAGAGGCCCTTCACTGTAATGTTTGCCTCCTTTCAGCTAATCGTCTTGACCAGCACAATTCAGTAGTTTGTCAAGGGGGGTTCTGTAACTGTAGGAGCAACTGCCTACGCTTGCAGGTGTAGCTCTGTTACGTACACTGTGCTTTGTGTTATCTACAACATTGTAGAAGGAGACTACAGACCTTACTGAACTTTGAATGAGGGGAGTTACCTGGAATATCAGGAAGTGTACAAAGCTAAAGAGAGGCAAGATAAATCATAGTATTGGCAGAGAATGGGTTTAAAATGAACTGCATTTGATTTTATTTGACCTATATTTTAAGATTATTGGTGACTTGTATTTATTGTACTGTAAAAGAGCTGAATAGGCTTAAAATATCAGCATTTTCATTATGACAGGAATTTGTCCAATTTAGTAATGCTTATTCAGGCGAATTTCGGCTAAATTTGTGTCGACATGGTCACATATGCAAATGCAAAATATGAAAAATTGCCACAACTACCATTTCGGTGCATCTCTGTGTATTTCTCAGCTTTAAAAGAAGTTATAAGCATGCTTATATTTGTAAGCATAGTGGACTTTGGTACACAGCTCCAAAAACCAAGTGCACCAAAAACAGGCATAATGCATTTTAACCTGACCATGTTCCAGCCTCTCTTTAGGATTTAAAATGAAAAGGGGTGTTTGTTATATATGTAAATTACACATTTTCATTTGGTGAGCTGCTTTTTACAATCTAGACTCAAATAAACCTTATAATTTTCAGCACGAGTGGTTATATTTATGTCTAATTAAATGGATTTATGATGTGTTCGCGCTTCATCAGTGTGGACATGCATCAGACATTTTTCACGAAGACAAGGACCCTTTGACTTCATCTGTTATGACCCTGTTGTTTTTATTCGTGATGCTCTGGTGTGCTCTATTGGTAAAATTTCTGTATTTTCCCTATCAGTGCTGTTTGGTTATGCCACTACGATTATCCCACGGATTTATACCTACTACGTCTCCACGGCCCTGTTTGCCATCTTTGGAGTGAGGATGCTGAGAGAAGGGTTGAGAATGAGTGCTGACGAAGGCCAGGAGGAGCTTGAAGAAGTGCAGGCTGAGATTAAGAAGAAAGATGAGGAGGTGAGTGTTCTGGATCTGTGAGAACAGTCATGCATGCTGTTTAACACTATTTCAAAATGCAGACCGTGGGCTAAAGTGAACACCCTGCCGAGAACTGGAGGCGGGGGACTGAATCAGCAAAAACGCAGAAAGGTTAACTAAATAACTTACAAGTACAGTACTTCAGATGTTAAAATGCATCACATTCAAATCAGAATTAAATCTGAATTCATTTGTATTTCTCACCAGGACCAGGGATGTGATGAGTTTGTTTAGGCTCCAAACTGCATGCGGCTAGGTTAACTTTAAAGCTTTTGCAGATCTCTAAAATGATCCACACTTTTGCACCTATTGCTGAGACAGTTGTTTAATAAAAATACACAATATAAATGTACGCCATGGAAAAGCATAAGCAGTAGAATAGGATTCTTCAGTCAACCACACAAGAGCGTAAGGTCAACATGTCCAATGCCAAGTGTTTGTATTAGGGTTGTACTGGGCAGTGGAGCAGTGGAACTCTTCACTGGAGTAATGGAGTTCCATGAATTCTTTTTGGGATGAGTTGTTCTTGAGGCTGAATGTAGTCAGATCCTTGCAATGCTCCAAAACCTAGTGAAAGGAGGTTCTCAGAGGAGTAGAGGCTGTTACTTACAGCAAAGAGGGTTGGCAAAACAAGAAACGTTGGATGAAAAAGTGTATACAAACGAGTTGTTGTTGTTATTATTATGATTATTATTATTATTATTGAACATCCTCCATCTGTGCACATGGCTAATTTCAAAAAAGATATGCACTAGGTAGACCCACCACATGCACACCCACTAGGACTAGCTTTTAGTTACCATATGAAAATACTTTTAATAAATCGGTGTGTCCTAAGCAGCCCTGCAGGTATTGAAGTCTGTGTGGATCAGATATTGTCTTTCCAAATGAAGCATATGAGGCAAGCAAAAGTCATTGCATTGTCATAAAAGGGTACCAGAAAAAGATGATGTTTGTTTTACATGATGATTTTATTTATAAACTTTGCCTTCAGGCTTAACATGCATCACTAATGCAAATCTGTTACCTGAAGGTTTTTATTTTTGGAAACTAGGTCTGCTGCCGCCAGAGAAAAGAGTGAAAATGGCACCTCTTCCCCCAAACACAGCTTAACAGCAGGTCACATTGTTGTACGGTCAACCAATGCGCATTGCATTTTTATTGACCAATCAGAACTAAGTTGACACTACTGATGTGAAAAAATGAAGTGTTTTTCTTCAATAGCTTTTTTTTGTTGATAGATGAAAAATATGAATTTGTATAAGTGAGCATTAGCAACCACACCTGAAGGAGAAGTAAAACATGCTGATTTCTATGGGCTGTTGTAACCACTAAGAGTTGGTTGTCTGTCTTCAAATTACATTGCAAGTGGCAATCATTGCCAATCATCCCAGCACCAATGCAATATGGAGGCAGTAGAGCAGAAATGATCTGTTGTTTTCGGTTGTTTATTTATTGTAGATATGAATTCTCAAAAGATTTTAGGACATGACCTCAATTTGCATAGTCAATGAACAAAAGAATACCACAGCAATTAGCCCTGTGTTTTAATGTTGCCAGAGTTGTCGTCGTCACCATGTGTGACTTAAGTGATGTATTAAGCAACCTCACATCTTGATGTCCTCACTTCATGCAGCTCCAGCGCTATAAGCTGGCCAATGGGGCTCCAGATGTGGAGACGGGAGCAACAGCAGCCATGTTGCCTCCGAGGAAGTGGCACAGTGTGATCTCACCTATCTTCATCCAAGCACTCACCCTCACCTTCCTCGCTGAGTGGGGGGATCGCTCTCAGCTCGCTACGATCGTCCTGGCTGCACGCGAGGTCAGATATTTACTCACAGTACCATGATAAACTGTCTAAATTGACATTGTTGTCCAGGCTTACTGTCTACACCGAGTTAAGATGACAAAATGGCAGCAACAGTGTAAAAAAAAAACTAAGCACAAGGTTGAGACTCTGTATACTGACTGTGCTTTGTTGCAGGATCCGTTTGGAGTGGCCGTGGGTGGAACTCTGGGACATTGCCTTTGCACAGGTCTGGCTGTGGTTGGTGGGAGGATGGTAGCTCAGAAGATATCAGTCAGGACTGGTAAGAACCTGTTATTAAGTAAAATGGTTTTCGCAAGTCAACAATACTCATTAATGAGCAGTCTAGTAACAGCTCTGTGTTTATCCTCCACAGTTACAATCATCGGTGGGATCGTATTCCTTGCCTTTGCGTTCTCTGCCCTCTTTATCAAGCCAGATGCCGGATTCTAATTGGGAGGGGGGGGGACTTTCTGGTGTTGTTCTGTAAATACCAGCTCAACTGTGCTCTGTTCATGAAGAGGGACTGTATACAGAAGCAGTGTATGGAAAATGGAGTATGGATGGATGTGTGTGTGTGAGAGAGAGAGTGAGAATGCAGTGTTATTGCTCATGTCTTAAAGACCCTGTCACGGAAGCTGGGTTGTTTTTATTTTAGTTTTTTAAGAAATGTGAGACTCCAGCGTGCAGTGCCGCATTACACATTAAATTTGAGAGAGAGTATGTGTTCAGCTGTGTGATTTCTGGGACTGCAAGCTGACCGTTTGTCAGCTTCCGTGACAGGTGACCTTTAATGATTGTCTTTGGGTTTTTTGTTTTGTTCCGTCAACACCCCACCCCACCCCCTGCAGAAACACCTTTTCTGTTTGTTTTGTAGGTCCCACAGTTTTCCAATCAGTGTACTTGCTGGATAGTAAAGAGGAACGAGGCATTTTAGGAGCAGTTAACAAGCATAGTGCACACCCTGCAATGCTGCCTCTGTCCAAATAACCAATGACGTAGTACGTCTGCCCTTCGATTCACTAAATGAGGCATAAGAGGTGGTGTTCTGCGCTTATAGGACACCTCACACACAATGTTTTATAAAGAACTGTCGATAAGTCAGTAAGTAAAACACGGAGACACTAATCCAGCGTTCGTCAGTGGTCCTTGCACAACTACACATCCAGAATAAGCTCTGAGCACCTCACCCTGAACTGGTACAGCATTCACTAATTCAGCAGTCAGTAGTGAGCTGACCTTCTGAAAGACCTACACTGCCACGAACGTCAGAAGGTGACCTAGGAAAGGTAACTTCTCTTCAAGTCAACCCTGAAAGCGGTTTCTATTTATTCTTCTTTGTGCACTTCTGTGTATTTCGTAATTCTTTTTTCCTTTCTTTCTTTCTTTCTTTCTTATTTTTTAGCTGAAGTGTACTGTAGCCCTGTCAGGGAAAACACAGACTGCTGGGTTTTCTTTTGTTTGTTTTTTCTTCAAGGTGACTTGACTTCATTGTCAATATTTGACAGGACTTGTCCAGCTTTGAAGGATGAGCCGATTCACTATTTTGTGGTGCAGCAGATTGTGATAATACAAGAGCAGAATCCTGTAAATACTGAATTAAAACCTGTCAGTCAAGCCTTTTGTCTCTGTGGTTGTCTTAGCAGTAGAAGCTGGGTGTGATGATGTTTGGGTGAATGGCCTCTGCATCAATATCGAAGGCATGAGACTGGGCAAATTAATAAACCTAAATGCAGCCCCTTTGATATTTTGAAGCCCTTTTTTTTCAAGAATCATGCCCACCAGCCTGGCAGAGCTTTAGAATAGGGCACTGTGCAAAGCCAATTCAGCAAAGACGTAAAGGGAAAAATGTACAACACTTGAGAATACACAAACTCCTTATAAAACATTTTGTGAGAATTGGATTTTTTTTAAAATGTTTTTATTAAAAAAAGTGTGTGTGTGTGTGTGTGTACTTACTTCTTCCCTTTTAGCTCCTTCACATGTAAATGAGCATTTTACAAGCTGTGAGAATCTCCAAGGCCCCCAAAGGTGCATATACCAGAGGTGCCACATCTGCAAAACAAAAAGTTGGGTGCAAAACCTGACCCAGCAGAAGTACCAGGGCAGAGGGACTGGAGTAACAGACAGTAACCTTCCAGTCAAAGGCAGGCCCAGCAGCACAGAACCTTGTTGGACTGGAGCGACTCAATTATAAAAACAAATTTTGGCAGGGGTTAAGAAAGGTAATTAGGGCAGGTACATAGCAAGCATATTCATATGCCAGGTCAAAAACCAGCAAGGGTTCAAAAGCACATGGTCTGCCAAAGTGCAATCCCCACTGTGACCAGGAGAGGGGGCCATTACAGGCTGCCACGTCTGTTGTGGTAGTGCTGCACTATACTGCAGTACACTGTATTAAGCAATTCCCTAGTTTTAATAGGATTCAGCAGTGTGATGTTGCACAGAAGGGGGTCATTCCTTTTTCATCCACATGTACATCCACTCTTCCAGAAGCTCGTCTTTTATAAGCTCTGCTTCACTCCTTTCTCTTCTACCTTCTTTTTCTTCTTCATCATCCTCTTCTTCTTCATCATCCATATACCTTTAATGTCTGTTTAGGAAGCCAGACAGTCTGCACTGTCAACCAAGGCACCTTTCTTAATTGTGCAGAACTCAAGCCTCTTGCCGTCCCAGCACAGCCATATGTGGGATTAAGATAATCATACTATATGATATAATCTAAACATCCTGCAAAATCTTTATACACATACACACTACATTATACAGTTGTGTGTGTGTGTATATAAGCACATTATTAAAATGTTTCTCTTCAGTACAGCATGGATGTGTTCAATTCCATGATTTACCTTCATTAAGCACTGATGATCAAACTAACTGTTAACCAGGATGATGGCTATTAATAACACTAGACTCAAGAACACGGCCTGTCTGCATGACGCCTGTCTGAATGAATGGTATTTGTGTTTTACTGACTAATAAAAACAATTTACTGTCCAGATAAGGAGCGTTTAATGCTGTAGCTTTTATTCATTTTCACAGCTGCCTAATACTATGCAAAAAAAAGGGCTTCATTAATGTCCACCACTAAAGTTTAGATCTGCTTTCATCTTAAAGTCAAGTAGTGTAGTGAGGAATCAGTATTATACTAGTATCAGCTCAAAGTCCAGATTTTAATATTGATATCAGGAAAAAAAAAGTTTCATGTAATTCGTGTACAGCTGTACGGGTCTTCATACAGCAGATTACAGGTTCCCAATCTGTCTAATCTACTCCATTAACAGGCCGTACATCAGGCTACTCAAACTCCTAAACACTCCTTCGTTTTTCTCCTTTCTTTTCTCTCACCCTCTCCATGTGCTGAGCTGCCCCCTGCTGTCTGCTTGCTGCAGATGCCAGCCCATTTGTGGGTGTCTGCTCTTGCCTACCCATTGGATCCTGTCCCACTATATAACCTTGCCCCCCCCATTAAATTTTGATGTGCTCCTTCTAACCCCTATACCTTTCTCATGTACTGAGACGCCCAGCTCCAATTGTTCCATCCCAGTACCCCAAAACCTGGCTCTCCACTACCCTGCTGCCCGCTGTCCTGCTCTGGGTCCTTGCCCCTCACTGCAGGACTCCGAATGGTTTTCTGCATGGACTTTATCATCTCACTCACGCTTTCATGTTTCTTGGCAGCACATTTACCATTTTTATTTTTTGTGGATTCAGCATTGTTTATTCCCATTTCCTTTTCATTGTGTTGACTGTGTCAACTAGAGGACTGGTTCCCCTTTTTAAAGCCTGGTTACGCTCAAGGTTTCTTCCTCTGGATCTGAGGGAGTTCTCCCTCGCCACTAGCTTGCTCAAAAGAGGCTCGGACCCGGATCTCTGTAAAGCTGCTTTGCCTATATACACAAAATTGAATCGAACTGAATTGAGTGGAGAGGTCAAGAGGTGGAGCTGCTGGCTTGGCTCAGACAGGTTTGCATTACTGCTCTCTCGCTGTACATGTCTGACAGGCAGACACACTCACAGAAACCAGTCGTAAGTCTTTTCTTTTTTTAAATGTTTATTTTCGAAAGTCGAGTAAGGGGGAGCAAACTGCACCATTCGCTTAAAAAGCTTCCATTATGTCTTTGTTAATGTAAGAACAGCCTGGCTCATCAAATGAACCCAGTGCAGCACACTCTCTCTCTCTCTCTCTCTCTCTCTCTCTCTCTCTCTCTCTCTCTCTGATATTAACAGCACCTTTACAAGAACACACAAAGCTTATTTCAGTTCAAGTCCATGGGGGGAGCAACGCAGCTCACTGGATTTCAAGTCATGTTGTGAACCATAAAAAATCGCAGAAGTTGAAACCTAATCACAGGTGCGTTGAAGTGATTTGACACTTACACTTTTGTGTTTGTTAGGTTTTTTTTTTCCCCCACCTCTCTGTGTACTGACCAGATCAATTTCATGAGCCAAACAAGTGTTCTGCAAAGAACGTCACACATACGAAGGTTAAATGATAGCAAGAGAGAACACTGATAGACATTCAGAACTTCTAGTGCATACATCAGAACTACAGAACATTAAACATGAGGAACCAGCTCCTTTCCCATCGGGCCTTTTCAACAGGACTACTAGAATTTCTTTAAAAGAAAGGGGGGGGGGGAAGAGAACAGAAAAGAAATTCAACAGGATTTTCAGCAAGTATTTGTGATCGTTCCTCCCAGCTCTTTGGATACAGTTTATTATAAAAAAAAAAAGAAAAAAAAGAAAAGAAAATTTTTACTTCACACCATCCGACAATGTTGAAATTATGCTGAATGCCAGAGACCAGGTACATAAATGTTAAGGGACACCTAGTTTTATATATATTTATTTATTTATATAAAAAAAGAGAACGTGGCTGGCTGATGAGCTCATTGAGACCATGATAAAAGCATGTTTTGAGAGAGAGAGAGCGAGAGAGAGAGAGAGAGAGAGAGCGAGAGAGAGAGAGAGAGAGAGAAGGTAACTGATGTGGGTGTGAGCATCTTGAACAGGCCTGAGGGAGTCATATCGAACAGTGCTTTCAGAGTCAATGTACAACCTTTGGGATCTAAAGCGCAGACACTTTGCCTGGCTCATACCTTGCTGTCCTAACCAAGACTAAGTAAATCAGCCCTCTTTCTCCAAAGCAGTGATTTTGTGTGGATTTTTAATGGAGTAATTTCACTTTATTTTGGCGTTTATCAATACTCTTGTCGGATGCTAATCTGATTCAGTCACGGATCTGTATGATCAGACTTTTTAGTCACAGTGAGTGGTGTCCTCTTCAAACACACTGGAAAAAGGGTAAACTTTATTTTTCGAGGTACAAACATGACTGTAAATTCAACTGTGGAATTCACTACATTACTACTCTTCCCCAGGAGAAAATGGCATATTTGTACCGTTAAGAGAGAAAGCTAGACAACTTGACTTTACAGGATGCCACAGGATGAGACAGTTTATGAGGAGGCAGGTCTCTTCTCATTACTTCTTTCATCATACCAACTATATGCTTACTGCTTATCCTTACTGAATAGATAGACTGAAAGAGGTTAATGCTAAAAACATTATTTCAATGCATGATCTTCCTGCTCTTGAAAAAGCTTCAAATTCAGCTTTAATATGATTTTTTCAATTGAAAGGAAAGTCTCTAATGACCGAATTCAGACTTCGCACCTTTGCAGTGACAGCAGCCTGGATACTGCAGTGTTCTGTACCATCAAGAAAGTGAAGCTATTTTTGTTAACCATAGTAGTTTAATAATTTACCTCTTATGTTGGGGAGAGAATTGAGAATAGCTTACAACACATGATATATACCTCAAAAGATATGTATTTATAACGTCTACAGTCACACTCCTAAATTTAAGACAACTCGCCCCACTGCAGTACCCCTTTCAACACCTGGGTGAAATTTCATTGAAGACAGTAAATGTAATCTAAGTGGCGTGTCTCTTCAGTCTGAATTTGAACAGAAAATCTAAGACTATGGACATGTTGGGCTAAACACAAACATTTTTAGCCCAACAAAAGGTTACTGGGTCAGAAAAGAAAGAAAAAAAAAGTGGCTTAGGACAGCAAGGATATGTTAACTACCAGCATCCTTCTACGTCAAGCATCCTTCTACGTCAAAGTCATCATGTTAAATCAGAAAAGTAAAGGCCATTCCTAAACAACTGCCCCAAAGGTGAGACTCCGAGGCGTTCTCAGCTCTTTTGTTTTTCAGCATTTATTTTTTTAACCATCATGTTCTTTTTAAAACATATGAGCAGAAGCCAGCAGCTCACACCAATGACCTCTCTCGCCCACAGCACACCTCCAAACAGCCACTGCCTGCATCCAACTGCATTGAGAGAAAAACGAGTTTGAAAAACAGGTTCTCTAGTGTGTCACAGTTTGTTCAAGTCCTTCATTTGAGGTTATCCTGTGATCCTAACTTTGTTTTACTTCACTATTCCCTTTGCATTGTTACACTTCGAGGCATGTAATATATCTACTATATGCTCTTTCCTCTACAACAGCTCTCCAGAGGTCTGGTCTGGCTATAGAAAAATAGGAGAGTTTAAGACAGGCTTCGTGCCACATCTAAAACAGTCTTTGTTCATTCCATTTTTTTTTTTTTAAACAACTTAGGACAAGCTAATGCATACCGTTCCTAGAAAGCCAGGTGACACTGGTTTACATTCATTCGGTAAGCTACTGCCATTCTGCCTTGGCCAGATACTACGTCATCTTGCTATTTGGGGAGAAAGAAATTAACATAGTGGAGGTAGGGAGGGGGGGCATTACTGCAATTCGAGACAGCAAGACTGGAACATTAGTGAAACAGTCTGAAGTCTTTCTAACATCAGACACTTACAATTCAGCAACAGCTAAATCTGCACCCTTGGGTATATTCACTACACCATTAGGTCATATACAGGACTGCATTGTTTGTTGGTTAACTAGGGATGCACTGATATGGCATTTCCGGGCTGATTTTACAAATGGAGAAATATGATCTATATAGTATATAGTATAGTCCCCCAGAACATCCTGCTCTTCTGGACTTCTGGGTAAAGAACTGGGTAAAACGAGAGCTAATTAGGGTTGCACGTACACAAAAGTCTATGGAGGTTTTGGAGAGTTTGATTATCAATCTATCAGAATGCCTGTAATATATTTTGAAGCAGTTGCTGCTCATACCCTGATGATTCCAATATCATTGTGCATCCCTAGTAATGACTAGCATATGAGACTGTTTTGGCAGGGCCCAGGATCCCAAGGGATTTTTTCGGAATACTGAATACCTTTACAACGACATCATTCTCTCTCTCGCTCTCTCACTCTATATATATGTGTTTCTTTCAACGCACAACTACTGGGGTAGCTCTGCTACTGGATGGATACTGCAAAGTGAACTGTGATTGGACCAGCGCTGTGAACGGCTGGAGGCATTAACATCCTGAGATAGCGGAACATTCGGACCGGTTCTGTGCTGCGATGCTGAGGTCTGATATGAATTACACAAAGATTATTGCAACCCGTTTCGGCCCAAACCAACCTGACAAGAAGCATCCTTAGTCCATTGTTTCATCCATGCAAATGTCAAAAAGGTATAAATCAAATCAACGATTAGAAAACCGTTTATTTTACACAAAAAGGCCATCTTATTGAGAAGTCTAGAAAATATACAAAAAAATGTAAAGTAAAAGATCCATGAGAATATCTCTAAGTGCTATCGTTGATCAAACGAAAATAGGCTTGGGTTAAATAACAAAAAGCTGCTCTTTCTTTTTTTTTATATCTTTTATGTAGAAAATGGTCAAAAATATAGTTCCTAGCTTGGCTAACACTGAAATTCATGATTGTCCACTCCCTAAAATTAAAACGAACCAAGGATGGCATCACAACCTCCCTTGCAGACTAGACCAATTTCCACCCTTCCCCTGACATTCATGATAGCTTAAAGTGCAAGCAGCAGAAAGGAATTGAGTATGTGACTTCTGTACGCCATTAAATCTCACCTAGTGCGACAGAAAAAACAGTCCTAACTTCATGCTGCATCTCCACTAAGTGAAGTATGGATGCAGTAGTGGAACAGAACAGATTAGTAAGTTAGTGTTGTCACCATGTTTTTATGTTTGGGCATTAGGTAAACAGAGCTAATTTAGGTTACATCTACACAAACCCAAATGTAAAGTGCTTTATAGACATCTAAGTGCTAGACGTTTTGGTTGGGGTGCCTATATATATATATATATATATATATATATATATATATATATATATATATATATATATATATATATATATATTTATTTATTTTTTCTCTCCCCTCTATGGGGTCAGGACAGTTTTAACAGCCTGTGGGCCGGATCAGGAATGTTGACAGAAGTGCCTGCAGTGACACTACAGTGTACATTCCTGGCAGCTCCTGGTTCTAGATAGAACTGCCCAAGTCATTAAAGATGTAGTTGTATGTTTGGTTATAGTTCATCGATGCTAAACCTAGGGGAAGGGGAAGGAAATAAAGACTATACAGTATATAATGTATTAAAGCTGTGCAAATGCGTGTTTGCGTGCTAATATCACTAGCAACAATGAGGTTTGGTTTTCGAGTTGTTTAAAATTAATTATATTTTCTCTATTATCTAAAATATTACTGGCAAACTGGTGGAAACCTAAATTATGGCTTGGCACCATGTAATTGTTTCATCTGTAGTTTTAAACATTATAGTATGTGGCCGTTCTCCGCCATCATCATAAGGCTGCACACATTGTAGCAGTCGTAAACATGAATCTGCTTATGAAACTATGAATCATCGACACTCAATTTCCCTTTCCTAAAATGCTTCTGAACTGCTGAAAACTGAAAAAAAGAGAAAAAAGAAAGCTTTAAAAACTCCACTTATTTCTTAGTATACTACTCTACATCTCCATCTAAATCCTCAACCTGCTCACTCCGATATTTACAAAAAGGTCTGTACATTTCAGAGATTAATAAATGTAAGTATCTATTAAACTGTAAAATGGAAAAATCCTAAAGTTACTGTTATTTCTTTTGCAGTTCTACTAAAACATGAAGGCTCTGTTGAAACAAACTGTGACACACGATGCAGAAGCAGCACTGCCTGCTTTGCAGACACTCACACACTCACACACTCACACACTCACACACTCACACACAACCCCCACGGCGCAAAAAGGAAGTCCATGAAGGTATCAGCCATTAAGTGCGTTTTCTTTTTTTTTTTCTTTGAATACTAAAAAAAAAAGTATATTCAAAGCTACAAATAACAGACTACGCTTTTTCATCTCATGCATCAATATAAAATATTAGTTTCTCTTTCCTTTTGTCCATATATTTACATATTATCTTACAGATGTACTGTACAATAAAAGTTGAATCCACATGACATTCTTAAAAATATTTTCTGACCCATAATTACTTTGACATGGAAAACAAAAAGCAAGCTGTGTGAGGGAAACGAAGGGGCATGAGAGAAAGAGAGTGATAGAGTGAGAGAGAGAGAGAGAGAGAGAGAGAGAGAGAGAGAGAGAGAGAGAGAGAGAGAGAGAGAAAGAAGAAGATAGAGTAGGAAGAATCAGAACAAATGACCAAGGCGTCATCTGTCTAGTAGGACTTCTCTGAAGTCTTGAATCGTCGTCTCCAGCCTGCAAACTAGAGCTCTCTGCATAAATTAAACTTGTGGGGGGTTGGGGGGGGGTACAGCAGCACACCGTGCGTGCATACAAAACAAAGGGAGAGAGGACTAAGGGTGGTTGGGGGGGGTGGGAGTGGCATGAGAAGCTTGACCCACCTCGCCCCTTTACTCCAGTGGAGCTTGACCGGGTGACGGAAAAGGGGGGCGCTGTTCCCTTGCTTGCCAGCTGAATGGCTCAGCACGTGAGGACTACGCTTCCCAGGATTCAGTGCAAGCAGCCAGAGATCATAGAGGAAAGGCAGGCAGGGCACGAGGTGAAGAGAGCACCCCTCTAGGTCTTGCCCTTTACCATAGAACAGGTATGGTTCAAATACTGCTATTCTTCTATCGTGCGCCGACGCCGACCTCTTTCCCTCATCACCCTACGCAATGGAGATTAGGTTCGGTCCTTGCCGTCCAAATGGCCACTGCTGGGTTACTGAGGAGGTGCGTTGGAGCGGTCTGACATGCTGTCCGGCCTGTGAGATGCCAGTTGTTGCTGCTGATGTTGCTGATGTTGGAGTTGCTGCTGCTGTTGTTGCTGCTGCTGCTGCTGCTGCTGTTGTTGTTGTTGCTGCTGCTGCTGCTGAAGCTGCTGCTGCTGCTGTTGAAGCTGCTGCTGCTGCTGTTGAAGCTGCTGCTGCTGCGCCTGTTGTTGCTGTTGCGTTGTTGTGGTAAAGGTGCCCTGTTGTTGTAAGGGAAACGCTGCCTGGAGGATCAGCTGGGCTGACTGGTTGCTGTGGAGTAGGCGAGGGGCCTAAGAAGAATGAGAACCGATTTTAAGCATCGCACCTTTTGAATTTTACGACTGACCAACCATTTCTACCACTCTTTTTAAGAGTTCAGAGTTACAGTAACTCAAATAACCGCTCTGTACAACTGTGGTGAGAAGCATCTCACAATACACAACATGCCCAACCTTGAGGCTGATGAGCTACACCAGCAGAAGACCACATCAGGTTCCGCCTATGTCAGCAAAGAACAGAAGGCTAAGACTGCAGTGAGAACAGGCTCACCTAAACTGGGCATCTTAAGACTGGAAAACATAGCCTAATCTAACGAATCTTGATTTCTGCCGTGGAACACAGATGGTAGGGCCCAGATTTGGCACAAACAGCATGAATCCATGAACCCAACCTGCAGTGTTGGGTTCATGCAGGTCAGGCTGGTGGAGAATGGTTTTCTCTGTTACACTTGACCAGCATTTGGTATAATATTTGTTGTGCCAGTGTTGCTTATAGTCACCTGGAGGAACTGTGCCTGTTGCTGGGCGAGTTGGGCCTGGCCCTGTTGCTGAGCGGCAGCTGCCTGCGACTGGGCCTGCTGCTCCTGAGACGTGGCAGGTGGCTGCTGGGCAATACTGATGGTCTGGGTCTGGCCCTGCTGCGGTGCAAACGCAGTTACAACCTGGCCCATGAACATGGTGGTGGGTACCATGACTGCTCCGCATGCCATAGGCCCAGTCACCAGCTTGGTGAGGAGCTGTGGGGCTGCTGGAAATCTGAGGGTCGAGAGAGAGAGTGGGAGAGTGAGAGAAATCACTATGTGTACTATTTTAGAGGAAAATAAGGTCAATAACCATGACTGACGGCTTGAAAGTATGTGCTAACTGGACAATTGTTTGCATTCACCTAGTTATGTTAGCATTTCGGGATGAAGCTCTCCTTACAGTTACATGGATATATGTGGTTGTGAGATTTCTGAAGGACCTGTGTGTCAAGTGTGCCATGTGCATATGCACAGATCCCACTTCTAGTTGGCTATATGAGAAGGTGTCTTAGTGTGAGAGCATATGTTAAGCAGTACCGTATCTGGCGGTCCTGAGAGAAGGTTGCAACGGCGGCTCCACTGGGACTGCTTTGGGCCAGACTAGTGGAGATCTGCACCACGTTGGCCTGGCCCGGCTGGGAAATCATCATGGTGTTATAGAGAGAAGCAGGCAGAGCCCCCTGAGGAGACTGCAACGTATGAGACGACCTCTGGGACTGTAGACGGACATAGAGAATTACAGCACAGGTAAGGTAAAGCATAGGGTTTTCCCCCATACCTAGTATAGAAGTCACAAACATTTCCCAATTTTAAAACACAGAACAAAAGTGAAGAGGTTCTAATTTTAGACATTTCCAGATTATTAGGTACCTCAACCCCCTTACTGTCACAGTTTTAGTTACCCACTACCCTATCCATTAATAAAAAGGGACCACTGCTGGCAAGGTGTTGTTTGGGTAGTGGAGCATTAGCACATTAGTGACACAAACATGGCATTAGCTATATTTCAGAGTTTTTATTAAACCGGTATTAAGCTTATTGACCGACTCCTGATTAATAAAATGCATTTCTGCTTTAATCCACAAGGTGGTGCTCTTTTTTTCTGGTAAGACCAAGTCATTGGAAAGCAGTGCACTACATTATATATAAAGTCAGTCCTGGAGCCCATGCTCTGCATAAGCATCCTAATTAGGTACTGAATGAGGTGTGCTATATGAGAGAAACCACAAAAATGTGCAGAAATACTGGGGTCTCTAGGTTTGACTCAAGCATTGAACATTAGAATTTGCATTGAACATTAGACTCATTTGCCATTATTATTATTATTATTATTAATTTTCTTTTACATTATTGCATGCAAGCTTTCTGCTCTGGTCCAGACCTAGGGAACTAGAATACAAAATAAGCATTTACTGGACCGGGAATATCTAACGAATAACAAGAGCACCCCTGGACTAGACTAGGACCAAAACAAACTTGTTAATGAAAAGAAAAATATATATATACAGTAGGGAAAAAAAGTATTTACTCAGTCACCAATTGTGCAAGTTCTCCCACTTAAAAAAATGAGAGAGGCTGTAATTGACATCATAGGTAGAACTCAACTATCAAAGACAAAATGAGAAAGAAATTCTAAAAATCACATTGTCTGATTTTTAAAGAATTTATTTGCAAATAATGGTGGAAAATAAGTATTTGGTCACCTACAAACAAGCAATATTTCTGTCTGTCACAGACCTGTAACTTCTTCTTTAAGAGGCTTCTCTGTCCTCCACTCATTACCTGTATTAATGGCACCTGTTTGAACTCGTTAACAGTATAAAAGACACCTGCCCACAACCTCAAACAGTCACACTCCAAACTCCACTATGGTGAAGACCAAAGAGCTGTCGAAGGACACCAGAAACAAAATTGTAGACCTGCACCAGGCTGGGAAGACTGAATCTGCAATAGGCAAGCAGCTTGGTGTGAAGAAATCTACTGTGGGAGCAATAATCAAAAAATGGGAGACCTACAAGACCACTGCTATATATATAATATCTCCCTCGATCAGGGGCTCCACGCAAGATCCCAGCCCATGGGGTCAAAATGATCACAAGAACGGTGAGCAAAAATCCCAGAACCACACGGGGGGACCTAGTGAATGACCTGCAGAAAGCTGGACCAACGTTACAAAGGCTACCGTCAGTAACACACTACGCTGCCAGGAACTCAGATCTTGCGGTGCCAGACGTGTTCCCCTGCTTAAGCCAGTACATATCCGGGCGCGTCTGAAGTTTGCTGGAGAGCATTTGGATGTTCTGGAAGAGTATTGGGAGAATGTCTTATGCTCAGATTAAACCAAAGTAGAACTGTTTGGTACAAACACAACTCGCTGTGTTTGGAGGAGAGCGAATGCTGAGTTGGCAACATCATGCTTTGGGGCTGTTTCTCTGCAAAGGGACTAGGACGACTGGTCCGTGTACATGAAAGAATTAATGGGGTCATGTATTGTGAGATTTTGAGTGCAAACCTCCTTCCATCAGCAAGGGCATTGAAGATGAAACGTGGCTGGGTCTTTCAGCATGACAATGATCCCAAGCACACTGCCAGGGCAACAAAGGAGTGGCTTTGTAAGAAGCATTTCAAGGTCCTGGAGTGGCCTAGCCAGTCTCCAGATCTCAGCCCCATAGAAAACCTTTGGAGGGAGTTGAAAGTCTGTGTTGCCCGCCAACAGCCCCAAAACATCACTGATCTAGAGCAGATCTGCATGGAGGAATGGGCCAACATACCAGCAACGGTGTGCGCCAACCTTGTGAAGACTTACAGAAAACATTTGACCTCTGTCATTGCCAACAAAGGATATATAATAAAGTATTGAGATGAACTTTTGTTATTGACCAAATACTTTTGCAATTGGTGACTGAGTAAATACTTTTTTTCCCCACTGTATATGGCCTCTAACTGCACACCAACAAGCTGTACAAACATTAGGGAACCTAATAAAGTGCCCATTACATGTACTGTTTTGCTATCCTTGCTATGCAGAGAAGGGCCAACCACTAAGAAATATCTGTTCAGGAGTGGACAGGGAAGAAGGGGCTGATCAACCGTGCAATGTAACTGCAAATGTACAAAGTGCTCCTATGTGGTATACCAGATGAAATGGACAGTGAGTGTGGATACAAGTTAGGTGCGTGCAGTGTGTGGGCAATATACAGTATACATGTGTCTCACCTGTCCAAGTGTGGCGCTCTGCTCTCGGATAATGTTCTGCTGCTGAGGTGGAGCTTGCTGGGTCTGCTGAGTGACAGCGTGCTGTGTGCCTGTGTGTGCAGAAGCCAGGCTGCCTTGTATACTGCCTGCTGGCACCACCTGACTCTGCATGGTCAGAGCAGTCCCTGGTTGTACAGAGGAGCCTTGCGTCAAATGCACCGATCCCAGGTTCAGACTACCGCCACTGGGCTGCAGAAACATCTACACACAAGCACAAACATGGTCCATGACTGTCCAGGAAGAAGCCCCACACAATAGGACAACAAACAGGTTGTGCAAGCCCGTATGCAAGAGGGCCTCAAAATCAGCACCAGGCAAAGGAAAGCGCATTCCTGGGGCCATGACATGACATGACACGGAGTATGCTGAAGGTGTGACTACCTGCATCTGAACCCATTCTTAGAATCCTAAGAAAACATTCTAGGAAAAGCTCAATTCTTCAAAAACCACATCAGCTCCACCTGGTGCACACTTTTTTTTTTTTTTTTAATTCACAAGTTAGTGCTCTCACCTGTAAGCCCTGGCCCTGCACCCTTTGCAGCTCCTCCTGGATCTGTCGCAGCTCCTCCTGCTGCCTCTGGATGTTGGCCTCAATCATGCGCGTACGCTGCTCCAGCTGCTCCTTCAGGTGCTGCATGGCATCCAGCTGCGTGGAGAACTGCAGCACCGGCTGCAGAAATGAGGGCACAGTGAGGGCACATATTACCTTCAGTAATGGCTTACAAGAGGTTAGTGTTGAGGATCACATGACTTAAAGGTTCAGCAGGCCAAGAGAAATTAAGGCCATAGTCCTAATTAACAGGAAGCACTCGGTCATCCAAACCAAACTAGAAAATCACACTTGTAAAGCCAAGTAAAATAACAGTACCAGAGAAGACAATCTGACATCTTTTAGGTTGGTTAATTCTTTAAGTACTGAGTGCTGATTGGACAAAATACAACTTTATTGAAATGTAGTAGCATTATTAATTGCGATGTCACCAGGTTTGATACAAAACTGAGATTTGTTTCCCACACAAGTAATTCACAAGCTAGATCAGAATGCTCAGATCTTTGGGGGCCTCAGAATTCATAGTAAATCAACACTACTGTTTGTTTATCATAAGAGATTCACAGCATTTTCAATTATTTAATGAAAAAAAAACATTTCAAAAGTTGCGCGAAGGCTAATAGGGGTCTTTTACCCCATTTTTACAACTGTTGAAAACAAGCATAAAGCATTTTTACAGGCTAGCCATTACAGACGTGAACTGTAAACATGTGTGCTTTGTAGCCGGGTCTGTATTACATTAGTTATGTCCATTGCACTTCATGTAGGAGGCCAGGGTTCAAACCCCCTTTTCGAAAGCTCAGCTGGAGTGCTGCTGTGAAATTAAGGATAGCTCCTAACATTAAAATTGTTGCCAATGTAAATTTCTTGCCTTCTTTAATGCTGATTAATGTAATTCTAATGCAATTGCACTCTTTATATGTACGGGTGTGGGTGTTACCTGCACAGTTGGCTGCAGCTGCTGGGGCTGTTGAGGCTGTTGGGGCTGTGATACTAGACATGCTGCCATTGTCTGGCTTGTGTTCTGGGAGCTCATTGACTGGAGAGGCACAGACATATTGACATTCAAATTAGGGCTGGGCACTATGGAAAATACATTATGATATTATAGACATTTTCACAATAGATGTTTATCCCAAGATATTGACACACACAAAATTAGCAAGTTGTATTTTGTATCAGGGACCCTTTTGAACAGAGACCTTCTGAACAGAGAAAAATGGCCAAGCTCTTATTAATATTTTGCTCTTGCATGCACACATTCTAACCTGGCTGCTGATGGAGGACCGTCGCTGAGAGGCCATCTCGATGGTGGAGACGGACTGACGGGGCGGCGTGCTGCGCTCTGTTTGTAGCTTCGTCTGGGTTGCTACACAAATACACACAAACACACTCAGTCCTCTCTCAAAATCAAAAAAGCGCTCAGTAACAGGGAACGAATCTATGTAACTATCTCAGTTCTGTAGTATTTTCTGCACTGCATAGTATAGTTTTTTTTTCTGGGACATGCTCAGTTATTAGGCCATCAGCCTTTGTTGTCCATAATCCCAGTTCATTTAACCCACAGCCTTTACAGTTTTTTACTCAGTTTCATGAATTTCATTAATTAAATAAATAAATAACTAAATGCTCCCCAACACCCAATGACTGCCGTGCAGCAGGTGGAGTAGTGCTTACATGTAGGGTCTGAAACAGCGGTGTGAGAGGAGGACTTTCGTGAGCTCCGGGAGGAGGCAGATGGGGTGCGACTATGATCAAATCGCTCCAGCGCCTCCTTCAGGCTGGACGTGTTCAACTCTGAGCCAGAATCCTGAGACTGAGAAAGAGAGTAAGAGAGAGAGAAAGACACATTGAAGCTACTGTAGATTGGCAGCTATACTACAGTACTAAATGTTACATTAAACATCTATAACCGTAATTGTAACCTCACTAATCAAAAATGGTTTTAGCCTGTTAGTTTAAACAGTTTACAAAAACTCAAACCTGTACTGGTTGTCCTTATAGATATTTGTGTGAAAACACATTTTCAGAACACACAAGCACACTCACCTTATCTGCAGTGATCTCCGGTGGTGACTCCTCGATGCCCAACTCTCGGCGCTGCTCAGCCCGAACCTCAGCATAGCTACAGAAAGAGTGAACCCACATGTCATAAAAATGGTCCAAAATAAATAACGGCTTCCTTTGCTTTTATACTTTGCACAATCCGGTCTTAATCACTGTGTGTGTGTGTGTGTGTGTGTGTGTGTGTGTGTGTGTGTGCGTGTGTGTGTGTAAAACTCCCACCTGACCACGGTGTGTGTACAGACGATAAACTCTGGCCGTGAGTTCCACTGGTGGTAGGTAATGTAGTAGTGTGTTTGAAGCCAAATCCACTGCTGGCCTTTCGTCAGGAACCGATAATAACATGACTTCCCTTTCCCATACTGCATCACTGCACCACATAAACAAATTATCAGTACAGGAGACATTACATAGGTTCTGAACATTCAGCTTTCAGAATAACCATTTAAAATTCCTAACCAGACACCAAGTCATTTTTTTTTATGTTTGAATAAAACTATAGTAGAGTGTTGCATTAGATTTCCGGTTTTGATTAAAAATAAAAAAAAAACAAAAAAAAACAAAACACTGTTCAAAAACTACTGATCAGACCTATCCAAGATAACTCTGGAGCATTCATGATAGACATTCCAGTAAAACCCAGCCTATGACAGAGCATACACCGAACCAAACACAACACCACAAGTACATCATAGTAAATCTGTGAATCTGGGTCTTCTGCATATGGAAGCGGCGTGATCATTGTACTGGGCCTTCCCCAGGCCTGTTTTTTTCCTTGCCTTTCTAGCAACACATTTAAAACATTTACTTGGTCTCTCCGATCTTTAACTTGACCTTCACCATTCCTGTTCACTGCCATTTCTTAATTACAATACAAACAGGGTTAATGGCCTTTTTTAATGTGTGATTCTGAGTGTGTCCAACTTACAGTGTTCATGGCACTTGGCTAGGGTCTCCAGGTCATCTACATGATAGTAGTCATAGCCCGACGTGCCCAGAACTTCAAAAGGTAGGTAGCCTATGATCGGTGGAGCCCTAAGAAAAAAAAAAAAAAAACAAACAAAAATGTAAAAAGCTTGCCATTTTCAATTACTTGAAAATATTGGTGAATACAAAATAAAAACCACACCAATAAGTAATAAACCAAGCAAAGTCATTGCAAACAATATCAATATGCAAAGAAAACAAGACTAATGCAGCAGAGTAAAATTTAGTTAAATTGGGCAAAAAACAACAACAAAAAAACACATTTCTCATCAAGAAAAATACCCTGAAATAAGGGGTACAGTTAGCTACTGGTATATCTGCAGCATGCTGCAATTGTGGGTTGTTCTTCCAAACAAAAGTATTCAGGTTTCAGTTTGGAAGTATTTCTAGATAAAGTCTGCTATGTGGGACCAAAAAAATAAATAAATCTGACGTCTCCTGTCTATTAATTGTGAACATAAAGAACACTGCTGTGGTAAAGCAAAACCTGGTAAATATAAAAATAAGCATTACACAATTTTATTTTTCCCCCCTGTGGACAGCTGATTAATGGCCGAACCAAATCTAGCAAGTCAAGCACAGAAAAGCCTATTATCCTCTTTAAAAAGCCCACCAGCTGTGCTCTACATTAATCTGAGTCAGATATAGGTTATTAGAAAACAAGATTTTACCCCCCTCCCCTAAATCCTTTCTGCTCTGCCTGGAATCAGTGGGAAAAACTTCAAGAGGGGGAAAAACATGCAAGAATTTTGGATGCAGTACAAAGGGGATCCCAGAGTTATAAATAGCACTCACGGCCTGTATGCTCATTAGCATCGCTGTATAAGTTCAACTTTGGCTGAGTATTTTAATCAGAGTCTTGCTGAGACCTGTGTGAGAGCTCACTCTCCACAGAGCTGCCTCTCATGGGGAGCTGACTCATACTCTTTAGCAGCCGGCCAAACCAACTGAACTGAGAACAGCCTCAATGGGAGTTAGATGGGAGTGTCACAGTTCAGCACCCAGGGGCTACTACCACACAACAGAAGGACAGTAAAGCAGGTGCACTGCAAGAAACATCATCACAGCCATGCAGAAACCTTGTATCTCCAAAAAGAGGAAAAACACTGACATGCTTGGATAGTTTATTTTTGTCTGCCAGCATTCATAAGAAAGATTCTTGTGTTTGAATGGGACAGGCCCGTCTCTCATCACCTCCCACCAACCCACCACACATACCTGTGGTCGAGGAAGAGGAATTTCCACTCTAAGCTGTGTCTGGAGGTGAACTCCTCATTGGGTTCCTCCACAGTGCACATCTCCTACAAAACAGTGCGACTGTTAACATTTAAAGGCAAGGAAAACATGAATGTAAAAAGTTCACAGGACCAGTGAGTGAGACGCTGGACAACAGGATGGGCCATATGGCAGAAAACGTAATGTTTTGTGATTTCGAACATTTGAAAAACATTTACATATTGTACAGCACTAAATTCCATTAAACAGAACTAACTGCCCCCTTCTAAAGACACTGTAATGTAGGTGGTCATAGAGCAGCATACTAGCAATAATGATAAAATACAGTTTTAATGCCCACCCCCATACTGGACTCTGGAGTGCTGGATTACCTTACCTTGATAAACTGAGGTTTGGCTAACCTCACGGTTGCTATGAAACACACACGGTCTTCGAACGAGGGTCTGAGCGAGCGCTGGATAACGCCCTCAAAGCCGTTCCGTGTAGAGTTAGGCACTGTGGGAAAATGAAGAACCAAATTAATAGCTGTTGGGGGGCAGGGGAAAAAAACCAACACAACAGGGCAGCTTTAAACCAATCACTAGATGGCAGCACTACACATAAAATGAATTTTTAGTAAAAGCCAATCGAGGACAAAGACAAATTCAGGCCATTTGTCAAGTAAGCGTGGCACCGTTGTCTGCATGAGTGAATTCTTCAGGATGAATCAAGAGTGATCTGTATGTACTTTTAGTCCAATGAGAGAGGAGGAAAAAAAAAAAGCTGTATAGCGAAATCACCTAAGAAGGTTTAAGATCTGATTCATTCCCTGTTACAAAAGAGCTGCATTCAGATTACTCATTAGTTCCACCTACAAAACCTTCTGCCTTCAGGAAACGTCCCTCAGTGTAGAACAACACCTGGCCTGACAGAACTGTCTATGTTTTATATCAAAAAACGTTTTCACCGCCACAGAGCTGAGCACTGTAAGGAAAAACCAAAAGGAGCTGTGTGAGAAGAATGACTCAGCATTAACGCCATGGGCAGCAGTTCACTCTTACCAGTGTTGAGAGACTTGAAGTTTCCAATGAACTTGACGTATTCATAGACGGGAGGCTCTTTGGGGTCGATGGTGCCCCGGAGCATGTGGCAGCAGAACTCTAACTGGTTTTTCGCTAGAGAGGCAGGAAAAACAACAAGGAGAAATAAACAAGGCTGAATACGCTCCACTGCAACCTGAACTAGTAGGCCGGTATCTCTCACTGTCAAGACACATGATGAAAAATTAGAAAAAGATTTCTAATAACTTACGAATACGGAGTGGTTTTAGAGAATTTTTAAAAATATTATTCCCATTTCAGGTCATTTTTGAACTGAAAATGACCTCTAGAGCTCTGAGGCAATAAATTCCCCCTGGCGGGAATCAAAACCTGCCCTTTATCATACAGCCCTTTATCATACACTATTATTTAGCTAGATCTTCATATCAAAGACACAAAGTTATTCCCTCCAGACAGAGCAGTCATTAGCATTTCTGAAGAGTCTGGCTGGAATCAACAATGTTTTTTTTTTTTTTTTGGGCCAGCTTGCTGGATAGGAGTTTGTAGGAACTGTTCAGTTAAGCGGAGTTACATCCTAACCAGATAAAAGATTCTACATGCATATATAACTTATCAATAATATATTAAATGTTATTGCTTTGTTTATTCTTATTCTGTAATTATCATAATTAAAAGAATGTAAAAAAAAAATTACATTTCTATTAAACTGATGAAGGTACTTAATCTGAATTTAGAATAGGAGATGTAAAGTGGTACGTCACAGCAATCCTTCTACCCCCAGAACCTTAACCTTCTACCCATAACTGTGTTTTGGTTTATGTATCATCACTCACAATAACTTTCACACATATAAATTCCATTTTTATCTCTTATCTCACTTCCTTCCCCGTGCACCACTACACCAACGTTTAAAAACAAAACAAAAAAAAAAAATACAAAACTAATATGATACACTTTGTATTACTGAAGGTTGCAAAAAAAACAAAAAAACTGGACGAAGCTGTAAAGGCTGTGTAGAAAATAATACAAATATAAGTAGAGCGTGCAGTTGCTGTAGAAACACCAAGTGTGACTGCAGTTCAGAAGTGTTGCTGCGAGATAGGTGTTCATTGCGAAGCTGTTGCTAGGTGTTTGCTAAGGTGTTGCTTTTGTATAGCTGTTGGATGCTAGGTTATTGCTAGCTGCTTGATAAGGTGTTGCTACGGTATGGTTGTTGGTTGCTAAGGCGTTGCTAGGCAGTAGAAGATATTGCGATGGTATAGAAGAAGATTGCTAAGTCATTGCTAGGTGGTTGCCAAGTCGTTGCTAAGTGGTTATCAAAATTATGCCATGGTATAGCTGTTGTTTGCTAAGCTGCTGCTAAGTGGTTGCTACGGGGTTAATATGGTATAGGGTTGTGGTATAAATGTGGGGTGCCAAAACATTTGTCCTAAAGACGGTTGGTCCAAAAGCTCACCCACTACGTTTGGCCAATGGATCCGTTTCTATAAACTTTTGGCCAAAATGTAGGGTGCCAAAACTTTTTCCCAATAGCGCCTTCATGCACAGACATTACTGGAGAGCAATAGAGATAAAGGGTACATCCTATAAATAACTGCCTACTGCAATCACACTAATTATTACTCTTAAATATTGCAAATACGGAATAAAACACTTTGGAGTTTATATCATTTATAGGAGGTTGTATGTTAATTTTTGTGAATTTCCCCACTGCGGGACTAATAAAGGACTATCTTATCTTATCTTATCTTAATTAGCCCAAAACCTGACGAGTCCCAGAGAAAGAGAGAGAGGGGAGGAAAGAAGTAGTACAAACAAACACAAGCGAACATCAGTGCTGTAGTACTTTGAATGCTATAAATACGGCCTTACTCTTTAAGTAGTCCGGTGTGAGGCTCTCTCCCTCCAGTATGTGTGTTGAGAGGGCTTTGTACACTTCAGAGTGCTCACCCAGCGGGAGGAAATTCAACAGGTTCTGGTCCACCAGATCAGACTGAAGAGCACAGAACACAGACCCAGGCTTTTAGCGTCATTCATTTCTCCCCCTCTTTCTCACGCACATAGACAGACAGACCCAATACTTACCGGTAAATGTTCTAATAAGGATGTGACGCTCTCCGAGACGTAGATTATGTTGCCATCTGTCATGATGGCTAGAAAGAAGCCATCTAGTGCCTGAGACCAAACAGTAAAACACATTAAGTGGCACTGAAATAAGACGAGATGACAAACGGCTCTATGAGGAACACTGCACAGGTGTACATGAAGAGGGCGCCAGTGTGAGTGCGTGTTCGCTCACCTCCAGCATCAGCTGTGTAAACTCCTCATTACTGAGGAAGGGAGGCTTCCAGTCCTGGCGGATCTCGCTGGACTCTGACTGCGCAGCGATTTCTGGAAGTGAACGTGCGAGAGAGTCTTCTATACAGTATATTGTGCACATATCAAATCAATTTACTGAATCAGCTGAATCAGGTTCGATTCAATTCCCCTTTGATTTTAATATCACAACTTGGTTCGAGTTCCATTTTTCTCCTTTGCATTTTTAATGTGATCTTTTTTCATTTTAATTTTATTTAACAACATATTGAACCATGACAAGCTCACATTCACCTTCTCTATGAGAGCCTCAAAGCCTTAGCATTACTATTAGTATTAGTTTCAGCATCCTAAGGAGGCGTAAGCAACCAAAACTCGAAACTCGAAACGAAAGAGTGAGATGGGGGGTACCTTTGTGCTTGCGCAGGAAGTCAATGCTCTTTTGTAGGATGGTGGATTTGTCCATCTTGCGGGTGTTGCCCGGCAACATGGTGCCCAGTTCCTTGATGAGCACATTGAACTGGTCTCGCCTCTTCTTCTCCGACTTGTTCCTGGAAACTCTGAAAGAGTAGGCACACACACACACACTCATGAAATCAGACTCCACCACACAGGGACAATCAATGACTCATTGTGAGAATGCAAAAGCATGCCAGAAAGTTTGAGCTCTAACTAATAAACTGCAAAATAAATAAATAAAACACACAGGTCATACTGAAAGTAAAAAGAGCGTATCCACTAACAATCCACTACCAGTTAAGGAGACATTCCTAAACCACCACATTTAGGTGGGGCGGGGGTGGGCTTGAGGGGATCTGAACCTCAATGATAGGTGTGAGTACATTTAGTCTTCGCCAACTCACCGTTTTGCTTTGTCCTTCTCATCTTCTTCCATCAACCCATCAAAGATACTGCTGTCATCCCTAAAGAAAAATAATAACAATATTTGAGGATGACTTACTAAACCAGACACTGGCTAATCAAAAGCAGTCTCCTTCTTTAAATTGTTCTAGCAGAGAAATCAGCATGAGTGACCAAAAGAGAGCAAAAACTCCAGATCAACCTTCACTCAAGTCTATTCCAAGTGCGCAGTAAAGTCAGATATTATGTGAGGCTGGATTCAGCTTCTTTTAGAACGTGGGTGGCGTAAACAGAGAGCTAGGCTGCATCTCCACAGCCGGGCCACAGAGGAGCGCTGTAAATTTCAGGCTATATTTAGCCGCAGCCTTTTTGTTCTCTGACTCAGAAACAGAGCAAGACAGTTCAGCCACTGGGTCTCGGCTTATGGTCAGAGCACAGTCGGGTGACCAGTCTTAGATGGTGCAATACTGGGAAATGTTTACAGTTTACTGCTGAGGTTTAACCAGTAACTGCAGAGCATGCTTCACTTCAAAATCACAGCACCCTCACTCAGCTCACTCGAAAGCCTGCAAAGTCAACAGAAGATATCGTCCCTTCTTTTTTGGAACAGAATTAAATCAACTTCCTTGATTTGTTACTATTGGAGTTATAAACAGCAACAAGGTAACAAACACTGCTTATTTAAATAAACACAGATGATAAATAAATAAATAAATAATAAAGTGGCTAGGCAAGAACAGTCAATAATCAACCTGATCGTTTTAGGTGCTGAAGCCGCCCTCTATCAGACAGGCTAATATCTATGGCAGCAATAATGGATGCATTCATATAATGGCTTGTTTAGGGATGCATAGATACAGGGTTTCTGGGTTGATGTGAAAATACAATCAACATCTTATTGTGGTGGAAAATCAATTAATTCTTGGGTGCTAAAGTTGGGTACCGTTCATTTGAACCGATACCTGAAATTCAGCACTGGTTAACAACCCAAACCCCCCCCAAAAAACAAAAAAAGGAACTTTAGCTGTGACCAAATGTCTTGATTTACACACCAGAGTGATGTCACTTCAGATGTGTGGCCCTGTTCGATGTATGACCATTGTCATATAAAGACATGCCTGTTCTGCCGTGTCCTGATTTTCATTAATCACTTCAGCCCAGCAAAGTGAGTGAGTGATGACTCTCAGTGTGTACCTGTGTCTTTACTCTGCTTACTTCCCAAGGCTTGTTAGTTTTCCAGCACATTTTACATTAGCTTTAGCAGAGTTTAAGTCAGTATAGTATAAAACTGACAACATATTTGTGTAGCAGAAAGCACAGCAAAGTTCAACACAACGGTTCCGCAGCACGAACCCTTTTGCGACGCTTGCTTAACAAAGGACGCAATATCCGGATGCGGCGAAAGCATTGGAAATACAAGCTACAAATGTCTGTGTATGACTTGAATTAGCAGTGTAAAAGACTACAGTAGCAGTAAAACTATATTCCACACTATTACAGTTAAACGTTGGCAGCTAATTTGCGGTTCGCATGCATGCTTAATCTGCACTGGCAACAGGCATGCTGCCAAGCTAGCATTAGAACGACCAGGTGTTTGGACAGGTTAGAACTGTGTCCATGGCCAGCTTTGCATTCTGAATTACAAATATTGCAGAGTGTTGTCTGTGCCAAGATTTGATTAACGTAACCATACTTGGGACCACTTTCAGCTCGCCACTGTCACGACAGTGCCTTATGCTTGATCAGAAACTTGAGACCTATTGGTATGACATGAATCTGGTAGTCATAAAAGTACAGACTTGGGTACTTAACCCTAGTGAGTACTATGTATACATGTACATCGAATGCAAGTACAAGCTAAACATAGGGTAAATTATTGGCTGTAATCATATGTAGTTCCAATATCAGACTAACAATAACTAATGAATTTACTGAGGAATAATATAAATTGTGTATTTTGGTATTTTGTGTATTTTTGTTGTTATTTATAACTTATTAAGCCATTTGGACTGGAGGTATTCCTATTGTGGGCTCAGTGTTTCCGGGTAGGCTCCAGAGTCCCTGACCAGGAAGGCACTAAATGAATGAATGAATGATGTATTTTTATGTTGTGACCTCTCATACACTTTCAAGTCAAATAAGGTAGGCGAGATTACTCAAGGGTGATTACAGGCGCCATATAAGAAGATACAGTAAAATGAAAGTACAGAATCCCAGCATTTATGATATTTCAGTAATTTTAGCGAAACGCAGCTACAAAAAAAAAAAAAAAAAAAAAAAAAAAAGTTGCGTCCTACAATCAACACAGTGTCATAACCGTGACTTTCAGCTTCTTCCAGCAAGGCAAGCTCCCTGGAGCCATCCTGCCTCAGCTCCATTCTTTGCCCTCGATCGCATTGTTTCCAAATAGCTCTGCAGAAACCACAACAGCAGGAATGCACAAGGGAGAGCCAAGGTGCCCTCACTTCACCTGTGCTTGTCTGACAAGCCATCGGTTCGCCTCGAGGTCATTCAGGGCCGTTGCAGCATGAATTCTGTAACTGCGCAGCCCTTCTAGATAAATCACCTCGGGGCACATGCGTGTATGTGAGCCAGAGAAGCGTGAGTCATAGTGTGTGCTCATAACGTGTGTGAGCGCTCACGTGAGCGTGTGAACGACAGCACCGGTGAGAGAGTGCGTTTTAGGCTGGCATGGAGTTTACATGAAACTTAAACCTTTCTAGAAAAGGGCTAGCGTTTGTCCGAGTGGGTTTGCGTCAAAGCCCTGGGGAGGTTCAGCGAGTGAGCGAACGAGCAAGCAAATGTGTGGGTTTGCTCTCTCTCTCGAGTGCGTGGGCATGTAATTGGCAACGGGCCTCCGAACGCTTCTAATGAGACCTAAGAAGAGGAACTATTGACAGATATACTAAACGTCTAACATTAAGTGTTATTTTTAAACCACAGAACCCATTTTATTTAAATGAGAGAAGTATTAAACTGACAGAACTCCAGAACTTTTAGGCCAATTATCCAAGAAAGTACCCCCTCAGACAGACAGACAAACCTGTAATATTGAAGTCTCGTACTGAAGTGAATCTAACAAGCTAGTGGTAATGGCAGTCGTGACCAGTATGCAAGTCTATTAGTGTGCACTTGAGTTTAGTGACGGCTACACTGACGTCAACTGTTCTTGTCAGTACACAAGAGAAGATATTTATACCTACAATCTGAAATCAGAACCCATCTAGTCAGGAAGGTTGGAAGAGTTTGAGGGGGCATGTCTGTCTATCAGTCTGAGTACCAAATAGATGATGTACTGTATTTTCAGCATTATTTATATATATAAAAAAAAAAAAAAAAAAAAAAAACATAACAGCAATCTGACATTAAAAAAAAGTTGACAGATATGTTGCAAGAATGACGGTTTAATTAGAGGATGCCAAAGCGTAACTGCAAATTAGCATTCTCCGTTAAACACACAGAAGGACAGACAACCCAAAAGAAATCTGTCACACAACGTAAATATTGAGAACAGAGTCCCCTTAACTCTGCAAGTGAGGCTACTAAAATTAGCAGAGTATTAACAGCAGATCTGTGATGAGATGACCATATTTAGATGCATATTGTGTGTGTGCGTGTGTGTGTTCACAGTAAATAGCATAACTGGCATGAGACATGAAAGACCACTTTACAGTTAAGGCCACTTCTAAGTGATACATTAATCTTGAGCGAAAGAAAGTGAGAAATCCCTGTGGATCAGGCGTACGTTGGGCATGCTGTTTGCACACAAACAAGGAATATAAATAAACAAAACTAACCCTGGTACAGTATATGCACAAACATACTGGGACACTTACAGAAGCTTTTATGACATCCCAATCTAAATCCATAAGCATTAATATGAAGTTAGTCCCTCTTTGCAGCTCTAACAGCTTCCGCTCTTCTGTGAAGGCTTTCTACAAGATTTTGGAGTGCATCAGTAGGATGTTTTGCCTATTCATCCAGAAGAGAATTTGTGAACGTGATGCTGGAACAGAAAACGGATTATTGTCCAATTGTCCAGTGTCCTGGTTTGCTGAAACATTAAGATTTCCTTTTACTGGAACTAAGAAACCTATAGGGCAAACCCCCAACTATAGGCCACCTGCTGAAAAAACAACCCCATGGCATTATCCCTCCTCCACCAAACTTTACAGACGCCACAATGCAGTCAGCCAGCTGCCGTTGTCCCGGGCTTTTGCCAAACCCAGACGCACCCATCTGACCGCCAGTTAGAGAAAATGTTACCACTGCTGGTTTTCAGTGATGTTTCCAGTGGTAGTGTGCTTTACTTCACTCCATCCAATGCTTATTACTTTGCTTGGTGATGTAAGGCTTGGTCGACTTTCCCCCTACACCCAACTTATCGAACCTGCTAATACTTACACTGAACATACATCATGTGTATATATGTTAAGAGAAAATATTTACAATTAAATATTACTATATAGCCAACTGCTGGTAATTATCTTTATATATACTATAATCCATTTTTGAAAACAGCTTACATCAGTACTCCTGTATACACTGTTAATAAATGACCTGTTCTCGGTAATGACCTTGGGTGGGAGAGGGGCACCCCTAGTAACTGGACAAGCCCTTTCCAGACCTCAGTGCCGTTTATAGCAAGCACAAGACGTTGTCAGTCAGGCAAAAACTTCACTCACGAGTTCCCTGCAGGGACTGAATGGCTGTTTTGAGAAGGGAGTGGCCCTTCCGAGCTGTCTCATGTTTATCTCTCGATATAGGTACTGTGAAGGCTCACGTGAGCTGTTTATTATCGTGTTATTGATGGACTGTGATATTTTGGTGGGGCTGCAGGAAATGCAAATGAAGCAAATGCAACTTTTATTATCCTTCCATTGCCTCTGTATACCTCCCTATACCTCCCTCACCCTCACAGCAGCACAAACACTATTAGGGTTAATGATTAGTCAACCTCAGCCTTCACACTGTGTGTTTGTTTGTGTGTGAGCGATAATGAGAGCGGCTAATGAAATTACTGTGTACGGACACTGTACTTACTGTTTACGGTAAGTGAGGTTATTGCAGGGCAAACTTTGGGCTTCTAGTAAAGAACAACACCGCTTCAGAGTGCTGAACTTGATCAAACAGGAACCCTACTAAAACATCTAGCACGTTACTAGCACCTGATATAGAGGAAGAGGAAGATTATTATTCGACACTGTAAGAACACCTCATTGTAAATATGGAAATAAATCCTGCGCAATCCAGCATGTTTACGAATGACCTTCAGTGCTAAAAGTAAAGCTTTGCTCGTACAATGATGAAAACTTGAGTGTTCAAAGGACTCGATTTGACTGATTTGACTGAGGAAATGATAATAGAAAACCATTAATTTTGTGGGGTGTTAGTGATGGTGTACGAGGAATTGACATGCACATTGAGTGCCTCCCAGTAGCATAGCAGTGGTGCCCCACAGGCTATGGATGCCAGAGTGGAACAACAACTCCAGCGAGCCGTACAGAGCAATCGACTCTTCACTGTGGACCAGTTAACCTCTACAAATAAACACCTTCCATCACCTAATTTAGTCCACGCTACGTCTAAATAGTGTAATCAGAGCCAAATAATTCTGCGTGCGTGCATGCATATATATATATATATATATATATATATATATATATATATATATATATATATATATATATATATATATATACACACACACACACAGATCATAACCAACACCATCTACTTGTTTCTACACACTGTTAATTTCATAAGCTCTACTTACCATATAGGAGGTCTATCTAACTGTAACCAACTGTGTACATGCACATTACACCTACAGAAGCTTTTATGACTGGATATTAAAAAATCCATAGGCACCCCACATGTTTTTCATCCTAAAGAGCATTTGCAAGGTCAGACACTGAAGTTAAGCGAGAGGGCCTGGCTCATAATCTTAGTCCCAGTTTATTCTATAGGCGTTTGTGCTGATGTTAATGGCAGAGGAGGTTTCAAACTCATTGGGTCAGCAGAGCACTAGCGACTTTGAGGTTGGGCACGTGGTGGCTGTGGAGTTGCTGTGGTTCCTAAATGCTTCCACAGTTCAACAATACCACTGCCCATATAAACCGAGACGTTTATGGCAAACAAAAAATGGCAGAGACCAATGTACCAGAAGGCATGTAGCATTAGTGTCGAATGGGTCTTCGTCATAGACCTTCCTTGTTCTTACTCCTTTGCTTACGCACAAAAGGGTTAAAAAGACAGGAGAGCATAAAGCAATGCACAACAACAGCTATGGGAACAGACAGCACGTGTCGCACTGTCGAAAACAAGCCGTTATCTACACTCACCTGGTATGTCAATATTATGTGGCATCAAAGGCCGTGCATAACATTATGAATGGAATACGCAGTGCTAATGCGTTCAGCATCTGTGAGTTTTACAGGGAAGGGACAAGAGTAGAGCCAGTGTTATTGTATTCTATATTTATAGAGCAGCTGATAAGAAAAACAAGCATGGTCATCAAGAGTAACCTCGGCATGTTTATACTGGGCTGTTATAGGAACGTCGAACTTCAATGGAGTTAAACAATGAATTATAAACGTTATAACTACGGAGTGTAAGAGAGAACCTAAGCTTATTGTAGACCATTCTTTTTGCCTCACCTTCACTAAGAAAAAACAGCAGTGATAGTCAAGACAGAACAGAAACTAGAAGCACAGAAACATCTATAATATTCACTTGGGGGCTTAAACACTTGTTCGATTAAACTTGATTACTTGATTACAAATAATTGATTAAAATGTATGCACTTAATCAGAAATAATTACTCTGCAATTTAAAATTTTACAATAGGTTTCTCCTGCAGTAGGAAACAGAGCTATTTTGCAGAGTTCCTATTCAATTTACCAATGAAATATTCCTGAATTGTTAAACCATGCAAAGTATTTTATGGTTTAGTTCCCTGTAACAGCCATGGATGACCCTAATTTACAGTGAATTATGAAAAAAACATTTCCAATTACAATTTAAATTAAGACATTTAGTTCAACTACCCAGAACAAGTCGCTTGACATATTTATACATTACATTGTAAGATAATAATGCAGAATTTAGTTAAGTTAGTTTTTTTTTTTTATTCATCTTTGCAAAAATAAAACATTTTGTTAGGGCTGCAACCCGATCAGATTTCTACACATAATCGGCTCCTTTATTTCAGGAACTTGTGATATAAATAAAACACACACATTTGGAAAATATTAATAATATATACTCAAATAAGTGAAATATTCTAGAGCAGAATTACATTACAGAAAATTCTGATGTTCATTCATATTAAAACTAATTTTCAAATTCTCTGACATTTTTCACTTGTAGAGGTCAATTTTCAATAAGATTATATTAACAAATATTATATAAAATATTATGAAATATGCTTAACCTTTGGTAGCAGCATTTTAAATTCCGCATATTTATTCAATGTGTTTTAATAGGGAGTTCAACTGGTTTACTGGACGTATAATCTAAAAACAAGTCAAATGAACCTGCACATTTTTACATATTTTAGATATAAAATGATGTTAGTAGTTGCAGCCAGTTAGTTTCGAATCCTTCTTTACATTACTTCTAGGATTGTTTTCTCCTGATTTTATGATGACAGCTTTGTCCTAAACAGGCATGGATAAGTCTTATTTATGCTGCACTAGCTTTACCAGCAGTGGTACAGCAATGCAACATGTAAGTGATGTGACTAGAGTAATTCACAGAAATTACACAAATCAGCCAGACAACTCAATTCAAAATGTTGAACTGGGCCAATGTATGCTTCATTTTAGTGGTCAGCCTTGTCTGTTGGTTGGCAAAAAAAAAGGTGCTCCTGTCTATTACTATTACACTACTGCAATACTAATTCAATGGCACTCTGGGTACAGTATAGAAGATAGTTAGTGCCAGAATTATTACTTTGCAGACTTGTAAAAAATTACAGATATTGCAGATGGTACTGGATTAAAATCATGGATCTCGTTGGCAATCACTTGAATGACACTACCTCCAAGTAAAATCTATTGAGCTCAAGCAGGGCTTCACACGGCTTCACTAAATGGTTGGGAATCCACAAGAGCAAGTTCTGAAATTCGGCTGTTGCCTGCTGAATTACATTTTTATTGACTGGCAAGTTTTTTTTCGACACTTGGGGCCAGATTCCCAGACAAGGATTATACCTAGTTCCAGAACAAGACTTCATCCATGTCTGGAAAACAGGGCCTTTGATTACTTGATTATTTAAAGTGATCAGACAATTAAGTTGATTACAAATATCATCAATAGCTGACAGCCCTACTAATATGCGGCGGCTGTTTAAGGTGCTGTCTCCAGCTTCTCCTGCAGTGAAAACCTGCAGTAGAGGGAAATGGAGCAAAGTGGGGCTCTGCTGTGCTAGACGCTAATCCTAGGATTAGCCATGGAAATTCCATACTGCAGACACACAAAGGCTCGTCCTAATGTCACTCAGCTAGCTTGACCAGTTAGACAGTTCATGTCTTGCAAAGCCCGCCCAGGACGGGCACGTGTTGAGCTGGTTCAATGGTTGCCATGGTAACGGAGTTGCAGCATAGGTTAAAGAGAAGGACAGTTGTTAAGGTTGCAGGCACAAAGATTAAGGTTAAATGTGGCCACTCTCGCACGTGTGCAAAGCCTTCTGGCAGAAAGACAAAGAGACGGGTAATCAGAAAGGATGTAGCCATGGACAACTGGACAATGGCTTTGGCTAGCTACAGCCGTGTCCATTTTTAAGAGCTCTCGAGAATAAAAAAAAATTAAAAAAAGATGTTTTCCAGAGACGTCTGGTCTGCTGCTAGCTCATTTTCTTTGAAAGCCGAACACTCTAAACTTCGCTGTTGAGTCACTCTACCTCTTGTTCTCAGAGTGGACTGTAAGACTGTGTAGGACTTACCGGTCTATACTGGAGGTCATTTTGTAGTATGTTCAGGGCTGCAGTGGGAGATAGAGGAGCTTTAGGCGTGAGGTAGACATTTGTACATAAACCTGCACAAGAGAAACACACAACAGGCAAAAGTAAAATTACTCGGGGCAGTGTGTCGTGACAGCGCCACACATCACCACAACGATTCATACATTCAGTTTTAGAGTCAAACCAACCTCCAGTACTGCTAGCTCAAAGAGAGGATGAGGAGCCTGCCAGAGGACGAAGATCCCGATGATCAGCTTTGAAAATGGAGGGTGGGTCTGTGCGTTTCTGGAGTTTAGTCGAGGATTTTGGAGGACGTCTGTAGGTTAAAGGTCAAAAGTGGATTGTGCAGCATGTTTTTCAGCGAGTGTAAGCATGCGACACCCATGTCAGCAACAGCCCCCTTCTAAGATGCAAACAGAACACACACAAAACGCAATTCAGCTCATGTTAAACAGGAACAGGATTCCCCATATTACTAGAGATACATTTATTAGCTCATTCAGTCCCTCAGAGTGATGTGCTGTGAAATGGTGCATTGTACATTGAAACATACAGACTCAAATCTCTTCACAGTGGCGGTGATAGGAGTATCCAAACCCCCAGTGAATCTTCAATCGCAATCTCGAGTTTTATATGTAATGTCTATAGTAAAATAGTGTAAAAAAAAGTTTTCTTTGAGGACTCCCCCAACCCCACCCCACCCCCTTCATAAACACCTCCATGTAAGCACTCAACCCTGTATTTCTTAACTAAGAAAATGGTTTAAGTTAATAGTTCTCAAAACTATCAAAATGGTCTCTCAGACAACAGGAAGCACATCCAGTTCATGTAGCAACTGTCTGTGCGGAGGCTTACAGGGCCATCAAAAACTGGTCCTGTTCTGGTTCCCATCACCACCGCTGTAAACAAATCTGATTTGATCAGCCTTCACTCAGCAGGTCACATCAGTAGGTAGTTTAGCAAACACTCACTTATGTCATGATTTTTAAAAATGATGCTCTTTGTCGTCGACCATCAGATCAGCTTCTTCTGCTCTATCTGCATAAACAAACAAGGAAAGACACAGACATGAATTACATGAGAACATTCTTACTACTGCAGTTTAGGGAGCCAACTCTAATAGTCAGCAGTCTAGAGTAACAGATACAATATGGCATGTCTAATTAAATTGTTTTAAGGGAGGCGAGACAAAAAAAAAAAAAAAACTCTAACCCTAACAAAGAATCCCTTAAAAGTGGCAAATATCCGCCTCCAACCATGTGTGTCTAATTAAAGAAAGTGTTCTTCTTTCAGAGAAGCACATTGTCAAAAGAACCACGCTCTGACCTAATAACCTTTCTGTGACGCTGCCCTCAACCTTAAGAACGCCACTGCGGAATCAGACACTTCTCTCACTGACCTAGGACATAACATGGCATAGCGATCAACCATGTGACTAGTAAAAAGTCACAGGCTAGCAGTGAGAGTAGGATCAATGCAAGGATGAGTCCATTCTCATCATCAAATGAGTAAGCACCGTGTAAGTGCACAACAACGATAAATGCAGGCCGAGCGTCTTTCCTGGGAGAAATCTCATCAGGCTGCATTTGTTTACACACCTGTCACACCTACACACCAGGAGAGTCAAGGTAGAAAACTCTGAATGAAGTCAATTATGTTAAGATCTGAGAACCAATGTTTGGAAACTGGATCCTTATTAATGGCTGCTGAAGGTGTGCTGGAGTGAAAAACCTGTTTTAATGAATGTTGAATGCACAAAAGAGACTGTAGTGTATGGAAATGGCTCGCATTCATGCAGGTCACATTAACTGACTCTTCAAAAACATTTGAAAAGGATCATCTTTTTTTAAATCAGAGGAAATGCATTTATTTTTACAGTGGTTAACGGGGTGGACAATACTTGGACAGACATTTTAACAAGGCTTACAGCCAACTGAGAATATCATCGCTTCGCGTCGCTGACAGTTTGCACATATTGAGATTTATTTAAGGGCAGAATTTTCATGGAATGTAAATCTGCGATAACCAAATGAAGAAAAATCTAAAATCATAAATGAACCACCATAACCGCAGCGGTCACCCATATAACAGTACACTGTAGCTATGTGAACGCGGGAGTTTACCAAGTTAGCAAGTTTCTGAACAGAAGCAGACGCATGCTCTCCAGCATATGAAGCTTCTCTGTGGTGCTACCTCATTACTGGCCATGATGAAACGAGTTATTGCAGAAAGGTACACTGGGTTTTGTGACCTCGCAAAGACAACAAATTCAATAAACTGGGGGTCAACTGTAATTGTAAACTTTAACCATGTTTACACATTCATTCAAACTTTATTTTCCATGATATGGGTTGCCTGACCTCTACAATATGCTCAAAAAATACATGGTTATGTCATTTAACTACAACATAGAGGGTATACATACAACGGAAGTTATTAGGCCACGCTCACTGAAAAAGCTGGAAAGAGCTGTTGTGCGATTGATTGTACAAACAGATTCCATGGGAATTCAGAGCTCTCCTTTTACAGACCACTGAAAGCTAAAGAAAAGAGACACGAATGAGTCGCTGCAATTCTGGAATCCAAACGTTTTTTGGAGCTGACCGTTTGGTGAAGTCACGCTCTGAAAACAGGTAGGAAAAAAACAAGGCCTTTGTAGTTGTGAATTCAGTGACATGCTAAGTTCGAGTGAAAGGGAGATCAAGCAAACCTGGATGAAACAGTCTACTAAATGTGCCTGTAAACAGTGGAAAACTCCCTTTAGACAATTCACTCAACTTTGTGCTCTCAGATATGAGGGTTTATCCTCTAAACATCCATACAATTTGTGTGTTACTGGCTATACATCAATGTACTTAGACTATTTGGCTAGATCGCTGTCAAGTCTAGCCGCCTTTAGCTTGAGCAGACAATCATTTGTTTCGTTCCTGGTTTGGAAGTTTCCCCTGATAAAAGCAGCATGCTTTGCCACCCATTCCAACTGGATGGGGCGCGTGGCCAAGAGGAACGTGAGGTCAATGCATACAGTGTATTGGTCACATTGCTCACCCTTCATGCTTAAGTGCAAGGAGATCATGGTACTGCAGGCTAAATTCAATTTAATTAACATAATAGTTCTTAGGCAAGACTCCCAACACATTCATCTGCCTGTATAATCTGATTCAAATGCAAGTTACTGAATGAAATGCTGCCAGACACAGGAATCGACCTTTGCTCACTCAATCAAACACCTCTTGAATATAACCAACTTTACTTGACCTAATACATTAAGCAAACCGACCTCATGATCGCTCCGGGGAGAAGTGGTGTATTCAAGCTGGTTTTGATATGCCCTGAATTTTGCCTGCCTGTGCAGGAAACTGAATCATTCCCAGTCAGAGAGACTAGCACCAAAGGTTCCCAGCAGAGACTCGATCTGTCTTGGACTGGTGAGCATTCTAGACAGCATTACTAAACTCTAGCCTACATTATTTTCACAGAAATAATCATGAATAAGTTGACCAAAGACCACAGAACGCTCATCTGGAACGCGCAAGATTGTTGAGGATTTACAGAAATCGAATTGTTTTCCAGTGATTGCTTTTTTTGTCAGTATCCAGACACTTCTTTTATAATATAATGAGTGACTTCAGCTATGGAGCACCCATTTCTGACACAGCTGTACAGCTTGTTAGATCACCATAGAAAAGCATTGCCAATATAACAGGACGCATGAGTCTAGAATTCACCACAGAGAGGTGCATAAAGCCCAGCAGCACGGAGCTGTGGAACTGTGGAACTGACTTCCCTAGTGCTGGAGCTCCAGCCAATACCTTTGTGACCTAGAACTAATCATCCATCATCAATAACGGACCTCACTAATGCAGAATGTAATCAAACCCTCATTCCAAAACCCCCAAATTTAGTTTTCTTTGCAGAAGAGCGTGAAAATGCTTCCTGTTTTTAGCACTGACTGCTTATGGACACATGATCTATATGCTAATGCTTTTACCTTTATGCAGCCCAGATTATGGTCATATTTCTATATTATTTTTTTATTAATGTACTCTCCCTACAGCACCACCTACGTGCTCTCAATCCACCGGCTTAGCTCAGCTCTAGGCTGGTGCCTTGTTTACCTTACTCAGTCACTCTCCACACCGCAGCTGTACTGCCGGCGTGTTTTCCCTCTGCCAGGATTTGGTTTCTAGGTCTGTGTTTTCTCCCTGTTTACACTCAGCCTTTGCCCGTTAGTCCTACAGCAACTCTATTAGAACACTTTTATTACTAATCTGTAACTCCGTGACTAGTATGAGCCTGAAATGACGGCAAACGTCCCATGAGTGGCCAGCCTAACAAAATGTCACCAGGGAGCATATAATGATGACTCATTCAGGAGGTCACAAAAGAAGCCAGACCAACGACTAAAGGACTGCAGGCCTCGCTCGCCTCAGTTAAAGTCAATGTGCACAATTCCACGATAAGAAAGACAGCAGGCAAAAAATGGCATCCGTGGGAGAGCTGCAAAGCGCTGACCACTGCTGACCAAAACGTACACAAACACTTGTCTCAATACCACAGTATTTAACCTGCGGCTTTATCCTCTACACGTGTGCGCGATGTGAGCCTCAGTTAGCTGGAACATGGACTGTGCTGTGGCGTTTACCGTGCTGGCTAGCTAAATCTAGCAGTTAGTCAGCAGC
This sequence comes from Salminus brasiliensis, assembly GCF_030463535.1. Lineage (NCBI taxonomy): Eukaryota > Metazoa > Chordata > Actinopteri > Characiformes > Bryconidae > Salminus > Salminus brasiliensis. Next base: position 53,168,274 of record NC_132878.1, on the reverse strand, counting down.
AGCTGAACTGGGCGGCTGTCTGATACTCCGTGGAGCTGGAGCTGAGCTAGCCGAGAGCGCAGGTGGTATTTGTGGTATTGGTACTGTGGTATTGAGACAAGCTTTTGTGTACGTTTTGGTCAGCAGCGGTCAGCGCTTTGCTATTTTCTGCCTGCTGTCTTCTTGTGGAATTGTGTACACATCGTGTACATTGACCTTAACTGAGGCAAGCGAGGCCGGCAGTAGCTCAGCAAAGGTTAGCTTAGCGAGTGGCTACAAAGCCAATGCTAATGCTTCACTCTCCTGATTCAGAGCAGCTTAACATTAGCAGCTGTCAGACAGGTGGATTAATATTTACTGAATGACAAATATAAAATTGCACTTGTCCACTTAGTGTTTCACCCTGTGAGCAAACTGAACTTTGGATTTGATCATTTTCAGTTTTAAAATAATGCAGGTTAAGGTGGTTCAGAAGCCACAAAAATCTAAAACCACTACTTGCAGCATCCAACCCTCCCCCACCCCCTTTACAGCAGTAATACTTTGAGATGCGGGGGCAAGGGTGGCTCAGCAGTTAGAGCGCCGGGCTGTCGATAACAGGGTTGTGGGTTCGATTCCCGGGCTTGGCAAGCTGCCGCTGTTGGGCCCTTGAGCAAGGCCCTTTACCCTCTCTGATCCCCGGGTGCTGGAGTTGGCTGCCCACCGCTCTGGGTGTGTGTGTGTACTCACTGCCCCTAGTTCACTAGTGTGTGTGAATGTTCACTACCACAGATGGGTGGTAGTAATAAAGGACCATCTTATCTTATCTTATCTTAAATGCGGAGGACACATTTCGCTGTGCAGCGTACACTGTACAGTGACAAATACCTTTAGATGCTACGAAAGAGAGTGAATACCGCCCCACCATACCCACAACTGCCCAAAGAACATCTAGATGATTTCCATAAAGACCTATATTATACCAGCAGTCAAACATGGTAGTGGTAGTGTGATGGCCTGGGGCTACGTTGCTGCTGCAGGACATGGATAACTTTAACGGATCCATTAATTCTGCTCTTCAACAGAAAATCCAGAAGGAGAACATTCGCCAATCAGCAGAATAATGATGGGAAATACACAAGCCACAAGTCAACACACTCTGAATGGCTCAAAGAAACAAAATGTAAAAAAATTCCCTAAATCCCACTAAGATGCTGTGGCAGATCCTTAAACAAGCAGTTCATGCTCAGAAACCCTTTAACATGGCTAAATAAAAAGAAATCTGCCAAGAACAGTGGGCCAAAATACCTCCCAGCAATGGAATTATAGGTATGTAATAAATCTTTATGTTAAATAAACACAATTAGCATTTAAAATCTTGGATGAACTTGACAATCTGCGTAAAAAGAAAAAGGCCTTGGAAACGAAGAGCCATAATGACGACCTCTGAAAGACAGGGCAGGCAGGTCAGCTGGTATTTTTAACCTGAAGTAGATCTCGGGTCAGAAGAGAACAGACCTGCCTAATCCAATCACGCAGCGGCATTGTTCCTGCCATGTATCCAGAGTTTCAACATGGGAGAATGCACACTGCAGTGTTTCGGCACACAAGTGAAGGGCTTTTTTGAAACATGAATCCCAAGTGTGGTATGAAAACAAGCACTGAGAATCCCTGCATTTCAGAGTACTGCATGTGTAGGAATGGGTGTATGGTATAGTGATGTCGTTCCTGTCTGGATGGGGCATCAACTCCTAATTTTCCTGTGTCTGCTATGCTCCAAATCAAAGGTACTCCAAAGGCAATCTATAGTGGCATGCTTTCAATGCGTGCTACAGGTTTCTCACGGCACCAAAACCTGAAATTCAACTGAGGAAGGTTTAGTGCCAACATTCTCAATGGTATTCTGCACAGCTTAACTAATATCTCTTCCTATAGCAACAATACAAATGTTAGCCTTTTTTAATGTAAGTCATTCAAATCAATTCTTAAAAGTACAGAAAGCCAGAGGACTGAGTAGGAAGCCAAAACTGCACTTAAAAAAAAAAAACCCCAAAAAAAACCTCATTTATCTGCTCACTTATCAATTATCGTGTGCAACTCCAAAAGTGCACATCTAAAAGGCTCTCTCTCTCGCTCTGAAGTGTTTGGCGTCGAGTACCATTACAAGTTGTTTGCAAAACAAATGGAAGACTGGAAGTGGCTCCTTCAGGCTGGGTGTGGGAGTAGTCAGGTGAATGACAGGGCCACAGGAAGGTGTACATGCACAGCTATAATAACTAACAGCAGCAAGTTTCTCGCTCTATTTCTATCGGTCTCCCACAAACACACCCCTACTTTAACTTAGCTATGGCCTTGCATGTAATTTATCATGTCATTTTTGTGCACTTTAACTGTATGACCGTCTGACTGACACACACACACACACACACACACACACACACACACACACACAGCCAGAGTGCATAAATACCACTACAGCAGAGGACTGCAATCTGTAAATCACAGTAAAACACATTACAATTTTTTTTTTCTTTTTTGCAAGCATCCTCATCACAGATATGATCAGATGTTTGCTACATCTGTCCTATGGATGGTCTGTCAAAGTAAACCGTTCCAATGAACGAGTTCTGCTTCTTTTACCCCATTAGAGGGAGCAGTGCTGGGCAGTATTATGGTTTATTTGGTATACAGTTTGAAAAAGTGCAGAATGAAATTTAGCGCTGCGTAATTCAGATGCATCATAAACTGCTTAAATGCTTAGCCTTGTGTTGCTAGCGACAGTAAGCTAGCACACAAACACTCCTGATGAACCCCCAGGGCTGTTTTCACACGATTAGGGAGGAGAAGCAGAGATGTTATAAGTCCTATGGGAGAGGTCGTCAATCAGTAGAGCCTGTGAGACACTTCAGCTACGATTCAGTTCACAAACTTTGTATTGACAGGTTTGTCTATTCATTATTTAATTCCGTTTCGCACACAAAAATGACTTACGTTGTTAAATGTGTGTATTAGTAGTACAGGAAGCCACTGTTAACCTATAAGGACAGGCCTGTTGTTTCCAATCGGATTCTAGTTCAAAAAGATTTTCAATTTTACTGTCAAAAATAAATCAGATCAACTAAAATACCATGATATACTGTGAAACTGACATAATCTTAAAAAAATAAATAAAAATACTGATGCACATTTACTGTCAAGCCCTCCTATGTAAGCCGTTACATGGTACATGGTTGACACTTAGTGGCCAATTTCCAATCTGAATAGTAAACAGGGAGTCTGCATCTGCTTTCAGCAGTCTGAACATTCTCCAGTCACTCTGTAAGCCAATGAGCAACCTGCATACAATACACACCTCCTCCAGCTTGTGTGGTATGTGGCAGGAAGCAAGTACTCCTCAGAGTGGTCCGTCGGACTAAGACGCTGCCCATTTGACCTGAGACTTGCTGGTTTGAAACCCGGGGTCATGCTGCCTGGCATCAGTAGCCGGAGTCAGAGAGAGCACAATTGGCCTTGCTCTTTCTGGGTGAGAAGGCAGGTCTCTCACTCGTTCTCCCCACATGGCAACAGTATGCCACTGGCCGGCATGGGCATCTGCTAGCAATTGCAGAGCTGGGTACCTGGCACTTTCCTCAGAGTGTGTTTTGTTGCTCAGGGATGTTACACAGGCAGCAGTTTGAAAAGTGGCGGGTTGGGCATGTGTCTGAGGAGGCATGCGTCAGTCCTAACCCTCTAAAAAGTGTCGGGAGCATTACATGGTGATGGGGGTGGGGGGTATGGGTGGAGAACAGCAAGCTGTATGAACCTCCCACACTGTTTAAACACAACAGCTCTTGCTTGTAGATCAAAGCTCTTTTTTCTGCAGATGTAAGGAAACTTTCTTATTAACTCGCTTGTTAATAAGTTTGTCTCCTCTTTGTCTCAAAATCTAAAAGCAGTAATTAAACTGTGGTACAATCCCAACACTACACTTGAGGTGGTGCTGTATTAAAACATGTTGTGCACTTATATTAAAGCAAACACTGTAAACACATACAATTAAATAAAATCTAGTACATCTGGTCTGCCACGTCCAGGTGCTGCATCATGGTACAAGCATCAGGATCCAGTACATGTCCTTGGCTGCTCTACCCCGTTTAATCAACACACTAACCCAAACTGTCACTTAAGGTGCGGTTATGGTCACTGTCTCTTCCTGTTGAGGGTCATAACAACGCTTCACACACACAGGCACGCACGCACACACTCATGCATATGTTCATGCTAAACAAGCTGTTGGATAGCTTGCCAAAAGCAACCTACCTACTCCTCCAGCCTGCCTTTCAAAGCTCTGTGATGAACAGTGATGATCCGTTCATAGACATACATTTAAAGTGGCATGCAAAAACTTGGGAGCCCATAATCAAACTGTCTGTTACCGTGTGTTGAGCAATACAGTATTAAAAAAAAAAAAGACTGAAGCTTAGAAAAGTTTAGACACGCTGCATGATCAGGTATCACAGCTTGTACACACTTATTTGTAGCAGCTACATGTCATAATTCTTGCTTGGTGGATTATCAAACATTCTTCCTTGTAAAAGTCTTCTAGCTCTGTGGGATTTTTTCCATGTACTGTTCTTTCTGAATCTATTCACAGATTTTTAATAATGTTAAGGGGACTGTAAGGACCAAGGCTAAACCTTTCAGTCTGCGCCTCTTGAGACGGCCCATTGTGGACCGCTGCTGCCACAGCAACACACTGCCCGTAAATAAAAGTCGAACCAAAATGACATTACCAAGCTAGTACAGAGAGTTCTGCTGGCATGCATGTTCTCAGACCGCCTCCAAACTGCATCTGGTCCAGACCTTATGCCGTCACCAAACTGAGGTCGAACTGTTCAGAACTGAAACTGCCAAAAGTGCATGAGACACATGACTAGCTGTTGGTTGAATAGGCCTGCCTGTTGTCTTGTCTGAACGCTGTAAAGACAAATGCACACCTTGCTATATGGGTAATTGTTTTAGAACGTCTGGTCGACAAACTGTGACCTTCAGCTTATTGGTTTACTATTTGACTGGCTAGTCCTTGAAACCGAGAGAGCAAGAGCGAGAGTGAATAGAAAGAGAGAGAGAGGGAGAGAGAGGGGCACAAAGTAAAGAAAAAACGAGAGAGTGTGCGAAAGAGGCACAAAGTAAAAAAAAAAAAAAAGAAAGAGAGAGAAGATAATGAGATTGAGAGAGACAAAGAAAGAAAGAGTAAAAAAAATGAAGTAAAAGAAAGGAAGAGAGCCCAAGAAATATTAAGAAATAAAGAAAAAGAAAGAAGTGAAGGATAAAAACGAGATGGGTGGAAAAAAAAAGAAAAAAAAAGGGAGGGGGCGAGAGAGAGTGAGAGAGAAAGAGCGAGAAGGGGAAGTGAGGCAGCCATTGTGTTTCCTGTAGAGCAGCAGTTGCAGTGGTTTTGTAACTGTGATGTCACTGGATGCTTCACTGACCTGCTGACCCAATGACCTACTTTCCTTTCTCTGCCTCTCCCTCTCCCGCCCTCCCTCCCTCCCTCTTCTGCTCGCTCGCTCGCTCACTGCGACTTAATCACCGCTCAACAGGCTGCCGCAGCCACAGCCAATAGCACTGCAGTCTGATTCAGCGCACATTCTCCTCGAGCAGCAGGCCCAGCCGCTCTCCAGAAGTGACAAACGACACATTAGAGGAGCAGGAGCGGCACAGTGTCTAGAGCCGCCTCTCAGCCAATCGCCGCCTGATCTCCAACACTCTCACCAGCACGGAGCGTGTGGGAGGGAGGAGAGAATTCACATGGAGAGAGAAAGAGAAATCAAGCGTCTGCGCAAAGGAAGAAACCCACAGTAGGAGGACAACGTTGACGATGGAGTACAAACGATGACACACACTAACCTACTTAGCCAAAGTGAGTAGGCCAGACTCACACAGTTTTGGGTTTAGATCAGGATCACCTCATAGACGCACCAAAGAAATCCCTCTGTTGCCACATCTGAGCTTTAACGAGCCTTATCTCGTACCATCACACACACACACACACCCCCCACGGCTGCTTTTTTCACACTTGTTATTAACACACACTCACACATACGCACTAACCTGCTTCAGCAGCATATGGGGCTCTTCCCAAGCACAAAAACACACAGTTCCGATATGTCAGTCATCACAACACTATTAAAGCATTGGCTACCAGGATGTGTTTCTCCACACTCGTCCCAAATACACAAATCCCTGTGGGCTTGTTTAGGTGGTGGGGCTCATGATTACAGGTTTAGGTTCACACAGAAGATTTCCAGATGAACCATGGCTCGATTTCACAATGTTAAAGCTTGTTTTAGCAACACGTTAGGACCTGGGTTCATCCGATTACTGCTTTTCCTCATTTTCCTTGAGTACAAACACTCCAGAGGCAACAGAGCTTTCTAGAGCCGTTCCTGTAGGAGAAGCTCTTTAGGCGTGCAGGCGATAAGTGGGAGCGGTCACATGACGAACTGAACACGCACCGCTGGGAGAGAATAGCTAACACACGAGCAGCAGACCGTTCCAAAGGCCACTTAAATGTTAACCCCAGACCACCGATTTCAGGAGGACCAAGGAACGGTTCCCCAAGTTCGCTTCCAGGCTCGAAAACAGCTTTCACACTTGACCAAACTTAATGAATTCATGGAGCAGGTGGTCCTGGGTAAGGAAAAAACTCCAGCAGCAACTTTATCAACATCCCTTAAAAAAATAAAGTAAAATAATAATAATAATAAGCTCATAATTTGCTGATGTGGGAGAGCAAGGCACAGTCTAACGCTTTGCGTTGTTGCTGAACATGTGGCTTTATAATGATTTCAGCGGTATTAATAACATCTGTATACATACAATAAAAGTACATCTTTTTTTTTTTTATTTCTAGCACAGACACTTTATGAACAGTTCAGCTGTAAGCAAACCGAGTGCAAACTCCCTTAACAGCTGGGCTTTAATGGGAAGGGCTAGCTTTAACAGTTAAACTGTCTCGTAAACTCAGAAATAATTGTGTTTTTCGTTTTGTTTTCCTATTTAAATACTTTATTTTAATCCAAATAAACATGATTAGTAGAGAAGCTGCATGCAACACAGGCACACTTCTGTTTTAAGAATAAAGTAGAACAAATGTCACTAAAACAGCTCACACTATAGGACCTACGTGTTCCCACTGCAGGCACTTTTAATGGTGGACAGTGGTTAGCAGCTATGCAACAGGGGGCTGCAAGAGATTACTGTGCCTGTTATTGTGTTGTCCCATAAAATAATAATAATAATAATAAAAAAGCCCCAGAAATAATTGTGAAAAAAGGCCATTTTAGGTCATTGATATATTGACAGTAGCATAATAACTGCTCTTTAAGAGGGTGTAAGTGCATTAACACGCCTCAAGTAAGACCTCTTCACCTGCCGCAGTCCACGCCGTGTGCATGCAGGTACTGTTACTGATGAGTGTTGGTCACTGCGCACTCTGGTTGAAACACTGGTGATGTTCATTCTGATGTACACAAACCAAACATTGTGGTCATGTTCATATATTGTACTGGTCAAGATATTGCTCACATTATCACCATTAAAACATTTCTGAGACTTTTTCCAGAACAGCAGGTTGGCCTTCGTTGAGCTCATACAGCAACGAGCCTTGTACGCCCAACGTTTCTACCTCCTTGCACCACAGCTGGTAAGGAAGGCACTGCTGACCAAAAGAACCCGACAAGCGCCCCCTTGCTGTTTTGGAGGTGCCCTGACCCAGTCGGCAACGTGGTCCTTGGTCAAGCTGCTCAGGTGTTCATGCCTGATCATTCGTCCCACATCGACCATGAGAAACAACAGTTCAGGTACTGTTCAATTGGCCCTGCACCATTTAACAGGATAACGGGATGAAGTCATTCACCTAATCTGAGCGGTCTTAATGTTTAGGCTCATCCGTCGACATTTGACTTTCATGACGGCATCTATAGCACGTTTCTACTTCATCAGTGAACAATTAATGTTTATGACACACATAAACATTGGTTGTAACGGTGAGGTTAGAACTAGCCCTGCTAATCTAGATATAGGCTGATACATTTCTATAGACCGCCGACAGACACGTTAATGATTAATAGGGCTATCTTCAGGGTGACTCTGCAGAAATGTGTGTCAGAATAAGGTGAAAATTACAGCTGTTGCTATGGCAATATCAGATGACTACCAAAAGCAATATTCTCTACCGTGTTTTGCTGTGTTTTATCCCACATTACTTTGGGGTCCTGCTCCATCCCATTTGCCGGTCAGTGGTAAAAGAACAGGAAACCCCTTGACTCAAAGCACTGGCGATAGCAGTCAATGAGCAGGGAGCTGAAAAGATGCGTTTGAGTCAGCAGGTTCACGGAGTGCTTTTTTTGGTTTTTGCGTCAAAATGGTCCTTGAAGAAACGCGGCGTGTCTAAAGTCTTCCTTTAAACCATTATATCTCTGTTTCCATCTCGCCCTCTCTTAGCTCACACTTTAGACAGCTTTCTGTTTCTAATGAATTCATGCAAAGTGCCCACACACTCAGCACTCTGCTTTTTTCCCCTCCGTCACGCAGATCCAGTCTCTACAGGCACTCCACAGGGTGTGTGTGTGTGTGTGTGTGTGTGTGTGTGTGTGTGTGTGTGTGTGTGTACACGCTCTCTCTCTCTCTCTCTCTCTCTCTCTCTCTCTCTCTCTCTCTCAGATGTAGGTCAGTGAAGCTCTGAGGATGTGAGTCACTCCAGCGTGGATCCTTGGTGCTGCTCCACACGCACAGAGAAGCCGGCATGTCAGCGGTGCCCATCGGCAACGCCATAGCAACCGCTCTTACCAGTCAGGGTAAAAATAGACCTTGGATTCCTCCACTGCAGAGATTCCCTTTCGCTCACTCCCTCATTCTCTCCTTCCCGCTCTCTCTCTCTCTCTCTCTCTCGCTCGCTCATACGTTCAGGTGCTGCTCCTCACACCCTCTCCAACCTTAAAAATGTCAGGGTTTCCTCCAGCAGCATGTGAATAAACCTTGCTCCCTGATAATGGTGCATTATTATTACAGGTTGTTAAATGACTGCCCTTTTCATGCCTCTTCACTTCTCTCGGAGCTAAACCTCAGCATGAATCAAAAGTTTGATAAAAAAAATAAAAAAAATACTACTAATAATAAAAACAAATAATAATAATAATAATTAAAAATGGGGTGGATATGAATTTCTACTTGCATTTACTACAGTAATTGTAGTACTAACTTTATTTTTGTGAATTTTTGTTTATACATTTGTCAGTTATATTAGCCAGAATTTGGATCCCAGTTCAGTTGTTTTGTGGCCAAGTTGTTAAGGCCAATGGGTCGATTCTGATCTTATCTTTATGTTTCTATAAATAAGTCACACATTTTAGGTAACATTATTAATGCTGAAATAAACTCACTTCGTTTTTAATTAACAGTTCATTTATTGTGCTTTATTTTAATGGCAGTTCTTTAAAGTGTTTAATATTAATAATGTCTAATCCTGTAGCATAAACTGAACAAGTTGCACAGACGGTTCTCTGATTTACGTGGGTTCCCTACAATCTCATCCTGCACTATTTTAAAAAACAGAAAAACAATCAAAATATAAAAAAGTTCAGATTGCTCACAGGGTCGCAGACTAAGTGAACACTGCACAGTTTTAAATTAATCATTGAATCAATGCTAAACCCTCAGTCTGACAACTGCTACTGTTAAACTGCTCAGAATCAGAGAGAGAGAAAGAAAGGCTATTCACCACCTTCCACAGAAAGACCCGTCCAAACATCCGTTCATCTGTTCTAACACCAATGCTCCAATACCATTTCAGTGGCATTTATTTTTGATATAGTCAGTGATGATTCAGCTGGTGTGGAGGGAGAGAAATGAAACTGCACGGGCACACACACCACGCACAGAGGTCATAAGGTGGGGTGGCTGTATGGGAGAGTCTGAGGTGTGGCGGCAAGTGTCAAACAAGCACGACAATAAGAAGACTCTGGTTTCTCCTCCACGCCAACACGACCTGTTACGCCAAGTATATATGCTCAGTTCAACCTTCACTAAAGCCTCTATGCAGCTTAATTAGCTAACCTAACAAAAGCAGGAGAAGGGATCTTGTCTAGAAACGGAGGTACAGGGTTCTGCCATCCCCCCTCACCCACAGCCCATTTTTTTTAATGATACATTTGTCAAGACTACTTTCATCTACTTTGTGATGCATTTAAAATACAATGCACTATGATGTCAAGCTACAGCGTTAATGCGATGTCTTTGTTTGACCCTTCAATCCGTTGATGGCTCCAGACTGAAGGTGAGGCTGTTCACGTGCTGCATGTTGCTACGATAAGATACTCCTACAGAACAATTTAGGAAACATCACTTCTCGCGGTCCTCCACTCCCATTGTGTTGAGAGTTGCCAACTGTAAAACGTCAGAGCATTAAGTTCATTACGTTAATTATTAAAAACCCTTATCCAAATGGGACCTGTGACCCCTGTTGATAAAACAACTTTAGTTCCAGTTAAATAAAAGGTATTTCCAGCAACTGACCTGCTGTGAATTCATACAGAGAATATGAAGTATCATTTCACAAACACAACACACGGCTGACATCAGCCCACAATGACAGCAATATCAATAACAATAGCACTGGAGACCGGCCTCAACAAAGAATCCGCAAGCTGTATGAACGAGAGGCAGAGGTTTCCACCGTGGAGGAGCTGAAACCATTGGCTCGGTATATGATATGCATGATCTATATCCGTGGTGTGGAATTCCTGCTAGGTTTAGCTGCTGTGCTAGAGCAGGGATCTACACAGTCACGGGCTGAAACATGCTGCAACTGTTGCCCTCATAGGACCATGGTTGTGAGAAACTGGAAACTGTGCTCACTCTGTGGAAATCAGGTGGTCGTCACGCTCAGGTTAATGTAAACTCTGCGTTAACACAATTTAGTTGGGTATTATGCTGAATTACTAAAAACACCACACATCCTGGTTATTTTGTCCACTCAGCTAAATGCTGTCAAATTTAATAAATTAGGCAAATGCAGTTCTTCATGATTGCGTACACTAAATAATGCACTAATTGGAATCAACTTTTTTTTACTGCTATGATTCAAATATTGGTTCTTGTCATTGGCCTTAGGAGTTCAAGTGGGAATGGGCTTGATAAGACGTGTGCTGAGGCAAACACTGCCGCAGATCTACACCAGGGATGGGCAATTCAGAGGTCTCATCCTAAAAAATATAAGGACATAACAAAATACATGCAGTCAATGGAAGGGATTTTTTGATGGCTCTTTAGTTACTTTTGTTGATTAAAAGATCTGCAAATACAAAATGATGCTACACCACTTGTTTCGAACCAATTTGTCCTAATTTATGAGGAATTCGGATGAAAGGAATAGGTCCATACTCCAGAAGAACAGATCAGAGCTTCTACTTCCACATTTCTCTCACTGCTGCTGAGGGAGGAACTGGACTTGGTGGAGTATAAACTAGTAAATGTGTGAAGTTTGTTCGTATGGCTGAAAACACTGACTCCAAGCATTCAAACTGGGATTTTGAACAGGCCAGGTTTCGTGAACTGCATCTTTACAAAGCCAAATGTGTGTTAGCAGAATGACCTTTGCAAGGCAAATTGTCAGGAGTTAGGTAAACACTGATATGAAGGTTTTAATGCAGCTCATGCTTGGCGACATTTGCTTGGCAGCAGTACTGGAAATTTAAGGCACAAGTGGAGGTTATATGTATTTATTTAGGAGTTTGATCCCTGGTGATGCCACAGCCATCCATGACAAGGAGTCATGAGAGCATTAAGGCTAGTTTATACCTACCGTGGACGCGCCGTTTGAAAACTGAAAACACATGACCAGCCCGCATGACGGCGCATTCACGCCTTAACCGCTCATAGTCTAAATTCACACTGCTGCTTCGTGTAGTGGTGTAAAGGACGTACATGCCACTGCCTTCTCAGACTGTGCGGCAGTTTTCAACAAAAGCTCCTCTTGTTTTTATTGATGAACAACTGCCGCCATCTAACATCTCCATGGTGTTTACGTGTATATTCCGTACGAATACGAAGACCGCGTCACACCCATCTGCAGTGGGTATGAACCAGCATTAACTGAGCTTTCGCTCACTGGATGGGTGTTGAACTATACAATGACCGTGTTGGCGGCAGTTCAAAAAGATCAGGTGGAGAACACGCTAGCATCAACCCTCCCTGCACTGGTGGCATTACATGATTGGGGGGGGGGGGACGTCACACAGCACAGGCTAACTGCACCTGTTACCATGACGACCAGACCACCATTTAAATACCAGAAGCCGTCGAGACTGCGTTCACACATATACACAATGTGCATGCATGCTGCCAAAGCCCACAAGTTGTCAACATGTGAAACGCAAGACGCACACATTTCAATGGCAGTTAGGAACACATGTAAATCAACTCCAGATAAGCTACATCTGATCAAAAGAACAATAGACATTTTCATGCCCAGAGTGGAAAACCCATCTCTCGTCTGTTGCCCTCACATGTAGGGACGCACACAACTTTAATCCCGGTGTGAGACTGCGCAAGGCTGAGCTCACTCGGCTGAGACGTAAATGGTAAACAACTCTGACGAGCGATAATATCCCTCTTTCACACGAGAGAGAGAGACAGGGGAAATGGGGCAGCCATTGAGAAAGGTTTATATTCATTGTCAGTGTTCCAGAAAAAAACACCTCTGCATTTGCAATGAGAAATACTGGCTTCACAATGGGGAAAATGCTTTAAATATACATATTATTATTAATATTTAATAATAAAAAAATCAAATCAAAGTCAGAAATTTAGTATGGTCAATTAACCCACTCGTTCATAACCCCCCCTCGCATTAGCAATGCTCTCGACACTAGGAGGGTAAGGACTTAACACATGCCTCATCTGATTCATCCAAAGCCAGCCACACCCTCTTATTAAACTGCCAGGCAGCCGACACACTCTGAGAAAGCGCCGGGTCCCCAGCTCCACCACAACAGCAAACAGACCCCTGTGCCGGCCAACATTGTTTAACAGTGATGAGGGGTAGAGAACGCCATGTACCCACCCAGAGAGTGGGTAGACTCCGACCACTGATGGCAAAGTGGCAGCACATTAGACCACTGAGCCACTCATTTGGAACAGCTTTATCGAGCATTGCATTTTAGGTCAATATTGTGCAGCTCTAAATATCACATATCATCCACACTGAGCCATTATCAGTCCATCCCTACACTGCATTTCTAAACGTGCAACATGTTATTCTCTCCTAAAAACACTGCATGCTAGTATCCCATTTCTGAGCACCAATTTCAAACACAGCCTTTGACTTTCAGTCAACCATTTAGGCTTCATGCCAAACATTGCTCCAGAGCAACAGTAGCAACACCACGCTTATCAGCCTGCCCATCACCTGACCAGCAGGCAGTAATCTCGCCGAACATCATTCACTTTCCTCTAGAGTACTCTGTGCCACCCAATCATCCCTCGACCAGACTTTCTCAGAGCTGGAGCCCCTCTGCGGCCGCACGCCCCCGTGCCTGGAGCTCACAAAAGCGCCCTTTGTTTGACGCGTGCCTCCAGTGGCCAACAGACAGGAAAAACGTCTGAGCCGCTCCGCTTTCCACTGGCAGGCCCTCACGGCACAGCTGGCAGGACCCTGTGCTGAAGCTGCTGCAGCCTCTGGCCCCCGGCTCCAAGAGGAGCCGGCTCGCGGCCAAGCGCCAGCACCTCGGCCAAGTGGGTCAGCCGGGATCTGCTCCAGAGGGGCAGTAAGCAGGAGGCAGGAAAGGAGGTGGGGAAGAAAACAGGGTTACTGGCAGAAGGGGGCAAATTGTTTATGAATCTACCTGAGCTTTTATTACACTTACCCACAGCCCTTTCTTTAGAAACAGAGCCAAACAAAAACCACAGACACAGCGAAGTCAGTGACGTACGTTCCTGAAGATCCCAGGGAGTAGCAAAACTAATAGACCTGGACCAAAATAAACACCCCAGCAACCAGGGAACGGATTGGACCACCCTTTGAGAAGGCTTTAAAAAGATCAGATGATTAGTTGAGAACAGATCAGCTGCTATCAGCCCCGTCAACAGCTCTCTGCAATCTTTACTATGGTCAAAGTGCTTCATCATATTCATTATCTTCAGATCACAACACACAACAGGAAGCAGTAGGGTCATGTGAAGATGTGCCCGATAGGGGAATCCTGGGCAAAGGCCAATGTGTTTCTTAATAATCTTATCGCTTATTTATCCAGCTGCTGCTCTACTGTGAATTTGTTTATGACCAAAGTACACCGTCTGAAGTATCACTTCCAAACACCCAGCTGATATGCACAACACCAGTGATCTCAGTAACAACAGGACCGGAGAACGTCCATTTAAAATATGCATACTCTTTAAGGACAAAAGTATTGGGACACCTGCTCATTCGTGGTTTCTTCTGAAATCAAGGGTTCTGGTTCTGGAGTAACTGTCTCTACTGTCCAGAGGAGGACAGAGAGGACAATCTTCTACTAGATTCTGGAGCATTGCTATGTGGACCATCACAACCTCTCAAACATATCCCAAAAAGATTGGACCATCACTCCAGATTGGAGCACCATCACTCCAGAGAACACAGTTCCACAGCTCCACAGCTCAATGCTGGGGGACTTTATGCCCCTTTAGCCCAAACCTGGCATTATTCATGGTGCCAATAGGTTTATCTTTATTTGCTCCGGAGTGTCCTATTCTATTGGCAGCAATTCTCTACAGGGGCTAGACAAGCTGTATCTGTGCACCTGCACACCTGCGTCAGCAATGGGTGCAACTTAAAGTAACTGAACACATTCATTAGAAGGGGTGTCCACAAACATTTGGACATATAGTGTATTTGCAAGGGTAAAAATGGAGAAACTTTTTTAAAAGTATGAGTAGGCAACAAAATACATAAAGTTAATGAAAACGAAAGGAGGTGAAAGACTACTGAGGATAGAAGCACAGTCTCATGTTTGTTTTTTTGCCCATACATGTTCAATATGGTGACCGCTGCATCATGAGAGTAAGGTCTAGTCATGGGAAGGAACTAATTAAACGTGCTGCGGACGGGTTTTAAATGGCAGGGCTATTTTCCTGACCCTGCTGATTAGGAGATCTGCAAAAACAGTGCAACAGCATTTTGGATCCTTAAAAAAAAAAAAAAAAAAAGATCAACCTTTTCTAATTAAAAGAATGAAGTCCACACTACAGTAGCCCTATGAAGCCCTGTCCTGTCAGCATGATATGACCTGCCCTTTACAAACATACAACTTGTATATTTATGTGCACTTTCCTTTAGCCATTCATCTCATCCTATAGGCTCCGAACCAGCCATAAACCCCTGGAATTACCCAGAGACCAGTGAACAACAGCAAACACTTCAAACCATCTTGCCTGTTGACGTTCACAGATCAGTGCCTCTACTTGAGCATGTTTTTCACATTGCCGGTGAGGAATTCGACTTGGCTGAGAAGACCAAGAAACCACAAGGTGATTAATAAGGTGAGGCACCTGGGAGGCAAGTTGTCATCAGTTGTTTGACTGTTCAAAAATGAAGTGCCAACACTAAGTATTGTGTTCATTCATCATGGATCATTTGTTTATGTATGCCAGTAAGCACGGAGAATGGGTGGTTTGAACTACACGTGTCAGATGGTAAATCGGTTTCGTAGAATTAAACTATCAACTAATTTTAACCTGGACATTTCACTCACTCACACACACACACACACAAAGAGTAAAATCTATAATCAGGACCACAATATGCACATATTACTCAACAGACGGATTATGGGAGGGTCTTAGCTAAGTAACTGCCTGAGGAACACCACACTGTGGGCCTGCTGCACCTGCTGAATGTACACAGGGTTTATACACTTTAACCAATTTCAAATTCTAGGACTTTCCATTACCTTTCAAGTACCAAAAAACGAAGAACCAAAAATTTGCCCTTTATTTGTTTACGGGAATGTTTGGTCCACGCTAGGTAGTTAACAACATAATGCACGCTCATGATACCATGGCCAACTGTATGGTCACATGAAAAACGTTGGTGCTACTATAAAAGTTTGTGTTTTATATTATTATATAAAATTATGACAGGAGCTCATTACAATATTTTCCATTTCATTATTTTTCAAGGAATATTCAGTACTGGATTTTAGCATTTTTCATGACTTTCCAGGTTTTCCAGGACCCGTATGAACCCTGTTAGAGGGGAAATGAACTATGCACATTTAGAAAAAGTTGTTAAATTTGTCTGGTGCTTAAAACATTTTTTAAATGATGGAACAACCATCATAAGATGAGCTGCTGATTAACATGTTTAATAAAATCCCTTTATTTTTAGTAGCAGTTTCTATAATAAGACATTTTGAACCAATGGATTTAGTTTAGTGGAGACTTTTCCAAAAATGACGTTTTATAGTGTTTAATATCTTATAATCCAGTCTGGCTCTCCTCCCTGACCAATCAGCTCCCAGTTCCATCACAACACTGCAGCCAAATCACTGTGTGTGTCTAGTGGTACACACCGTGAATTAATATCTCTTGTTGTTTGTTGAATACTGATGCGCGATAACCATTTCATCGTGCAGTGAAGAGGCTGCTACTTGGTATTCTATAGTGTGCATGTATTAGTCTACTCCTCTCAGTTTTGGACACACTGTTAAGAGCTTTAAAACCAAAAAGTGTGGTACTCGCGCTGGTAAACCAGAGTTTCGGCCATAGTTTCGTTTCTAACCATCCATATTTCAAGAGTACAGATGTGGCGAGAGTGCATTTCCTCCCACTGGTTCTGTGGCATGGACAAAAACAGCAGAAAAAAAAAATCTAAAGCTGCTCAAACAGTCAAAACTGTACAACCACAGATATTACATTGAGTTGTAACCTGTTTTGTGACCCTCGGAGAACGCTCGTCACTTCTGCAGGCTGTGAATAATGCTGGTTAAATGGCGCCCTGAAGACACCAGAGGGTGTTCCACTAGAAAATAGCCGATACCCAATCGATTAAAACATGCCTGGACTGACCCCAGTGCAGATCCACTGGCTCAAACCGAGACATCCCCAATAAATACAAAGTTTATTCTAGCATAAATCGGTTTCAGTTGACCATGCAAAAGACCACTTTTAGATCAGTGACATTTTACAGTAAATGGCTGTGCGTGTTTGTGTTTC